>NC_058132.1:158449741-158486445 GCF_016433145.1 Gracilinanus agilis | reverse complement strand
TGCTAGTGTTTCTAGTACTATGTTGAATAATAGAGGTGATAATGGGCATCCTTGTTTTACTCCTGATCTTATTGGGAAGGCTTCTAATTTATCCCCATTGCATATAATGCTTGTTGATGGTTTTAGGTATATATTGTTTATTATTTTTAGGAAGGGTCCTTCTATTCCTATACTTTTCAGTGTTTTCAATAGGAATGGATGCTGTATTTTGTCAAAGGCTTTTTCAGCATCTATTGAGATAATCATGTGATTTTTGTTTGTTAGACTGTTGATATGATCAATTATTTGGATGGTTTTCCTAATGTTGAACCATCCTTGCATTCCTGGTATAAATCCCAGCTGATCATGGTGGATGATCTTCTTAATTACTTGCTGGAGGATAAGGGATTTTTTTTTTTAGTGAATTTATGGAAGTGTATGAATAAGAACTGCTCAGGGTGAGAACAGATGGAGGTATTTCAATATGCACTAATGGAGTGGGCACCCACATAAATGAAATCAAAGATCCATCAAAGTATGGATGTTAAATTTGAACAAGTACATTGGAAATAATGGAGCTTTGGAGTCAGAGGACCTGGGTTTAAGTTCCTGCTCTGCTTCTATGAGGCCCTGGACAAATTGCTTAGCTCATCTGGGCCTCAGTTTTCTTATATGTAAAATAAGGGAGGTTGGACTACATAATATCCAAGGTCACTTCCACCTCTCAAATACAGGATCTAATGGTCCTATACAGCTTTGTCTAATGCTGTCAAAATCGGCATAAGTACCAGGATAAGCAGAGATGAATGGTAATCAGATATTTAATGCCTACAGCATGAGTTCACAATCTAACCTAACAATGAAATCAGTTCATATACTGATTTTAGGTAGAGAACAATTAAAGACAGGTGTTATTTGAAGAAAACAAAAGAAATAAATGTCAGGCTTCCTCTTCCCAACTAAAATCAGCATACCGTGAGAGGAAGGATCATAGTTACTATATGTGGAAATCATGATTCTCGCAACTTGATAATTCACTAGAACACAACTTCTTGGGGCTTTGGTTCTTCCTACTATAAAGAGATATAAATAATTCTGGCTATCTCATTCCCTTGCCAAGATGTAGTGAGACTAAAGCCCATGCTTGGCACACAGTAGGTACTTAATAAATGCTCATTGAATTGGAAAAACCCAGAAGAACGTAACCTCACCGTATGCAGGGGCTGGTTTGTTTTTTAGATCTCAGAATCTAGCACAGTTCTTGGTACAGAGCAGACATTTTTAAAATGTTGAATTGAAAGAAAAAAACAGAGAAACCAAAACAAGATAATTCATATTAAAGTTCTTTAGGAGAAAGGAAATATGAAAATTCCAATGATTATTCACATTTCCCTTTGTCAGCCTCTTTGGGGCAAAATTTCTTTGGTCATTATTTTGAAATGATGAACCATGGTGGAAAAAAGAAGGGGAGGGGGTCCATTTCTGAAAAGGTGAAAAGAAATTGAGGGAGGAAAGAGGTATAGAATGAGAAAAAGCAACCTCTAAAGTCACCCAAATGTACTCTTGATTTTCTGACACTTTGAACAATAGATAGTTCTATTTACATTTAAATATAAACTGACTCAAGAAGTGATGGTCTCCCCAGATGTCTAAATTATAAGGAATATTTGTTTTAAAATTCACTTCTGCTTCCTAGACAAGCAAAAATCTAGAGGGATTCAGGAAGAACTTGGTTTTGTCTCATTTCTAATGATGCAAAAGAAAGGTTCTATTGGATGCAATCTGTATGTTCCATTTCCCCAAAGCTTCATCAGAATCAGTACTAAAATCAGACATGGGGTGATGGCTTCCAACCCTAATGCTTTGTAGTTCTAAACAACTGAGGCCAGTGTAATAAGTGCATGGGAAAGTGGCTAGAAAAAGCAAAAGATCAAAGGAAGGTCATGCAACTGAAGGGCTGCTTCTTCCCCAGGGTTCTCCCTTCACTTCCCCTCCCATGAGTTTATATTTTATGGCTTTCAGTTTATAGTTCTTAATGTATCACAAAAGACTTGAAACATCTGTGTTTCTTTGCTGTATTCAAATTACATTTGTGTAGATAATTTGCTTCTGATCTTAAAAATTCCATTTTAGATTACCTGTGTTAATGGAGGGGAACCAGGCTGCAGATAATGCCAAATAACAGAGAACTTTAAAATAATCGTAGTATTCTCCCAAAGTAATGTTTGTGTTTATCTTTGACTGTGTCTCTGATGTACTAGAAAATGATAATCCTTGAAGCAAAATAATGAGAAGAGGCTGTTAAAGTCTACCCAGTTTCCTTACTTTGTTCCTTTATTCAATTTCTCCAATTTTACACTCCATGCTGGAAATGAACTGAATCGCCCCTTGTAGTAATAAAGAGGGGTGGCTTCAAACAGAGCAGACTCTCTGGGGAAGCTTCTTTCCTAGGACAAGAGCTTGATTGCAACTATATTGGCTTAAAAGGTCCTCTTTCTCCTTACATCACCAGAGTACTTAATTAAACAGAAGTGACAGTGTCAATAATAATTGGAAAAATTTGCAATTCAGATAAGCCAACTTTGCTTTGTATTTGAATACATTTCACCAGGGGGTCTCCTAAGGATTTATAAACAAATAATAGGCACTATTTCATATGAGCCCTACATGCTTAGGGGTAGAAGGAACTTTAGAGAACATATAGAGGACCAGCAGTTCTCAAAGTGTGGTTCAAACTCCTGTGGGTTCCCAAGACCCTTTCTGAGGGTCCAAGAGGTCAAAATTATTTTCATAATAATACTAAGGCATTATTTGCCTATTAAAATGCTCCTCTCTTTTCCAACTACATGTCTGTGTGAGGCCAGATTTTTTTCATATACTGGAACTAAAACAATATACTGCAACAGATTGAATGCAGAAGCAAATATGAGAACCCAGTCTTCCTCTGAAGCCAGATATTGGAGAGATTGTCAAAATATAGAAAAAGATACCACTTTTCACACTCATTTTTTTTGTTTTGAAAAAATATAGTTATTTTTATTTTAAAAGTTATTTTGATTAACATGTAATTTTAAATGAATTAATATATTTTTAAATTTTATTGATTTTAATTTCTAATATGTTAATATTAATTGCTCTACCCATATAAGTAAAAGCTCTTTGGGGTCCTCAATAATTTTTAAGACCGTAACAGGAATCTTCATTAATTTGTAGGCTCTAAAGTAGTCCTGCAAGAGAACTCCTTGATTTTACAGATGTGAAAACGGAGGCTTTATATGACTTATCCAGTCACACAGCTAGCTGGTGATAGAGTTGAAGCTTTAAACAAGTGATCAAAATATTGTAATTATTAGGCAATAATTCAGCAATGTAGGCATCCTTGGAGTTAGAATAAAGTCTCTTGATTTGCTAGTCCAATACTTTACTGAGGGAAACTGATGCACAACAAACCTGACTGAAATTAAACTCTGTACTCTAAAGTCTCCTTGCTTCTCTAACATCCTCTCATGTTTCTGATACAGATCAAAGGCTAACTTGAACCCAAAGGGACAGAATTACTGTGCCCTGGGCACATCAAGCATGCAGAAGCAGTGCCTAATAAATAAACGCTTATTGAGTGACTTTTCATTACAAAAGACTTAAGAAAGGAAGTCTTCTCAACCCTTCAATACTAGATACTTTCATTCTGCAATTAGCCTAGGATGGGAAACCTTTTCTGAAATGTTATCCCCAGTCTCAGAATTTAAATTTAACACCATTGGCTTCAGATGTTACAAATCTCTATCCTAGGCCTAAAACAATCTCACTACTCAGCTGCAGATAACCCTCCCTTCCCCCTTTTCCAGTCACCGTACATGTTACTCTCTCCTAAATATTCTGTGACTGAATTAACACTAGCCTCCTTATTGTTCCCTCAACACTCCATCTCCAGACTTGGCATTTTCAGCAGCTGTTCCCCAAGCCTGGACTCCACCTCCTAACTTTCCTGGTCACCTTCAAGTCCCATCTAAAATCCCACCTTAGAAAAGATGCCTTTCCCAGGACCCCTTAATGCCAGTGTTGATTACCACCAGTGTATTTTGTCTATATCTTGTCTATAAGAAGTTATTTGCATGTTGTCTCCTCCATCAGACTGTGAGCTCATTCAGCGCAGGGTCTGTCTTTTAGTTTTCTTTGTATTCTCAATATTTAGCACAATGCCTGGCACATAATGGGTGTTTAATAAATGTTTACTGAATGACTGATGTCCAAAGAAGTCCTATTTCCCAAGGAATTAAAGTTTTCAGGACTGGATTAAAGCACCCTTGACATTTCACATGCTCCTATTCCACTCAGGATTTTGACTAGCTCCTAACCCAATTTCATTTCAAAATGAGTCACCCTGTTTCTAAAGAAGTGACTCTCCTAACTCCCATACTCTGCACCAACACCAATCCATTGCCAAAACTTTGGAGGTCCATTACTCTTGTCCCATTAATATTTTTCCCTCTGAAAGGAAAAACAAAGCAAATCCTATTGATTTTGTTATCAGACAAAAAAAAAAATAAAACTCCTCTTCCTTTTGACAAAGAAGAAAGACATTCTTCTCGAAGTTTACTCAGCATCTGACAGAGGCACAGTTTATCATCATTAACTATTCCACCATTATCACAGAAAGAAAGAAAATATGAATTGAAAAGGCCTTTAGCAGTCATCTAAGCCAATCCATATGGGAAAGGAATCTCTACTACAATATATATAACAAATGGTCATCCTGCCTCCTCTTGAAGATCTCTGAAGAAGGGGAAGGCACCATATCTTAAGGTAACTCAATCTACTTTTGGAGGTCTCTTAGGAAGTGTCCATCCATCCCCACCCCAGCAAGCCTAAATTTCCCTTTCTTACAGATTCTACCCTTTGTTCCTTGTTCTTCCCTCTAGAGGCAAATCACAACCCTTTTCCATCTAAGCTCCTCAAATACTTAAAGACAGTAATCATGTATATGCTTCCTCCATCTCATCCTTGCAAGTTGATTTTCATGCCTAAGTGTACGATTTTACATTTATTTCTATTAAATTTCATCTTATTAGATTTAGCCCACTGCTCAAACCTGTGCATTTATTAAGCTCTCTTTATTGTGGTGATAATGCTATTGGAAGTTCTCCAAAGAACATTGAGGTCTCTAGTCTTCCAAATACTTGCAGTTTAAGATGGATAATGTTGCTACATCAAATATGTAAATGCATAAACAAAGGAAAATCTACATAAGTATTAAGATCTATAAATCAAACATAAAAATCAAATAATATGTTTATATAATGTAAAAGTAATACTGCTGTATCAGCTCTCCTCCAACAAGAGAAAAGTAAAAGTAAAATGTTATATGAAGTTGAACAGATTGTATTTTTCTGCTGGGGATGGTGTCAGGAGGAAGAAGTGAAAAGGTCACACATGGCTAGAGGAACAAAGGCAAAGCCTTACATAACCAGCTGTCGGCTGGTGCGCTATGTCTAAACTTGGACTTTAGGCATGGAGTGACTTTATTCTTACTAATAAGTTTCACATGCAAGATAGTTCTTTTAGCAGTCTTTGTTAGTAACTCAAAAATGCCTGAAATAGCCTCAGCAGCCTGCAAAGACAGAAACCAAACAAGTTGACCTGAAAGCAGAAGCAACAGAAATTGGTTTTCCTCAAAGCACAACTAGGCGTTTTCCTATGGAGTAAGTTTCCCTTTTTATACTTTTCCAGGATGAAGGAGAGAAAGGGATAGTAGCCTGTTGTTTCTGGGAACATTGCCTGGTGGCCCGGTACCATGGGAATTTCTTTGGCTTGCTTCATTGAGGACATGGAACTATGTACAATTCAAAAGATCATAGGATTTAGAGTAGGAAAAGACCTCCAAGATTGAATTCCTTGAGCCTGGATTTGGGCATATATCTTGCTTAGGCATTATATACTTAAATATCATATAAGAGGAACAACTTTTATTCTTTTATATTTGCATTCTTTCAATAAACCCTGAGACTCATTCAAGACCAAGAATCCATGATTTAATTAACAAGGCTACTCCCACATTATGTATCTTAGTAGACACATATGGCCAAAATATGAGTTGCCTAATAACCCACCCTCTCATGATAAATTTTTATGAATTTACCTAGGAAAGTCTTGAGACGACATACATATAGAGTAGAATTGTATATTCCAGGAAGAAGCTCAGTACATAAAAGATGCATTTGCATACCTAAAAATACATATGCATATCTATAGAGTTTCCAAAAAATCTTTAGTGAAGTTGAAAGTTTAATGGCTAAGTGGATCTGCAATCTCAAATATTCAAAGTTCCCTCTAGTCATACAGACTAAAGCCCATCCATGTACTCCACAGCTTTCCATGGGCAATTATTGGGTCAATTTCAAGAGGATAAATGAAGGTAGACTTTATTTTAGACAAAATGGAGTAGAACGTGTATATCTTAGGATATTTCAGAGATTCTGATACAAAATTTTGGTTCTTCCACCATTAAAGTTGTATTTCTTTTGCTTAAAGCTTTTATTCTTGTGAAAATATGAATACTCTTGGGAGGGATGACTCAATAAACCATTCTGTAGTGACAATGAGAGAGTACCAGGAAAGGCATGGAAGATACAAAGCAAAATAAGAATCTTGCAATCTTTAAGACTGTCAACAAACATTATCGTTTAGGCTCTAAATGCAAGACCCTTGTTTAGTTACTAATAAAAGGACACTTCTTGGAACAAGAAAATAATATAAATATTCGCATCCTCATGATCAGTTAAATCAGAAGATAAAAACTAATTTCTCCTTGGAAATGCAAATAAAAGAGTTGGCAGAGCTGGTTTTATCATCTACTCAAAGGTAATAAGAAACATTGTATTAAAGAAAACATGGTCATCTTGCCTTATGATGAGCATTTAGAACAACCATAAAAATAATTGTAGCTTTTTGTGCCTACATCTGATGCAAAGAATGAAGAAGTAGAGAAATTCTATTAAGGTGATAACCCTCCAGATTCAGTATACACCTCAGTGTAGGGTTGATAAGTAAGGAGTGCTAAAGTTTTGTGGACAACATATTTCAGCCTTAAGAAATAAGAAAAGCCAAACATAAGCCAACTAAAAAGAAGCCTTACACTCATATACCATAAATATTTTTATTGAAAGGGAAGCAAGAGGCCCTAGATATGACAAGTACTATATAAGTTCAAACCTCCAAAATAGAATTGATTTTATTTTTAACATACATGAAGTGACTGGTACTGTTATGTATAGAGTAATGGATATGCAATCAGGAAAAAAACTTAGTTAAAATTCCATTTCAGACACTTAAAGTAGCTGTGTCATTCTGAACAAACTATTTAATCTTGCTAAACTTCAATTTTGTCTTCTAGATTATAAACCCCTTAAAGGCAGGAACTGTCTTTTGCCTCTTTTTGTATCCTCAGCATTTAGCAAAGTGCCTACCTCATAGGAAGCACTTAATTAATGTTTATTGATTGATTACCCATAAAATGGGGATATAGTAAGAGAAAATATGTAAAGCAATTTGCATACCTTAAAGCTATGCTGCTAATAGGAGTCATTTGCTAATCTGTATCTGTGAAGAAACAACCAAAGTTTTAGAATAAAATAAAAATGTCTACCAAATTGAAGAAAGAAGAAAAAGGAGATAAATGGCTCACAGTGAGATAATGTGGCCCACAACTACAATCTGACCTATTTAAATAAGCCGATGATGCCCCCCAAAAATGGTAAACAGATAAAAGAACAGTCAATTAAAGACTACAGCTATTTCTTTTTTTAAAAAAAAAACCCTTACCTCCCATCTTGGAGTCAATACTGTGTATTGGCTCCAAGGCATTAGAGAGGCAAGGGCTAGGCAATGGGGGGAAAGTGACTTGCCCAGGGTCACACAGCTGGGAAGTGTCTAAGGCCAGATTTGAACCTAGGACCTCTGATCTCTAGACCTGGCTCTCAATCCACTGAGCCACCCAGCTGCCCCCTACAGCTATTTCTGAAAGAAATATAACTGACATGTCAGTTGCCACAGCAAGGAGACCTAACAAATATAGAATTTCCTCAGACAATAAACTTTTGATTTTGCTAAGCAGAGATATAGTAGCTGTAAACAACACTACTCTGAAATTCAAATTCATTTATGAAATCTCACAGAAAAGAATGGTGAAAGATTACTAGCAGTACTGCCTTATAAAACAATGAGAAGTGGAGGGAGGAAAACAAATTTACAAAAATTCTGGTGAAGAATTCGAATAGGCAAAATCATCCCAACAGCACTTAAGAATGAATTGGAAGACAATAAATAATTGAAAGATGGAAAATGTCAATATTTATATAAGAAACTCTTCTATCCATAAATGCCAATAGCACCCCCACATTTGGACTCCAGTATCACAGTTTCTGATGTATTACATGAAAATGTAGAAAGGATAGTAAAGAAAACAAAGCTCTTTGTTGTAGTTGTTTTTAAACCCTTACCTCCTGTCTTAGTAAAAGCTCTAGGACAGAAAGGTGGTAAGGGCTAAGCAACTGGGGTTAAATAACTTGCCCAAGGTCACCAGATTAAAATTTAGTTCCTCTTAACTCCAGGCCTGACTCTTTCTCCACTGTGCTCCCTAGCTGCCTCATTGTTATTGTTATAAGAGTTTTCTTTTCCCTTTTTTTCATAGTTGTTAAATTGGAAGGGAAGTGAGAAGAGAAATTAAATACTTATAGAACAAATTAATTTGTTAAAAAGGGATGGAAAAAGCTAGCAGAAAAAAATCTATGTTGGAGATGTTCATTCTAATTTTCAAGATATCTGCAAAATACAAGGATACAAGAAGTTTGGAAAAATCATAGGCCTTTTTATTTAATCTCAAAGTATAACTACTACTGACATATACCTATTTTCCTGTTATTACAAAAGTCTATGAGAGAGGGCAGCTAAATGGCTCAGTTGATAGAGTGCCAGTCCTGAAGGTTGGAGATCCTGGGCTCAAATCTGGCCTCAGACAATTCCTACGGTTGTGATCCTGGGGAAATCATTTAACCCCAAATGCCCAGCTCTTACCATTCTTCTGCCTTGGAACCAATACCTAGTATTGATTATAAGATAGAAGGTAAGGGTTTTAAAAAGTGCACCTATAATAATCAGCACAGACCTTGAAGACAACCTTTATGAAAATTGAAAAAAATAATAGACAGGCTTTCACAAATTATATTCTACAAGACCATATTTCTACAGGAACACTACTGAGTCATGCAAAAAATATAAAGGATCCATTTGTTTGTTGTTTTCAAATTATAAAAGAATTTATTCAGTAGAACAGAAAGGCTGTTTTGAAGGTCCAAATGTTGAACACACCTTTTGTCCCTGGGTGCTAGGAAGGCTGAAGCTGATGAATCATTTGAGTTTGGGAATATTGGTTTGCAATAGAGCAAAAACCAATTCAGCATCTGCATTGAGCCTGGGGTCGATTTGGTGATCCCCTTTGAACTGAGGGCTACCAACATGCCTGTGAGGGTGGGGGCACAAATACAAATGAGAAAAACAGACTAGGTCAGAATTGGAATTGGGTCTGTGAAGGGACTGTACTTCCAGCCTGGGGGACAGAAGGAGACTGAGACTGACCAAATGATAATAATATGGAGCCCAAGTAAATGGCAAAATAGGGGGGAGGGGAAGGGAATCAGCATTTATAGAGAGCCTTTTATGTGCCAGATGCTGTGCTAGGTGCTTTAGAAATATCTTTTACATATACACTTTACAAGGATCATTTGGTACTTATAACAGTTCTACAAAATATTATTATTCTCATTTTACAGCAGAGGAAACTGAGGCAAACAGCAGTTAAGTGACTTACCCAAAGTTACACAGCTAGTAAATATCTGAGCCTGGATTTGAATTCAACTCTTTCTGACTTTTTTTCCACTGTATCTTGAAAAATTTAACCAAGAAAACTGTTCAGTGACCTGTTTATTCATATAAAACATGGCACAAAAGAAAGCTACTGTAGTAGAAGGTACCTAATGAAGAATTCAAGTAGACAAAGGATTCCCTAAGGATGATGAAGCCCTCCATCTGCTCCTTTTGTACTATGACATTAAATTGATTGCATCAAGCCCTGAAATACAGAAGAATCTCTTAAATGAGATCCATAACCATGTAACAGAGTATAGCCTAATTATCCACACAGGAAAATCCAAGAGAATAAAGAACGTCTATTGTACAGACTCTAACATGGAGGTGAATGGACAACCAATAGAGACGTCCATCGTGCTTAGCCAGATACTGCAGAGGAGCTTGCACCAGCATCGAACAGGAGGTAGAAGACAGTCTTGACTGTCATTGGGAAATTACACAGTGCTCTCAATGATCCCAAGTTTCTCTCTAAAACAAAGGCCAATCTCTCTAAGATCAATATTCTTCTGTTGATGATAAATGGCTGCAAGTAATGCAACATGACAGCCTCCAAAGATTTAAAGTAGCAGGACACCCAAGAACAATGGAGTGGCACACAAGTAGGCTAACCCATAGGATCATAGCTCTGAACTACAAGTAGTGGGGTGGAATTAATTTTTAATAACTGACTGAAAAAAAAAACATCATTTATATCTATATATAAATACAATATGTATGCACACAAATCTATGTCCCTAAGTTTATTATCAGTTTTGCCGATATAAAGGAGATATAGCACATAACTTACAAACACTAATAAAATAGGCAGTATTCTTCATTGTAAATTCTTTATAGCCAATTGATTCTCACAAAATGGTTTTGTTGATTTTTGCTGAATTCTTATATCTGTAACCAACCACTGGCTGCCTTTCAATCATGATTTGACAAATGGAGTTGCATTGCCATCTGCTAACTCTTTTGCAAGAAGTTTAATGTTGTTAAATCTGATATACAATTTACTGTTAAACTATTTCTCATTCTCATACATGTTATATTCATTAAACTGAAACCTCTTTCAGCCTCAACCCTACTACTCGAATACTGCTAAGTTTGCATCTTTCTATAGTTTTTCAAAGATTAGAATACTGTTTCATCCTACATTAAAATTCATTTCATGTTTTTATTTTTTTCATTTCATGTTTTAAAAGATCACTTAGATAATTTTTTTCATCAGCTATCTATGGTGAAGTTAGTTCTTCATAAGGCCAAATGTATGGTTCTAATAAATAAAAATAATTTTAAATGCTTTTATTGTTGTTTCAGTCCAATAAAAAAGATGTTTAGGTATCAAATTGTATTTTATAGTTAATATATTCCTAATTGAATAGAATGTCTTTAAACTTCTCTAACTTATTCAAATCTTCAATTTGAGATTCAACCATTCCAGTATCAATCTTCAAATTCTCTAAAGCTCTTATGATCTGTTTGATAATTTTTGTGCTTTTTAAATGTTAGTTGATCTTGACTTCATGTAGTTGAAAGTAATAAAAAAATTTTCAATTGTCCATCATTAAGGCAAAGTATAAAGAAATTAATGTTAGCCAAACTCTGACAAGCCAGAATAACAATACTAATAAGAAAAAAACACATATATGATGCAGACAGATAGGTGTACCACACAACAGTAAGCAGCTCATAAACTGCATTGCCACCCATCTCAGTATCAAACTCAACCAATTTTAATCATTTCATTTTTAAATTCTTTAGGTAGTTTCCAGCTCAGTTTGAATTTTTTGATGTTGGTGATGAATATAATAAATTTCATCCAGAAATATTTTAAGTGATTAACTTATTTTACTTCAGATATTAAATCACAAAGTAATAATTACGATAAATGATTTAAACAGTTGCAAATAATTATTTAGTAAAATTTTCTAACAACTTCATAGCTACTTCAGACTTCCCCCCCCCCGCATTGTATTAGCATCATCAGAACTAAGTATAATTAAATTCACTGTTAAATATTCATCATTATCATTCACTATTAAAGCTAAAAGTTTTTAAGATTGACAAGATTATATTGAAAATATACTCTGCTGTGCTCAACACCAATTCTTTTAAACAATCAAATAGCATATCTCCAGAGAGAGAACTGATTAGCTATGAGTACAGATTGAAGCATATTGTTTTTTGCTTCATTTATTTTTCTTGCTTTTTTTTTCAACATGGCTAATATGGAAATAAGTTTTATATGATTTCAGATATATAATGGGTATCATATTTCTTGCCTTCTTAATGGTGGGGAAGGGGATAGAGGAATGGAAGGAATTAGAACTCAAAAGGTTTTTTTTAAATAAATGTTGAAAAGAAAGAAAGAGTTAAGTAACATTACCAGTACAGGTCCTGAGTGTATTACACATTGACTATGTTAAGCAATTATCTCACAAAATTGCTGAATATTTACCAGTTTTTCAAACCAGTACAAATCAATGGCTCTAGCACACCACTGGAAAGAAAGGTTGTCTGGTTTATCTGATCCAGCCTTCTTGTTTTTACACATTTGGGAATGTTCTGTGAAAAATAAAGGTAAAGTGAGGCACAGAGTTCCAAATAAAATCAATTAATCAGCAAAGAACAATTACCAATAAATTGGGTCAGTGGCTCCTTGGTAGCCAAAGATAAAACAAGAGGTTTACAGAGAGCATTTTTAAATTCAATAAGACTGATACATATTCATGATATTAATGGTAGAGTTTATGGGAATTAGGGAAGTATAATAGAAGTAATAAAAAAGTTGATTTGTAGGATTTGCCTTTGGGGACATTCCTCACTCCTATGTGACATAGTAAACAAATAACTATTGTTGTTCAGTCATATTTCAGTCATGTCATGTCCAACTCTTTATGACCTCATCTAGGGTTTTCTTGGCAAAGATAATGGAGTGATTTGCTATTTCCTTATTCACCTCATTTTACTTCATTTACTTCAGCTCATTTAGATAGAAATCAAAGTAAACAGGATTAAGGGACTTATCCAGAATCACACAGCTAATAGGTGTCTGAGGGTAATTTTGAAGTCAGGTCTTCCTCTCTCCGGACCTGGCTTTGTCTTTCCAATGTGCTCCCTAAATGCCCTAAGCAAATTATTAATGGATTATTATTAAAAAAATTTACAAGGGGGTCTTATATAATTGGGAAATCTTTGCTTTAAGGACAGGAAATCTCAACTTTAAGAAGAGAACATTCTGTGGTCATTAAGGAAAAAAAAAAAACCCTTATGTGTATTGGTTTCAAGGCAGAAGACTAGTAAGGGCTAGGCAATGGGGGTTAAGTGATAGACCCTGGACCAAAGCCACCCCCCTTCTCCCCAATCCCTGCCCAAGACCAAAGCCCTCCCTCTTCCCTCTTTCCCCAGCACCTGCCTAAGCCTGGGAAAGAAACTGCCACAATAGTAATACCTGGCAGGATACCAAAATATCTCTGTCAGGCCCAAACAAATGAACTCCTACATCACTGACCATCAGGCCTGAGAACTTCCCACCCCTAGAGACCAAGGTTCCCAACCCTCTTAGAGCCATCCAATCATCTGGACCCAAGTACCCCATCTTTGTCCAATAGAGACAACCCAGGTTACCTTATCCCAGACCCACCACCCTATAAAAGATTGCCCCCTTCTCCACCCAAGTGGAGACCTCTAGCTATCTGCAGGTTGCAGGCTCCCCACTTGCTCTCTCTTCCTTCTCCCCACCCCTTCTTTTCCCACAATAAAGCTTTGTTGAATTACTCAGTCTCTGTCTCATTTGCCTCTGGTTGGGCCCCTTGTCAGCCAGGTCTGACATTAAGTGACTTGCCTAGGGTCACGTAGCTAGGAAGTAATTGAGGTCAGATTTGAACTCAGGACTTCCTGTCTTTAGGCCTGGACCTCGATCCACTGAGTCACCTCACTGCCCACTGAGGACACTTTCTTAATCCCATTTTTTGGAGTTATCACTCAGATTATGGGGGATATAGCATTAGTCAATGCCCTGCTAGTTTGCAAAGGGTCACTTATACATACTTCTATATCCCCAGAATTGAATTCACTTCACTAACTTATCATATTATTTGAGCAAAATTACAACATTAATTCAGGTTTGATTAATAGAATCTGATTTAGAATTCTCAGGAACAGAAGATCAAAAAAATTAGGTAACTTGCCTACAGTCACACAAGAAGCATCAGACAGTATTTGAACCTGTGATCCTACAGTCAGTGTGCCCTTTCCATGGCACCATATTGTCTCTCAACATTCCCAAATAAAGAATTGTTCAACATAAAAAAGTAGAATAAAGGAAGTTATCAGAGACGTGTAAGATCTGAAAAGGAGACTGACTGGTCATGGAGCAGAATGAGGGATAAGCTATTGACAGTCTGCATGCCCTGCTTGTATCCAGGCAATGTTAAGAGATGTAGAGAAAGGCAAACAAGGAGACCCTTAGCAAAGAATTTATAGGGAGACTTGGACAAGGGTCAAACAAGATGAGAAAACATGGATGGTTTGCAATAGGCACTGTTAAAAGAATTGCACAGTTTGGGGAGCTTTTAAATTCATCTAAGTTTTGGAAAATGCCTTAGTTCACAGTTTTTGTGTAGGGAAAAACCAAGATGTACATAAAGATCTGAAATATCATAGGATCATGGATATGAAGCTAGAAGAGGAATGTGCCGGAACCTGCTTATACCTGCACCCAAGAGCCAATTTTTACATTTCCAGTGTGTGCATTTACACCCCCAAAATCAGCAGATACTATAGATCAGGGCTTGATTAATGTTTTGCTGATTGACTTGACTTAAGAAAGTGATGGAGAAAATGTTAATACTGAAGATTAAACTTAAAAGTGGGTCATGTGTACATTCCCCACTCCCCCACCAGAGAACAGATTGTTAAACATTTGCTAGTGTACCACTGATTGGAAGCAATCTTCTATTCCAAATCCTTCACTTTAAAGATGTGTCAACTGAGTCCTAAAGTGGTAGTTATGTGATTCATCCAAGGTCACACAGGGAGTAGGTAATAGAACCAAATTCCAACTCAGGTACTAGAACTCCAAATCCAGCAGGATCAGACCTTAATCACTAAGACTTTGTCTATTTTCCATAGAAAGATATTTATGCGGTTAATCGTTACCTTCTTAGAACTGATTAAAAACTCTTAAAGGACCAGCTAATTTTGTTAAATGCCAGTAGTTCATTCAAATTTGGTCTCTTGCCTGCAGCTCATTGAGTTCTCATTATCCTTTCCCTAGTTACCTGACCCAAATATCCTCTCATTTTCTTCCCAAATTTCACATTCTTTGTTCTTATATTTGTTTGGTATTCTGTCAACTTCTCCCTGTTTACTTAATAAGACAGTTTGCCTGGGATCTCTGCCTTCATAGCTGCATAGTGACTAAAATTTATTTTAAATATTAAAAACTCTGATTTTTTACTTCCTCCTGCTTGGCAATATATTGTTTTAATCTGCCTTTTCTGGGCATAAGACTGATGGAAAGTGCCCTGAAATTCAGGTCTGGGCACTGTCATCTCCATAAGAGAGAACAGAAGAAAAGGTAACATTTTTCTTAAAAGGTAGTTCCCATAGTCCAAACTACCTAACATCTCATGAATCATATGAACAGCGATGACTGAAGTATATAATCAAATAATTTGGCATTGCAATTTCTGTGAAATCTGTAAGCTAGCAGGTGGTGAAACATCTTTTGTCTATGAAACATTCTCTGTATATAAAGGAGAGGGAGGCATAAATTATTTCTTATTAGATTTCCAAACCATTATCAGTGAGGGGTCAAAGGAAATAATAAAGAAAAATGATCATGGTGATAGGTAACACCCATAGTACTTTAAGGTTTGCAGTGTTCTGTCTGGGTACTATCTCATTTGGCTCTCACAACAACCCTATAAGGTGCACTTTTATCACCTCCCTTTTATAATTTAGGAAACTGAGGCTGAGAGAGATTAAGTGATTGGCCCAGAGTCCTGTTATTAGTAAATTTCTGATTTCTTATTCCAAGTTCATCTCTCCATCCTCTAATTGCTACAATTATTAAAGGGCTGCCTCCACTAGGCTCAGTTGGTAGCCTCTAGAAATTTATGAGATGGGAGGAGCTAGGTGGCTCAGTTGATTGAGAGCCAGGTCTAGAGATTGGAGATTCTGGGTTCAAATCAGGATTCAAGTATTTCTTAGCTGTGTGACCCTGGACAAGTCATTTAATCTCTATTCCCTAGCCCTTATTGTTCCTCTGCCTTGGAACCAATACACAGTATTAATTCTAAGATGGAAGTTAAGGATTAAAAAAAACAAATTTATTAGATGATTCTATTCATTCCTTTCAGCTGTACAGCAAAGATAAAAATCAAGTTTTCTATCTTCTGAATGTAACCGTTGACCCAAGGTTCCCTCAAAGCCCTGAACCACCATGGATTAAGGTTAATTCTGAGGGCTAACCCAAAGAGGGTGATTATATATATTTTTTGACCCCATGCTCTGGGTGGAACTGTTCCCAGAATGTCTCATCATATATTCAGTGCAGAGCATGTATCTAAATTTCACCAAATGTGAGTAAACGGGATCCCTAGGTCCCAAATAAGAACTCATGTCATATCTTAATATGAGTATTGGATACAATACAGCCTTTATATTGCCTCAAAAAAAAAAAAAAAAAAAAAAAAGGAAAGGACTCAATGGAGTTCATAAACACACAAGCAACACACAGAGCATTCCATGCATCAGCTCCTCCATAAAAGAGTACTGGACTTATTCATTTTGGGGAAAATCTTTGACATTTCAGTGAGTCCCTCTTTCCCCAAGAGTCCTATATAATCACTCCAAGACTCATACATAGTACTACTGTGTGGCCTAAACGCCCACAGAAACGTAAACATACTTTGGGAGCTGCAGAACAAGCAATCTCCTATTATGCACTAACTATCCAGTTAACTCACTGGCTTTGCCACTAAGTAGGATATGGCATAAGAATTACATATATAATTCCATTTTTTTTTCAAGAAACATGCTTCTTTAAGAACCAATCAACCAGAAAATATTTTAAAACATTTTTATGTTTTTATTTTCTTTCCAATTACATGTAAAAACAGTTTTAACATTTATTTTTTAAAATTTTGAGTTTCAAATTCTCTCCATTTCTTTCCCCCACTCCTTGAAAAGCCAAAAAATTTGATATAGATTATAGTTATGAAACATACTTCCATATTAGCCATGTTACAAAAGAAAATACAGACCAAAAAAAAAGAAAAAAAGAAAGAAAAACTCTGCATTCAAACTTCATCAGTTCTTTCTCTGAAGGTGTATAGTATTTTTCATCATGGCCTTTGGAATTATCTTGGATTATTGTATTGCTGAGAAGAGCTAAGTCATTCACAATCGATCATTGTACAATATTGCTGTTACTCTGTAGAGTATTCTCCTGGTTCTACTCACTTCACTTTTCAGCAGGTGTTTATTAAGCATCTACAATGTGCCAGGCTCTGAGCCAGGTACTGGTAATAGGAGGACAAAGACTGAAATAATTCCCATTCTCAAGGAAATTAAATTATAATAGAGTAGACAAGTAAAGGTAAAATGTAGTCAGCATATAGATAAAGTTAATTTTTAAAATATATACAAAGTAGTTTGGAGAAAGGACACTAGCATTTCAGAGGATCAGGAGAAGCTTTATGGAGAAGTTGGTGTATTAGCAGTGTCTTAGAAGGAAGAAGGGAATCCTTTTCTCTCTCTAAAAATGTTCTCTTGGGGGGCAGCTGGGTAGCTCAGTAAATTGAGAGCCAGGCCTAGAGATGGGAGGTCCTAGGTTCAAGTCTGGCCTCAGATACTTCCCAGCTGTGTGACCCTGGGCAAGTCACTTGACCCCCATTTCCTACCCTTACCACTCTTCTGCCTTGGAGCCAATACTCAGTATTGACTCCAAGATGGAAGGTAAGGGTTTAAAACAAACAAACAAACAAACAAACAAACAAATAAAATTAAAATTTCTCTTGTAAGACCAAGAAGTCTCTTGGTCTTACAAACTTTCAAATTAGGGAAGAGCCATAAGATGCAGTCCCCAAAATTCTCCTTATCTGGCTAGAAGGCCCTGGGATCCTGCTACTAAGAGAATTCAAAACCCTGGTTCTTTACCTAGAAGTTGAAGATTCATGAGCTTTGTCCAGGAATATTCCATTAGGACAAGTGAATATGCGCAATCTAGCTCCACCTATACTTCTGCTGGAAGTCTACCAGTGTACTAGTTTCTACCATCTGTTGAACTGGTAAAGTCCACTCCCAAGGTCTTTCCTCCATGGCTATATGTAAGTCCATGGCTGTCTTTGATTTCCTCTCTCTGGAGAAATGGAAAGCTGCAGAGGGGCACATCATTATCACTGCCCCTCAACAATGTAGGTCCATTCTGCCGTGAGCTTTTTCCCTCTTTAAGTCCAAAAAAGCTGATCTGCTATCATGATTTTTTTCAACCTGAGAGGGATGGCTATAGGAACAGCAACTCTGACAAATGTCAGTCTTCCTGAGTCTCCCTCTGCTAGTCATATTGAGTTCCCGTATGTCCTACCAGCCAGATACTAGTGGGCATGGCTCTGCTCCATGAAGAGATCCCTTTCAGATTTCTTCAGAGGCCTACCCCTTGTAATCTCATTAGTTTAATTGGAAAAGTCATCAAAGTGATTGGGGATAGTGGAAAGAACTCAACTTGGAGGCAAGATTCATAGGCTCATATCTCTGGAAGAGATTTTATAGATCACATGGTCTAACCATTTCATGTTACAAATGAGGAAACTGAGGCCCAAAAATATTAAATGTTTTATTCAGTTCCAAGGGTAACAAGTGGAAAGGCTGCAAGTTGAACTAATTCTGATTCTAAATGCTATGCTTTCCATTATACCATGCAAATACTCCTTGGCTGAATATCACACCTTTGCATGCAGTCATTAAGAAAATACAGCTGCGCTAGAGATGCTCCTTTTCTGTGTTGCTCTCCTGAGAGGATAGCATAATTGCTGAAGCCAAAGCCAGTTTTAGAAAGATGTGTGTGAGAGAAAGATAGGGAGATCATAGCCACCCACTCACACATCTGATATTTCAAGCTATAAACTGTTAATAACCAACTGCTTGTTTTGGAAGCTGTCAGCAGCATGGCTCTCAGTGTTATTTTAATTGTACTGGTACAGCAGACTGAGAATGTCGTCCTTTCTGGAAAGGCCCAGAACCAACCCACTTTACTATTTTCAAAAATGAAAGTAATGGAAGCATCTCCAAGTGATTTATCTCTTCATTCTCTCTCTCCTCATATTGATTTCTCTGCCTACACAAAGTCAGAGTATAAACCTGACTCATTCTTTGACTTTTACCTAGGGAACTACTTTTGAGATGGCACAAATGGGTAGAAATTAGTCTGAGGATTGAGATTGGGAACAGAACTGAAAAAAAAAAGAAAAAAGGTTCATATGGTTTGGACATTAAGACTAAATAATGGTAATCGGTCTATTTCTTCTCAAAATATTAGTCTACTGCCATATAGATAGCCAAAAGAAACCAAAATAATAGCTTACTTTTGCTAAGGTTATGGCTACAAAGCACTTTAACATACATTATCTCATTTGAACAGCCCTGCAGGTTAGGTAGGGCACTTATTATCTCTGTTTTACAGAGAAGGAAACAGGCTCCAGGAGATTAAGTAATTTACCTAAAATCACATCACTTAAGATCCAGACTCAAACCCAGTCCTTTCGACTTCAAGGCCAACCATCTTTCCACTATAACACACTGCCTCTAAAACATTAAATTTAATCTTCAATCTTTTAAATTCTCCCACCAGTTTAAGACACAACTATCTTGACTAGACCATAATTATACCCTATCCTCTTAATCAACACTAGATCTGAAGGTTAAAGGAAACATCTTCTCTAAAGATCCCAGGCATTCCACAAACACCCTGAATTTATGGAAGTCAGGAAAGCTGCTCTCTTTATTCAGATTTTTTCATAATGATCCTAGGGAAGTCATTTTTCTGAATTTCTCTAACAAAGCTCATAAAGAATATAGATTCCCACCTCCACTTCTAAATTCTTCCCTTGCCAAAGATAATCTCTCAAAATAAATGAGATAATTATCACAATTACCTCAAACAAAACACATTCAATCAAAATTACTGCTTAGCTACCCTCCTTCTTATCAGGTTTTTATACAATATAATTGAAATGTCACTTGGGTCTGCCTCCAATTTTGGCAAGAATACTATTTGTAGTTAGAACCCCCGACCAGCCCTTAAATTTTTTGGCAAGCAGTAAGGGGGAAATTAACCTTACTTAGAAAATGCTTTTCTCATCTCATGGGCCCCAAAAGTTAAAGACTATTCTAAAGTAAGAATTGTTAAGCCACCATGGTAGAGTATAATCTGGGACCCAGTCGAACCCTCCAAACAACTTTAAAATAATGCTTAAAGTAAAATTTTGGAGCATCAGGGCCAACAAGAGATCAGAGGTAAATATTTGTCCTTCCTAAAACAACTTCTGAGGTCCACAGCAGGAATCTATAACAATGGAGTGGCCACAGACCACGAGTGTGGCAAAAGCATCAATGGTGCTCCTTTAAAGTGGTTGTGATAGCAGCAGCAGGTTCAATTTCAGGAGCTATCACCCCAAAGATGGTAAAGGGGTCAGATAACTGGTCAGAAAGAGATTACAGAGAGACCTTTTACTTGCATTGGGTGCACTAATGCTGATTGACAAGCTCTATTGTCCATAAGCAATTCTAGGTTGCAGTTCCAAGATAGAGAGGAACACTTGTAATCAATCATAAGGAAGCAGGGGCCTTTGTCACAGTTCCTGGACCAAAAGGAGTACTAGCACTTATGGCTTCAGGAGAGTAGAGAACCTAATCACAGTTCCAGGGCCAAGAGGAACATTAGTACTTATGGCTGCAGAGAAGCATGCAATCACAAAAAAGGGTCCTTCCTGAATAAAGACCATAGTGCAGACAGGAGAGTAGTAACTACATTTTTCCTAGGATAACAACACCTTGGAAGCACCAAAAATTTGCAGACTCCCAGAACTAGCTCTGAAAACAGCAGAATAAAAAAGCCTGAAGCATGTCAAAGTACCTCCCACATGGTCCAACTTTAAAATAAAGTTCAAAGTAAGAAAATGGGCTGGAGAAAAAAGCAAACAACAAAAAAAAGAACTTGGCCATAAAGAGCTACCACAGTGGCAGGGAAGACCAAGACATAAACTTTGAAGAAAAAAAATAACATGAAAATAGCAAGCAAAATCTCAAAGAAAAGCACTAATTGGACTCAAAGCCAAAAAGAATTCCTGGAAAGTTAGGGAAAGGGATAGGAGTAGTAAAGGAAAAAGAAATGAGAATAACATGAGAAAATGATGAGAATAGAATTAACTGGTAAAAAGAGATGCAAAAAATACCAGAGAAAATAACATGATAAAAAATAAAACTGGCCTAATGGCCAAAAAAAAAATAGTGTGAAAATTGAAAAAAAGAACTTCTTTAAAAAGTAGAATTGGTCAAATAGAGGTAAAAAAGCTCACTGAAGAATATGATTCCTTGGGGCAGCTGGGTAGCTCAGTGAACTGAGAGCCAGGCCTAGAGATGGGAGGTCCTAGGTTCAAGTCCGACCTCAGACACTTCCCAGCTGTGTGACCCTGGGCAGGTCACTTGACCCCCATTGCCTACCCTTACCAATCTTCCACCTACAAATCAATACACAGAAATTAAGGGTTTAAAATAAAAAAAAATTTAAAAAAAAAAGAAGAATATGATTCCTTAAAAATTAGAATTGAGACAGTGGAAGCTAATGATTCCATGCAACTTTTTTTTTTAAACCCTTAACTTCTGTGATTTGGCTCCCAGGCAGAAGACTGGTAAGGGTGGACAATGGGGGGTCAAGTGACTTGCCCAGGGTCATACAGCTAGGAAGTGTCTGAGGCCAGATTTGAACCTAGGACCTCCCGTCTCTAGGCCTGACTCTCAATCCACTGAGCTACCCAGCTGCCCCTTCCATGCAACTTTTAATGTAAAATAAAACACAATAAAAAGAATGAAAAATAGAAGAAAATGTGAAACATCTTATCAGAAAAAAATAACTGACCTGGGAAATAGATTGAAGAGAAATAACTTAAGAATTATGAAACTACCTGAAACCTATGATCAGAAGAACCTAGATATCATATTTCAAAAAGTTATCAAGGAAAAGTGCTTTGATATCTTAGATCCACAAGGTAAAATAGAAATTGAAAGAATCCATCAATCACCTTCTGAAAGAGATCTCAAAATGAAAACTCTCAGAAATATTATATTTCAGTTCCATAGCTCCCAGATCAAGGAGAAAATATTGCAAACAACCAGAAAGAAACTATTCAAATATAGTGGAACCAGAGTCATATCACATAAGATTTAACAGCTTCCAGATAAAAGGGGCAAAGAGATTAGAATATGCTATTCTGAAGAGCAGAACTAGGATTACAGGGAAGAGCAATCTATCCAGCAAAACTGAGTATAATCCTTCAAGAAAAAAAAAAAATAAGGGGCAGCTGGGTAGCTCAGTGGATTGAGAACCAAGCCTAGAGACAGGAGGTCCTAGGTTCAAATCTGGCCTCAGACACTTCCTAGCTGTGTGACCCTGGTCAAATCACTTAACCCCCCACTGCCTAGCCCCTACCACTCTTCTGCCTTGGAGACAATACACAGTATTAACTCCAAGATTAAAGGGAAGGATTAAAAGAAAAAAAGATATTTAATGAAATGGAGGACTTCCAGGCATTATTGAAGAAAAGACCAAAACTGAATAGAAATAGGATATTTGCATTTTAAACAGAAGGTGAAAAAGGAGCATAAAAAAGTAAATATGAAAAAGTAATCATAAGCGACTTAATGTTTACATTCCTATTTGGGAAAATGAAATATGTAACTCCCAAGAACTTTAGCATACATAGAAAGGCATTTTGGAACTATGCACAAAGGGCTTTATAGAATGTCTACCCTTTGACCCAGCCATACCACTGTTGAGTTTGTACCCCAAAGAGATAATAAGAAAACAGACTTATGCAAAAATATTTATAGCCACACTCTCTGTGGTGGCAAAAAACTGGAAAACGAGGGAGTGTCTTTTGATTGGGGAATGGTTGAATAAATTGTGGTATCTGATGGTAATGGAATAGTATTGTGCTGAAAGAAATAATGACCTGGAGGAATTCCATGTGAACTGGAAAGACCACCAAGAATTGATACAGAACAAAAGGAGCAGAACCAAGAGAACATTGTACACAGAGACTGATACATTATGGTACAATTGAATGTAACAGACTTTTCTACTAGCAGCAATGCAATGACCCAGGACAATTCAGAGGAACTTAAAAGAAAGAATACTATCCACATCCAGAGAAAGAACTGTGGGAACAGAAATGCAGAAGAAATATATATGATCGATCAAATAGTTCGATATGGATATGATTAGGGTTTTGATGTTAAAAGATCACTCTACTGCAAATAACATGGTAATAGGTTTTGAACAATGATACATGTATGACCCAGTGGAATTGCTTGTCAGCTCTGGAAAGGAGGAGAAAAGAGCGGGGGGGGGGGGGGGGGTGTAGGTGGGGACCATGAATCATGTAATCATGGGAAAATATTCTAAATTTAAAAAGGGGAAAAATTAAATTTAAAAAATTTTTAAAGAACTTTAGCATAATTAGGGCAATTAAAAGGAGTCTGCACAGACAGAGGGCACAAATGTAAGTTGATTATATTGGTATGATAGCCAAAAAAAGAATGTAAGGGGGAGAAAGAGATAAGTAGTGGGAGAAGGGGAAAGGAGTAGCTAAATGTAAATCATATGAATAAATGTTCTAAATCACTATTGATTAGAAAAAGTCAAATTAAAAGAACTCTGAATGATAAATGCTAGAAGGAATGAGGGAAAATAGTTATGTAAAAAAACTGTTGACAGAATAATGAACTGATCCAATCATTCTGGAGAACAATCTGGAACTATTCCTAGAGGACTATAAAATTGTGCATACCACAGGGGCAGCTGGGTAGCTCAGTGGATTGAGAGCCAGGCCTAGAGATGGGAAGTCCTAAGTTCAAATCTGGCCTCAGACACTTCCCAGCTGTGTGACCCTGGGCAGGTCACTTGACCCCCCCATTGCCTACCCTTACCATTCTCTGCCTTGGAGCCAATACACAGTATTGACTCCAAAATGGAAGATAAGGGTTTAAAAAAATTGTGTGTACCAGGTATATATGTACCCCAAAGAGTTCAAAGAAAAAGGAAAAGAACCTATATATAAAAAAAATATTTTAGCACCTCTTTTTGTGGTGGCAAAGAAACGGAAATCTAGGGGATTCTCATCAGCTGGGGAATGGCTGAACAAGTTCTGGCATTAATTGTGATAGAACACTATTGTGCTATAAAAAATGATGAAGGGGTGGTTTTAGAAAAAAAAATGACAAAACTTATATAAATTGATTAAATGAAGTAAAAAGAACTGAGAGATCATTGTGCACAGTAAAAACAGTGTTGTAATGATGATTAACTGTGAAAGACTTGGCTACTCTGATAAATACAATGAACCAAGGCAATTCCAAAGGATTCATGTTGAATATTACCCACCTCCAGAGAGAGAACTGATGAAATCTAAGTGCAAATTAAAGTATAATTTTCTCACTTTATTTATTTGTTCCCTTTTATCTTGGAACATGGCAAATACGGAAATATGTTTTGCATGATTTCACATATATAAGTGATACGCTATTGTTTCCCTGCTCTGTGGGTGGGGGAGGAGTGAGAGAAATGGAGAGAATCTGTGGCTCAAGATTTAGAAAGAAAAGAATGCTTTAAAAAATTAAGCAAATAAAAATTAAATTAAAATAAAGGCTGTTCTGTCTCTTTCACCCAGGATCTATAGAAGAGAGAACACCAGTTAATTCAGCCACAGATAGTAACTAGCTCCAATCCAAGCCTAAGCCTTTTATGTGAGAGCAGAGATGTTCTCAAGGATTTGTCTCTGTCTTTCTAAAGTTTTCAAGTCTTCTCCTCTCCCCTTCCTCCCTGGCCCTTCCACCCTAGTTTATCTGTATCCTCCTTTGTGATCTCTGCAACACTCAGTCCAAGCCAAAATAGCATTTCTTTCATCTATTCAAGTGCGATCTGGGGCAGACAAGCCTGTTCCACAAGGAGGAACCATAGAAAAGTGTTATGTATTCAGCATTCAACTCTACAGCACCTAAGATGGGAGCCCAGGCCTTTAGTAGAGCCAAAGCACTGACCAAATCCATTTGGCAGGAATAGAAGCTCTATTTATTTGGCACTTTCAGTTCACCTGATCAAGGGCCCTATGGAGATGGAGAGCCTGGCACTTTGCATCCTTTTCTCAGCTCTGTGACCTTAAAGATCAGTTTTTTCAATTTACAGATTCCTTTCCTCCTGCCTTTCAGAGAGATGGCCCAGAAAAAGGTTGGAAAATGCTGAGAGGTCATTACTGCTTTTGAGATGTTAAAGGAATTTAGGGATTCATATCTTCACCATATAATATCATAACAATAATAATCAAGGCAACTCTCTAACCAATTTTTTCCTGGATTTTGTTACTAAAAGCAATAAGGACAAAGAAATTTTGGGAGAAATTTGGGCTTGAGAAGGAGCTATACTTTAAGAAGACTAATTTGGGAGCAATTTGTAAGGTTAACTGGACAAAGAAAAGACTAGAGAAAAACAATCTACTTAGGAGGCTATGGAAATAGTCCACTCCAAAGAAAATGAAGGTCTGAATAAGAATGGTGACAATAAGAATGAAGGAAAGGGGATAGTTTGGAGATATAAGGACAAATAAACAGTATTTGATTATTAACTGGATAGAGGTGATAAAGTAGCAGAAAGAATCCCTAATAACACCAAGGTTTCGATTCTGGAAAACAGTGATATCATTTACAGAAATAGGGAAATCAATCAATTCAATAAACATTTAAAAATGTAAAATATATTTCTTAAGGAAGTACTGAGGAAGATTCACTATATTCATGGCACTTGTATTTTAGTCAAAACCACAGATAAAATAATATTTAATCGCATAAGACAAGATGAGCTACATTTTAGACAAAACTACTACAATGCCCAATAGGACATCATAAGTCTAGGGGGTACAAACCCTGTCACCTATGCCAAGGCAAGAGGCATCCATGGGCAAAGAGTACCCAAAATGGCTGGCTGTGATTTTTTTTTTTTTTAAGAGTCTTGCTTGTATTGTAGGCTTATCTTTTTCTCCTGTCTTTAAGATCTACACCTCAAGGTCTCTGGGAACCAGAAATGGCTGAGTGGTCTCACTTCCAAGATACTTTCTAAATCCGACCCCACCTCCCCTGTGCCTTTAAGAGCTAGCTTCTGAAGCTTTGGTTGAGAGGGAGAAAAATGGGGTTTGACAGCTTGCTGTTAGCTTTGCACAGTAGATTTATGTAGCTTTACAGACGGTCAGCTATCTCATAAATTTAACTCTTTGAGGTGTGGGAAGCAGAGTTTGCAGAGTGCCTTATAGATGTTACCTCATTTGATCCTCATAACAACTCTGGTGCTATTATTATTTTTATTATTTTATTATATTATTTTTATATATTATAAATAATTATTATACTATAATATGCTATGTTGTTAATATTTGCCAATATTAATAATTACATTTGTAAAATATAAAGTTATATTTTACAGATGAGGAAACTGAGTCTGAGAGAGAATAAATGACTCACTATGGATTACATAGCCAATAAGTCTCTAATAGGCAATATCTGAACCCATATCTTCCTGACTTAAGCTGAAGATGCTGATCAATCTTCTTGCCTCTTTGAGAGCCCTTTCATCACTATCCACTCACCTGCCGTATTTTGTTGAGTTTAAGACCATAATATCTCTAACATCTGTCCCTATCTCTCTATTAAAACAGCTACCATAGCCTTTGTTACTCTTGCCTAAACTATTAACACAATCTCCTAATTGGTTTTCCGGTTTCGTTTACCCCCCTCTCTAATCTATCCTACCTATAACTGCCAAGATAATCTTATTATTATAGGATCATAATTTAGACCTAGAAAAACTTTACAGTCAACTTGTCTAATCACTTCATTTTATAGAAGAGGAAACTAAAGCCTAGACAAATTAAACAAGTTGCCTAAAGTTATGCACATAGTAAATGTCCACACTGGAATTTGAACCCAGATCTTTTGACTCCAGAATCTGAGCTTACATCATGCTGCCTTCCTCCTAAAACACACATCACCCCTCTTCAAGAATCCTAAGTGGCTCCCTGTTGTCTCTGGAATAAATTTCAAATGTTTTGCTTGACATTTGAAGCAAAATCTGGCTCTAGCCTACCTTTCTAGACTTATTTCACATTAATCATTTTGACAGAATCCAATTTCTAGCCAAATAGGCCTATTTTTTGTTCCAGAACTCAGCATTCCATATTCCATCTCCATGCCTTTGCTCAGGCTGTGCCCCGTGCCTGGAATAACCTTTCCCCAACAAAAAAAAAACAAAAACATGGATGCACACATATGTATGTCTCCTCAGGATTTTTTGCTTTTTATCTCAGCTCAGGTGCTACCTTCTATAGAAGACTTTCCTGATTTCAGAAGTGCTTTCTCACTCCTCAGATTGCTAATATCTTTATTTATCTGTGTACATAATTGTATTTCCCCCTGGGGAAAAAAAATAAGCTCCTTGAGGTCAGGAGCCATGTGTGGCTTTTGTCTTTATATCTCCAGAGTCCTGAAACTATCTGGCACTTAATAAATGTTCATAGAAATGAATAAAGAAAATTACAAATTAAAGTACCAAATTTTATCTTAGGCACCAATAAACTGAATTTGGATCATTCATGTGTCCTGCCCAGCAGCATACTGGTGTATAGCAAGAGGCAAATGCTAGTACTTTTGTGAACTTGGAGCACTGAATTGAAAAAAGAAAAAAACAACCTTCACCCCTCTTCTAAGCAGTGCTGGAAAGCTCCTTATTATTCTTAAAAACCTGTGAATTGTTTTCAGACATTTTTAATGTGAGAATTGGCTGGCTCCATGTATGTTTGGTTAATGTTGGTAAATTGTACAATCAAGACTGATTTCTCTATCAAGAGGGCTTTCTCTTGGGTTTGTTTTTTTCGTTCAGATTTGCAGGAAAAACTTATCTTGGCCTTAAAAAAGAAAATCAGTTTTTATTAAAGATGCTAAAATGCTAAAAATCTAGAACTTAAAATAATAGGGATAAGCATGCAAATTCATATACAAATACCATAGTTTAAAACTGCTAATTTCCTTCAGTATAGGGAATTTCTACTTTGGGAGCATTTTACACTAATGAAACCACAGATTAAGACAAAAAAAAAAAATAGGTCCCATACCCTGATGTTGCCAATATAATGCACTTTAACTATATACATATGAGTGAATGGGAGGAAATCAGCATTTATATAGCATTTAAGTATTGTGCCAAGTGCTTCATACATATATTGGCTCATTTAATCTTCACAACAACCCTGGGAGATAGATGCTGTTTTCTCTACTTTCATTGAGGAAACTGAGGCAAACAGAGGTTAAACAACTTGCCCAGGGTCACACATAACAGATAGTAAGAATCTGAGGCCAAATTTGACCTCAGTTCTTCCTGATTCTAGTTCCAGCACTCTATTTTATATATATGTATATAAATTATATATATAAATATGTATATACACATGTACACACACACACGTGTGTGTATATACATATTTAATAGGATTATAAATGTGTGTTTGTATGTGTGTTCCTTAATTCCTCCAGGGCAGGGACTATCTTATTCATTTTTGCATTTTCCCTAGTGTCCAGTATAATTTTTTTGCATAAATAGATGCTCAATTGGCATTTCAGGAAAGACTATATGACTATTTAAAAATTCCTCATTTTGTGGAATATATTCCCACCAATGAGAAAGTATAATAGGTAGAAACTGATTAAAAAGTCAGGAAGACACATGAGTTCAAGTTTTGCCTCTCACAGGTATATAGGTATAACACAGGTATAACCATAGACAGTAACCTTTCCCTGCCAAATAATTCTCAAGGACTCTAAGTTGAAGAGAAGGCTCCCACTTGCCTTGGCAGAGGGGGTTTCCTCCTCCAGGAATTCCTTATATTCAGAAAATGGCAAATACAGTCCCTCATCTGGCTTTCTTCTCTATCTTCTAAAAAGTGTGCAGTGACTGGGGGAACAGGAGATGAGCAGGACATAGTCAAGTGAGTTAAATTTTAGTAAAGGAAAATGAGGGACTCCAGCATGCCTACATATCAGGCTAATCCTATCTATGCAACTTGGAAATATCTGCAATAGCCTCATAGGCTCTACTGTGATGAAAGTGGTAAATGATTAGCAAATGAAGTGGAAGAAAACCTCCTGAGAATCTTTCTCTTGAAATTTCCATTCCCAAGTCTTCTGCTGTGACACACTCAGTGATGTGCCCCCTGAGCCCAACTCCAGGACAGAGCCACCCTGTCAGGGATGCTCCCTTATTAGGAAAAGCACTAAATGGCATTGATAGCTACTGAGGTGGAAGGGAGAGCCCAGCCCAGAGCTCTTCCCCTCTAGGCTAAGCATAATGAATGTGGCCTCACTTTATGAACTGAGAAATGTTCTACTGCCCTGGGAATATCTCCTCTTTGGTTATCAGTTTTTCACTGACTTCTTTATATGGATGACCTTGGGTTACTTGCTTCCTCCAGATTCAACCCAGTCCCAGTAATTATAATCTGCAAATGCAGTCTCTGCAATGATGTATTAAGAATCATATACTGCTGTGCCTGAGGGAAATATCCTGAGGACTCCAGCAAAGGGACTTCCAGGAGTTATGATCACATGATTTCTAAACTTACACCTATTTTCCCCTTGACTCTGTGTGTACTTTTTAAGGAAGGTCTCATAGACTTTGGGGGGACAGGGTGGAAATGTTTTATACCAATTGTTTTTATGATACTACCTTAATAAATACCCCCTTTCTAAAGCTAGTTAAGTCTGACTGACTAATTGATAATCCAGTGATTATCATGGTAGGAATAAACCAGTGGGTGATCCTAAGCTGTAGTATTTGAGAAAACTCACCAAACTCTTCAGGAGTCTCCCAGGACAGTGATGGTGAAGCTTTTAGAAACAAAGTGCTTAGGGGGCAGCTGGGTGGCTCAGTGGATTGAGAACCAGGCCTAGATATGGGAGGTCCTAGGTTCAAATCTGACCTCAGATACTTCCTAGCTATGTGATCCTGGGCAAGTCACTTGACCCCCATTGCCTACCCTTACCACTCTTCTGCCCTAGAGCCAATATACAGTATTGACTCCAGGATGGAAGGTAAGGGTTTAAAAAAAAAATAGACATAGTCCTGACCCCCACTCCAGAGATCATGTGCCATTCCCCCCCTTACCCTACTCAGGGGAGGGAGGAAGTACTCCCATTGGGCTGCTGAGGAATGTCCTCATTGAGTGCAGAGAAGAGGAGGGGAGTGGCCCAAGCACTCTGCTCTCCTCCAGCTCTGCTGCCTTCGAACTGCCCACCTTACCCACTGTGCTCTCTCCCATTGACTGTTGAGCAGAAAGGTGGGGGATGTGAAAAAATGTCATCAGGTACAGTGGAGAGGGGGAAGGGAGCAGCTCTGCCCAAGTCCCTCTGCCTTTCTAGTAATGAACTTGGTGGGGCGTGGCTTGAGTGCCCACAGAGTATTCTGCATGCCATTTTTGGCACCTGTGCAATAGGTTCATCATCACTGACCTATGACTTTAAATGGGGAGAGAGCTACCATTGGTATTTTTGTCAAATTATGCTTTCTCTAATGTGGGGAAGGGGTAAGAGTGGGAGATACCTGGGAATTTTTTTTATAGCTATATTTTTTTTTATTTTTTTTTATTTTTTAGAAAAATTTGCCATGGTTGGAATTTTAATGTAACAGACAATTTTAAATTTAAAATAAATTTTTAAAAGAAAGAATGGTTTATCACTACTTTCAGTCAAATACAATTCTCCCAGCAGTATAGAGCAAACAGAATGCAGTTTGGAGCTTTGGAACACCCTAAGCATGCCACCATTTCTGTCCCATACCCTTAATGAAGCCGAGTTCAGTGCCCTTTAATGGCCACTACCCATGCTGGCAGTCCTGCCAATCCAGTGATTATCAGGCAGCATGAGAATAGTAGTAGAGGCTAAAATGCACAACTAGAGCTGCAGGGGATGAGAAGAGAAGCCAAAGCATAATGACCTGAACTGGCATCCTATCAAATCGTGGGAATTGAACTGGCATTTGGTCAAATGGCCTGGGGTTAGCACCCCCAGTTCTTTGGCTAAAGATGCAATGGTGGTGTCTTAATACAAGGCTTTAGAGCAAATAATCTGTTAGGGGAATGCATTGTTTGAAGCCAAATCTACAAAGAATAGGGGTTTGTGAGGCATAACAGAGTGTTCTGTCCCTATTACAAGTATATAAAGCAGTTAAGGACACTGTCTCAGGCATATTACAATATCTCTAAGGGCCGTAAAAGTGAAAAGGGACTGAGATTTTCTTTGATATGGCTTTATTTTCCTATCTACTAGAAACTCGGAGTAAAAGGATATTACCTTTTTCCTTACAAAAGAAATGTTTAAAATCTTCCAACCAGCACTTTGCATAATCTATTGTTAATAGAATTACTGGATCTCCAGGCTCATTAGCCTTTATTCCATTCAGGTGGAGGAGTGTCCTTTTGTGTGAGTCTTTAAAAACTGAAACAGCTTGAATAGCCTGGAATTGGTCACTTGAAGTCCTGCCTGGGAGCTAGAGTTAACCTGAATCTCCCTTTCCAGATTTAGCTCTAAAAGTTCACTGAATCAAAGAAGATACTTAAGCCTTATATAACAATAACAACAGCTAGCATTTATATTATTAAGACATAAGAATTTCCTCACATAATCCAATCCTTATAAAAACTGCAAGTGGTGGGTGATATTATCCCCATTTTTCAGAAAAGAAAAATGAATATGGCATAAGTTAAAGTGACTTGCCCAGGATGACACACTGCAAGTGTCTAGGACTGGACCTGAACTGGGTCTTACTAATTCCAGGTACACTGTTCTAGCCACTTCAATACCTGGCTGCCCCTAATCCAATTAGGAATCTTCTCAGCCACCCCAATCCCAGTTGTTAGTGTTCTCTCTGTCCCACCAAATTCATCATAGTATACTTCCATCATATTTTATATCTCCTACTCCAGGCTCCAAGCATGTCAAGTCTTGGAGGGCAAGGAGTGTTTTGATTCTGTAACCAACCAAGCACCTTGCACAGAGTAAAAACATCTTTTAAATCCTTACCTTCTATTTTAGAATCAATACTGTGCATTGGTTTCAAGGCAGAAGAGCAGTAAAGGCTAGGCAATAGGAGTTGCCCAGGGTGACACAGCTAGAAAATGTCAGAAGTCAAATTTGAACTCAAGATTTCCAGTCTCTAAGCCTACCTCTCAATTCACTAGATTCCTCCACCCCTACCCCCTCCACTGCAGAGTACATCTTAATAAATATTCTTTGAATTTAATTGAATCTAGCCTCTAACTTGAAGAAGACCTCTAGAGAAGCCTTTACAACAGAGGCAATTCCTTTCACTTCTGGACAGGTTTAATTAGGTTTTCACCTCTTTACATGAAGCTGAAATCTTATTGATATGAATTGATTTATCCAAGGAAAACAAATTTAACTCTTCTGCTGCTGCCAATCTCCCACCCAGTTTCTTGCACACCTCGGCATTCCCTAAATTGACTAAATGATTCTTTTCCATTAGGAATAAGAACATAGAATTCTATGTGAGATCAGTTCCACCCTGACCACCCTGGTATTTAAATTCAGATTCCTTACCCTGGATCTTGTCTGTGCTGGACCTCCCTGGGAATTACTCTGTGTTTCAAAGAGAAGGTAAAAGGTGCCCTCCTCTGGAGCCAAATCCAGGCTTGGGCCTGCCAAGACTCTCTGTGGTCCCCTTGTTCTCTTTGATGCCTTTGCTTCCTGTCCATTGGGCAGATCAGATGCCTTGAAAATGGCTCGGCTGTCATCTATCCAGGGACATGACCATGGGGGTCAAGGACTGAAAGGGCTTGTGCCAAAGAGAATGTGAGACCTGGAGTGGTTCTTGTTAGGCATGAGCCTCCTAAGAGGCCAAACATCTGTACGACCTCTGGAGGAGATTAAGTTCCTGCTTCCTCTATCACCCCTATTTCTGTCTCCACTTTTTCCGACACTGGGATTAGAGGTTTTCTTACCACACAGTTCTCCTGGCAGTCTTAACTATCCACAGAAAGGTTGTCTCCTCTTCCCTCTGTCACCACATGACTTGGAAGCAGATCCATAATAGGGAATTCCAGCTTCTGGGATCCTGAGACACCCAGAGAGAGGCCAGCTTGGTCCCTAATTCTGGGCATTCAGCATGTTGTGGCAATCTGCCCTGGTCTGGTTCAGTTTTAGTCAAAAGTGGGGGAAGGGTCACCCCAGAAGTGAGGCACAATGGTGAATGAATCCTCAGTAAGCAATGACTTGGCTCCAGGTTGGCTCCATATTTCTTCCCTGGGACCCACTGTCATTTCAAGAATCTCTGTATGCCATTATCATTTGCCAGCTTCTTTAAAGTTTACCCATTCTTCTTAATTTCCCTATTTCTCCCAAGGGCCCTATTACCTTTTTTTCCAGTTACCTAGCTTGACAATGAGTCCTTTTTCACTCATCCCCATATTCAATTACTATGTCTTAATAATTCTACCTCCACAAAAGCATTTCTTACATTTTGTCCTCTTTACTCCATTTAGACCTTAACACCCTACCCTGCAAGTTCAGGCCCTCAACACCTCTTACTGTACTAGCCTCCTCGTTGATCTCCCTGTCTCAAAACTGTCTCCTCTCCAAATTAACCTTTCCAAGGCTGCCCGAATAATTTTCCTAAAGAACAGGTCACTCCTCTGTTCAAGAAGTTTAGTGCTTAAAGGATTAAAAAACAAAAAACAAACCAAAAAAACCCTCCTCTATTTGGCATTTAAAGCCTTTCTCTATTAAGTTCCAGCTTGCTTTTCCAAACTGATTATACCTAAGTTCCTGTTGTATATTCTAAATTCTAGTCAAATCAGCTCATTTGCTGTTCCCTGTATATGATATTCCATCTCCCTTTTTTGTATCTCCTGTACCTGGGATGTTATTGCCTAACCTCTCTTTCCTGAAACCCTTAGAACACTTCAAAGCTCAGCCAATGTGCCATACTTCAAACAGGTCTTTTCTGATTTCCCAGTTATTAATGCCCCCAAATGGCATATGAGTGGGTTCCACCTACTACTTCAATTCATGTAATCATAGAATGCCCAAACACATCAACTGAATCAATCAGTTCATCAGAAGCATAAACTAAGTGTGAATAAATCTTCAATCTGGTTGTGAGGATTATACTTTGACCATAGGATAAAAGCAGATGATGCTACAACTTGTGATTTACTGAAAAAATCAGATATACCTTTGGCTTCTTATAAAAGAACAGTCATTCAGCTAGACACTGTTCTCCACCCTTGACTCCTTCCATCCTCCTGCCAATCATTAACTGATACGACCACACCAACAATCTCTATCCCTGCTTCCATGCTTTTGAATGCTGTTGTAGAAAATCATGGAACCATGCCAAATGACTCCATTAAAATTCATATTATCCAGACTCTCACTGCTACATAGCAATTCTTTTATTATTTTTTATATTTCATGACTCTCAGTTTCCAAAGTAGTTATATGAACTTTCTCCTATTTTAAGTTCCCAGTTCTAGTGCTACAATTCTTTCTCTCCTTTTCTCTTCCTACTTTTCTGAGGAAGTCTCTGCCATACTTTATGAATTCCATCATCTCCTTATCTTGTAATCTGCGTCTCAAAACTTTCCATACCATCACCTAGCTTCTTCTTTGCCCCAGTCTCAAAGGGGAAAGTAGCCCCTTTTCCTTAATAAAGCAAACTTGTCTGTATTCTTGATCCCTTGTCTAGGGTCCTTCAAAAGCATGCCTCATTAATTATTACCACTTTCTCTTCTTCAGTACTGCCTTTCTTACTAAGTGTTGAAGCAGTAGGGGAGAGCTGATTAAGAAATATTCAGTGTTAGCATTTATACCTTGGCAATCAATAAACACTATGAATCAGGGTTTAGATTATTATTTTGTTGAATGTTTATACTTAAGAAAGTAATGAAGAAATGTTAGTAATGCAGATTAAACTTTAAAATGTATGACTTCTGAGAGTCAATTGTTAAACATTTATGAGTACACCACTGTTCCTTCCCCATAGCCTACAAACATGCTTCCCTCTTCCCCATCTATTAAAAAAAAAAAAAAAAAAAAAACTTCACCTGACCATGTTATTCCCCTTAAACTGTTGTTCTAAAGCATTCTAAACTTTCACTGTTAAACTCCAAAAAAGAATCAAGTACTTTTGCTCCCTTCACTTTCTCATTATCCCCAAGTACCTCAATATTTTGCAATTTTGAATTTTACCTGAAACTGCCCTCTCAAAGGTTACCAATAAACTCTGATTTTTTCAAATTTTATGGAATTTTATTGGTTCTGCTATTCCTTGACCTTTTGGCAACTGGTGATCAGCCCCATTTTCCTGAACAATCAATTTCTTATATTCCATAACACCACTGTATTCTGGTTCTCTTAGTGCCTGTCTGTTAGCCTCTTAGTCTCTATTGCTACATTGCTATCCATATTTTTCCCCAGTTCCATTATAGGTCTTTTTCTCTTGCAATTCTAGGTGTTCTTGACAATTTCCATTGGTTTGATTATTTCTATGAAGATGAATGCCACATCTGTATATCTAGTCTTAATCTCTCCCTAGAACTCTGGATATCTAGGCTTGTCTATACCTCAAACTCAATTTACTCCTACATGAACTCATTATTTTCTGCGTTAAGCCAACCCTTTCTTTAAATCTTCCTATTTCTTTTGATGGCACCACCATGTTCCAGTCACCACACCCCAAAGCTGAGAGTAATCTTTTACAATTTCCTTTCTCTGCCTTTGCATTTTTTTCATTGATTCCCTTGATATTCTTCATTTTTTGTTCTTCCAGAAGAATTTTGTTATTATTTTCTCTAGCTCTGTAAAGTCATTTTGTAGTTTTATTTGGTATGGCACTGAATGAGTAAATTAATTTAGGTAAAATTGCCATTTTGTTAAATTGGTTCGTCCTACTTGTGAGCAATTAATATTTTTTCCAGTTATTTAGTTCTGGCTCTATTTATGTGAAGATGTTTTGTATTGTTCTCATAAAGTTCTTGTATGTATCTAGGCAGGCAGACTCCTAAGTATTCCATGCTGTCCTTCCTTGTCTCTGCCTTTCAGAGCCCTTATCTTCCTTCAAAACTCAGTTCTGGTGGACATACACAAATTTAAGGTTCAGGGTTTGAGCAAAATCTTTTGGGCGTCAAATGAGAAAAAGAAGGCAGGAGTGGCTATTATGATTTCTGACAAAGCCAAAGTAAAAATAGATATGATTAAAAAAGACAGGGAAGGTCATTACATCCTGATTAAAGGCAGTATAAACAATGAGGAAATAACACTGCTCAATATGTATGCACCAAGTGGCATAGCACCTAAATTCATAAAGGAGAAACTGGCAGAGCTCAAGAAGGAAATAGATAGTAAAACCATACTAGTGGGAGATCTAAATATTCCTCTGTCAGATCTAGATAAATCAAACTGAAAAATAAATAAGAAAGAGGTAAGAG
>NC_058132.1:158448779-158449644 GCF_016433145.1 Gracilinanus agilis | reverse complement strand
AATCAACAATTTCATTGAAGAAAATGACAATGATGAGACATCCTACCAAACTGTGTGGGATGCGGCTAAGGCAGTTCTCAGGGGGAAATTTATATCCTTGAGTGCATATATTAACAAATTAAGGAGGGCAGAGATCAATGAATTGGGCATGCAACTCAAAAAATTAGAAAGTCAGCAAATTAAAAATCCCCAGATGAAAACTAAATTAGAAATACTAAAAACCAAAGGAGAAATTAATAAAAATCGAAAGTAAAAGAACTATTGAATTAATAAATAAGACTAGAAGCTGGTACTTTGAAAAAACAGATAAAATAGACAAAGTACTGGTCAATCTAATAAAAAAAAGGAAAGAAGAAAACCAAATTGATAGTATCAAAGATGAAAAGGGAGACCTCACCTCTAATGAAGGGGAAATTAAGGCAATCATTAAAAACTATTTTGCCCAATTATATGGCAATAAATATAACAATTTAGGAGATATGGACGAATATTTACAAAAATATAAACTGCCTAGATTAACAGCAGAAGAAATAGAATACCTAAATAATCCCATATCAGAAATAGAAATTGAACAAGCCATCAAAGAACTCCCTAAGAAAAAATCACCAGGGCCTGATGGATTCACAAGTGAATTCTATCAGACATTCAAAGAGCAACTAATCCCAATACTATACAAATTATTTGATATGATAAGCAAAGAAGGAGTCCTACCAAATTCCTTTTATGACACAAATATGGTACTGATTCCAAAGCCAGGGAGATCAAAAACAGAGAAAGAAAACTATAGACCAATCTCCCTAATGAACATAGATGCAAAAATCTTAAATAGAATACTAGCAAAGAGACTCCAGCAAGTAATTAAGAA
>NC_058132.1:158437306-158445789 GCF_016433145.1 Gracilinanus agilis | reverse complement strand
GGGGGGGGGAGGGAGGGTGAAGGGGATAGGAGGAGCATGAATCAGGTAACCATGTTAAAAATGTATATTAATAAATGTTAATAAAAAAACAAAAACAAAAAAAAAACAACTCAGTTCTGACATTCTTTCTTAGGTGAAGCTTTTCCTGATTCCCTCAGTTATTAGTATTCTTTCTCTTCACAAATGTTCCTAGAGCACTTTGTCTTATCTCTTTGCTACTTTCATTCCCTATCCTTTCTCATAGTAAGTGTTCATTCCCTGTAAGCCCAGTAGAATGTAAATGTCTCGTCTTTGCGCCCTTGACACCAAGCATAAATGTCTTGTATGTGAGTTGTAATAAATAAATATTTGTTGAATCCCATATGAGCCTTCAAAATATAGTTATTTTAAGACAGTTATAACTATAGAATATCTTCTCTCCTTCAGGCTAATGTAGAGTTGAGAATGGGATATACTTTATCTTCTTACAGGGTTTGGTTATTGTTGTTATTAAACCAGTTGATTGCCAGCTAAATTAGAGCTGAGGCCTTGTAACAGTTTTAAGAATAGTATCCCTAAAGCTAAAAAGGGTCTATCTTATCCCACTCCCAACTTTTTAGGACCTCTCATGAGGGTTCTTCCAACTGAAATTCAGGTCTACTCTGATCTCCTTATACTATTCTAAACCCCAAATCTATTTCTAACTAAGCCTATTTCCAATAGTTAATATCTTTATATATAAATCTTAAATTACTGCCTTCTAGGAAATTTTAGTTCAGCCCTTTAACTGTCAGCCTAGCCAAGTTCTCAGCCTGGTTAGGCTAGGTCAAATTTCTGGGCCTTGCTAGACCTCAAAAACTGCCTCTAAGGGGGCAGCTGGGTAGCTCAGTGGATTGAGAGCCAGGCCTAAAGACGGGAGGTCCTAGGTTCAAACCCGGCCTCAGACACTTCCCAGTTGTGTGACCCTGAGCAAGTCACTTGACCCCCATTGCCTACCCTTACCACTCTTCTGCCTTAGAGCCATTACTCAGTATTGACTCCAAGACGGAAGGTAAGGGTTTAAAAAAAAAAAACTGCCTCTAAACCTCCAGCCACACAGAGATACAAAAAAGATCTTTCTTCTTCTGTTGGTCTTCTTAGTTCAGCAACTTTCAAACTTGCACTTTCTCTCCTATCCCAACTGTCACTCTAGTTTTCCAAGTTTCCCAAGAAAAGATCCAGAGAAGAGCAAGGACCAGTCTCTCTGAGCCAAGGTAAATGCCAAGACCCTTTTGACAGTTGGTTGACTCAACTCTTCAAGTCCCTCAGAATTTTAAGTCTGAACTCTGGGCTTCAGACAGACAGTCCTTAACTACTAAACTCCTAAATTACCACAAATTCCTAATTTATCCTTATATTAAACATATTTGATTCTTGTATGGCATGGTTTTAAGTACCTTTGGCATTCTGTTTACCTTCCTCTAGATTTGTTTCAATTATGTGATGACCACGAAACACATTCCTCTAAATGTAACATGACTAGGATAAAGTACAATGGAGCAGCATTCTGGAAGTTTCTTGATACTGGGATGGCTCCACCACTTTATATATCCACCAGTGAGTCAAGCAGGGCATATTTATTTATGTCCTCCCACAAATCCTATGCAGAGGATTTTTCACATTTCATGAGGAATTTCTCTAGGTATTAAAAGATCCAAATATCAGGGCAACACTACTGCTACCCCCCCTTTTTTTTAGCCATCATCTTAACATAAGAGTGACCTACCTCCCTTTCTAGTCACACCTGTCCTTGGCCAGGTTTTTATGTCATTCCTTGCACACAAGTCCTATTTGTAACATGCCTACTATATTTTTAATTAATGTAACCCAAGATCATTTTATCATTTTTATTTTTCATGTCACTTTGTTGACATATTGAGTTTATAGGCCACTAATATAATCAGATTCTTTTCACTTGACCAATGACTAGTCACATCTCCCCAATCCTATTTAGTCAGTCAACAGGCATTTATTAAGTACTGATTATATGTTGTACATAGTAATAACAATCATGTAAAAATCAACTGTGAATGACTTAATTATTTTCAGCAATGCAAGGATCTAGGACAACCCAAGGGACTCATGACAAAAAAGACTGTTGCCATAGGAAGAACTAACAAAGTCTAAGTTGTAATATAGGAATAAAGCAAGTGGATGGGGTTTGTGGGTCCTTGCTTGCACCTCTGCACTACAAAAGGCAGATTGAAGCATGTATTTCTTCACCTTATTTCCCATATGAATTTTTTTCTAGTGAAAATGTTATGTGGCTTCTTTCTCAACTTTACAAACACAGAAATATGGGGGGAGGGAGCAATGGGGGAAAAAAAAGTATTTATTATGTACCAGGTACCATCATGCTAAGCACTGGGAATATAAATACAAGTTTAAAAAATAGACAATTCCTGTCCTCAAGGAGCTTACATTGTAATGGGGGAAGACAATATATACAAGAGAACTGGAAAAAGGAATCATCGTGGAGACATGGTAGAAAAAGTCTTGTGGAAATGAATTAGCAGTACAGCCTGAAAAGGGAAGCAGAAATGTACTGCTTTTTTGTCTTGGAACTAATACATAGCATCAATTCTAAGACAAAGTGAAAGTTTAAGAAAGAAGGAATGCAGAAATCTTTGCCACAGTCTCCTCTTTAAAACAGAGATCTGGGAGGAACGAGACAATCAGAAGGCAAGGCTTCAGGGGCAGAGGGAAGGAGAGAGAGGTTCCAGGATAAAGAAGTTTCTATGGCTTAATAGAGAAAGTCCTATAGAGATCAATCTGGTGCTGCCTAAGTGTATCCTACATTTCTGCAAATGATTTTTTAAAGTCAAAAGCAGTCTTTTTTCACATATCGCTATTAAATTTCATCATATTTGATTTTTCCCTTCAAATTCTGCTGTTACTTTTTTGGCCTCTCATTTTGTTATCCATTAAACTTGCTATTTCTACCATCTATGTGTCATCAGAAAATTTGATAAGTGAACTATCTATGCCTTCATGTAACATATAGATGGCATAATGGATAAATGGCTGGACCTAGAGTCAGGAAAACTTGAGTTCAAATCTGATCCCAGATACTTGCTAACTATGTGACTTTGGGCAAATCATTTAATCTCTGCTTGCCCTAGTTTCTTCAACCATAAAACGGAGATAATAATATCTACTTCCCTGGGTTGTTGTGAGGATGAAATGAGATATGAGTTAAAGTATTTTGCAAATCTTAAATTGCTACATAAATGCTAGGCATGTTATATTGTTATATTAACTATTATTGAGAGAGAGAGAGAGAAAGAGAGAGAGAGAGAGAGAACAGTGTAGTCAAGGACAGAGGAATGCCATTGACACTATATTCACTGTAAATCATAGAACACGGCTTTAGAACTAAAAGGGATCTTAGAGTTAATGTAGTCCAATGTCCTCATTTTAGAAATAAGAAAACTGAGGCCCATTGAAACTTGCCCAAGTTCATCTCTCTTACTAGCTTCATACTGATTCATCATTCATGACTCATTATATTTCATTATTTAACCAGCTCTGAATCCACCCAATTGTCACATCTCTTCATCTTGTCTTACAAAGATATCATGAGAGATTTTCTAAAATATCTTGTTGATATCAAGGTATAGCATCTAGGGACCTTGAGTCACTCAAAGACCAGTGTAAGACCATTCGCACTGATCTCACTACTATTCCCACATATCATGGCAGAACAAAAGTGGGGTTCAGTCCCCATTATCAGTGAAAGAAGGTAGGCTACAAGAAAGGAAACCTCATGAGGATAAATAGAAAGAAGGATGTCATTTTCTTGATCTAAAAGTCTAATGATTCTGTTCAAAAAATGAAGTTATGCTGGCATGACTGAGAAGTCAATAAAACATGGAGACTTAGTTATTATCACTGCCACCCTTTTCAAATAATCACAAACTATTCCTTTAGTAATACATTATAAAATATTTTTGAATAATCAAACCAACTGGCTGATAGCTTGAAGAATATTTCTTTTTCTCCTTTTAAAAAAAATAAGGGTACCTGGAGGCAGTTAGGTGGCTCAGTGGATTGAGAGCCAGGTCTAGAAATGGAATGTCCTAGGTTCAAATCTGACCTCAGACACTTCCTAGCCATGTGACCCTGGGTGAGTCGCTTAAGCCCCATTGCTTAACCTTTATTGCCTTTCTGCCTTGGCAGTATTACTGTCTATTTTTGTAGTATTACAATACTACACAGTAATGATTCTAAGACAGAAGGAAAAGGTTTTAAAAAACAGACAAGAAAAAAGAAAATAAGGGCAACCTTGGCTAATTCCTATTCCTGTGGCAGTTCTTCCATATTCCTAGATTCTTTAAGGATCACTGACAGATTAACAATCATGCCTACAAGGTCTTTTAGTTCTCTGGGATGTAATTTATTCAGGCTTGGTCACAGACTCAGAGGAAAGCTAGGTACTTTCTTACTCTTCCATTTATCTTGGATTTCAATTCCTGTTTGTCCATTTTTATTCAAAATTCACCTGCATAAAACTCCCCCTTACCCAAAAGCTCCACCTTGGGTAGACTGGAAGAAAATAGAAACAAAAGCAGTTTAATAAGTAGCTCATCCATCTCTTTATTTATCATTATTCCATGCACGAAAAGCAGCAAGGTTCTAACCTTTCTTTGTTCTTCTTCTTGACCCCAACATAACTTTAAAAATGCCATCCTTTTTGTTGTTCTTAGCATTCATGTCAAGCCTTGCCCTGGGCTTTAGCTATGCTGACAGTATTCTTACAGGACCTGACATTATTATTCCAGGATATGAACGTGGACAGAACTTAATATGCCTTGCCCAGTGATCTAAACACTGCACAGGGCCTGCTTGCCCAGCTCTTTCTGGGCCCTGAAGGAACAGAATCTAGATGTAGTCTGTTATTCATTTCTGATGAAAACATGAAGGCATATGCTAATTAAAATGCTTCAGAGTTTGGACTTTGTACTTTTCTTTAGCCTGGTGAATTCAAAGATTGCTATTGGTGGACAGTTGGCTGATTTCTTAAAGTCAGGCGAATTCAGGGCACAGAATATGTATTTACTCAGCCCATCTGTTCCTTGAGTATGATTGTATTTTACTTGTGGGTGACACAACAAAAATTTCTTTATTTTTATTGAGTAGTAAAGGACCAGTGACTGTACACTAGCTTTCTCTACTGGGAACAGATTATTCCACATGCAAATTCAACTCTCTGTTATCTGTGAATGGATTTTTCTCTCTGGGGATTGTCCAGAGCAAATTTTTAATCCTAGGTTTGTTTGACATCCTCCTCCAATCCCCTCAGCAGATACACCTAAGAGGCTTTGAGGTCATCTCATACCATAAATCATTTGGTGTTGCTCTGGAAATGGAAACTAATACAAATATTTGCCCAAGTAAAATATAATTAGAAAGATAAATCTCTTTCCCATTCCCTGAAAAATCGTATATGTATTCCATAGTAAAATATAAATTATTTTAGATTTGAATTATCTACATCACTACTCTCTTCCATTACTGTAGATAATAAAGAATTGATATTATATAACTTTAGAACATTTCTGTGGAAAATAGAAAATGAACAGGAATGTTACTGAAATCATTTATGACATCATGGATTTAGAGCTGGAACAGACCTTAGGGTCTAGTCATATCTCCTCATTTTACAGATGAGGAAATTCAAATATAGAAAACATAAGTAACTTGTGTAAGGTCACACAGATCAGTGAATGGCATAGCTGAGATTTGAACTTGCGTCTTTTTACTCCATATCTGCTGCTCTTCCCACTGTACCACATTGCCTCTTAGAATCAAATGACTTGCTCAAAGTTACACAGGTTAAAATTAGTAGACAAAAGAGTTGAAACTAAAAACCTGTGACTTAATATGGACCTACCCAAAGTCAGTCTCATTGAAACTTCAGAGGCAGAGATAAGAATCTGAAAAGATGTTCTACATTTAATCCTGAACTTGCTATTCTTTTAAATAGCCTTGGAAATAGTCATAATGACTATCTCCTCCTTCTCTCCTAATCTAGAACAAAAAAGATTTCTTTTAATTGGAAGAGTACAAACAGTACTAACAATTTATTTTTAGTGACTGGAATAGGGAAAATTGGGTTGATAAAAATGTGAATTGGTATACAATTATTTACAAAATAGCTATTTACAAAGCTAAGAGAAAAGATTCTATGGGTGTCTTCAGGAGTAAAACTAAGGCATAACTACCAGAGTTTTGTCCAGAGGTGCCAAAAATTGGAGTGGTATACTTCTCCCACAATTCTTTGGCTTATTATTGCTGTTTTTTTTAAAAAGTCCTTTTCTATATCCTTCCAAGGATCCCCATCTGTTCAATCACAATCTGGGAGGAATCACACATGATGCTATCCTGCCCCTCTTCTAGGACACAGTGGCTTCCTGCAGTATTGGTTACTCTCTTCAGACTAAAAATAAATAACCACTGCCACACCATACCTCTTCTCATTAACACAGAACTCTTTTCCTCTCCTATTCTCTCTCTTCTCCTGAGGGTTGAAGGTGGTTAGAAATGGGGTTTCCAGCTGTGCTTTAACTATATCAGGAGGCTAGACTCCTTGAGGCAGGGGCTACTTTTCAGGTGGCATGAGTATAATTTGCCTTGAATGCTATCTATTATAAGATTAAATTAATATCCAATAACTCCAAATATTATATTTTATAAGATTTATTAGTAATCACTTGAAGTAGAAGAAATAAAAGAACAAAAGTATAAAAAACCTGAGGAAACCATGTGAGTAAAATTCTCCTGCGTAGCTCTCCCACAACCTTCACCAACCGGGTTCCTGAGAAAAAGAGAATGGGCAGAGCTACACAAAACTTATATTTTCCCTATGTTTAATGTGAGAAGGAACATGGGAAGCTGGGATTTAGAGTCCTGGGGAGCAAAATTATAACTACACAATGATGCAATAAAAATGAAGGCTTAAGGCAGTCACCCAATTAGAGTCAATAAGTATTTGCTAAGTGCCTACTATGTGCCAGGCATTATAATGGGTGACCTAAAAAAAAGCAAAAGTCAACATAAAAAGGCAAAAGTCAATCTCTGTTCACAATCTAATTATCTTAAGTGCTTGGGCTGCTGAAGGCAGCTAACACTTGCTCCAAGCTGAGTTCTTGTCCAATCAACCTCACTTTACTCCATCACAGCCTCCCTAAAGGATGCTTCATGGTATTTTTCTGATATCTCCTCTACCATGCACCCCATTTCCACACCACCTCTATAACTAGCTCACTTTACTCAAAATACCACGTCCTTAGAACCAAAATGATCATAGACCTGAGAGGTAGCTTTGTATAACAGAAAGAACACCAGAATGTCATTAGTAGAACGTTGTTTTTTCTCTAGCTTCAGATGCTTTGCTGCCTGATCCTAGGCAAATTGCTTAACTTCTTTCTTCATCTATTTCCTTATTTGAGGCAGAGGAATAATAATAACCCCTACTCCACAGAAAAGTGAGGTTCCAATAATCATTTTGCAAACAAATGAAAAATAAATGTTAGCTGTTATTACTATAATAAAAGTAACAATAGTAAAATTAGATACATAAAGGAAAGGAAACCCTTTTCTCAGACTATCAATCTTATGAATTCAGGAGGTGGGGGTGAGGTCAAAGGGTGAGGGTAAAGAACAAGCAGTAGGGATAGAGGGAGTTAACTGAAAGTTGTTCTCTCAACTGTTGGTGTAGTGAGATGTTCCTTATTCTAATCACTGCTCCCTAGAAGAAGGAATTGGGAGAGAAGGGTCAAACATGCAGCAGGAATAACAGACTGGGTTCTTTCTCACTTGGCAGCATGTCCAAGCCATCTCACTTTACAGTTTTAGTTATGCCAAGTTACAATCTTGGGTAGGTAGTTAATTGCTTTAAAAAACCCACCACTTGTCACCATTATCCCTTGCTGTTCATATGTTTCAGAAAAATACTCAATAAAGTCTCTCATGATAGCCTTCTGGACAAAATGGAAAGAAATGGGAATGAAAGTGTATTGAGGTAGTTTCAGAACAAGTTGAACAACTAGACCCAAAGAGTGTTATTTAATAAATAACAGAGGGAGGTATATAATGGAGTGCTTCAGTGTTCTGCCCTTGTACCTGTACTATTTATTTAAATCCCCTCCCTAAACATAGAACCAAAAGAAGTTTAATCTAATCTTGTCATTTTACAGGAAACCAAAACCCAGAGAGGTTAGACAACTTGCCAATATCACACAGGTGGCAGAGTTATATTCAAATCCAAGTTCTCTGATTCCAGATCCAGAATTCTTCCTACTGTACCATTGATACAATGTTGTAAGGCAGAAAGATCAAGTAATTGCTTTTTTAAAAAAGTGAATCTTGGATATATTTGTAAGTAAATTGGAAGAAGTCAGGAGAGAGAGAGAGAGAGAGAGAGAGAGAGAGAGAGAGAGAGAGAGAGAGAGAGAGAGAGAGAG
>NC_058132.1:158356499-158435739 GCF_016433145.1 Gracilinanus agilis | reverse complement strand
CAATAAGTATTTGCTAAGTGCCTACTATGTGCCAGGCATTATAATGGGTGACCTAAAAAAAAGCAAAAGTCAACATAAAAAGGCAAAAGTCAATCTCTGTTCACAATCTAATTATCTTAAGTGCTTGGGCTGCTGAAGGCAGCTAACACTTGCTCCAAGCTGAGTTCTTGTCCAATCAACCTCACTTTACTCCATCACAGCCTCCCTAAAGGATGCTTCATGGTATTTTTCTGATATCTCCTCTACCATGCACCCCATTTCCACACCACCTCTATAACTAGCTCACTTTACTCAAAATACCACGTCCTTAGAACCAAAATGATCATAGACCTGAGAGGTAGCTTTGTATAACAGAAAGAACACCAGAATGTCATTAGTAGAACGTTGTTTTTTCTCTAGCTTCAGATGCTTTGCTGCCTGATCCTAGGCAAATTGCTTAACTTCTTTCTTCATCTATTTCCTTATTTGAGGCAGAGGAATAATAATAACCCCTACTCCACAGAAAAGTGAGGTTCCAATAATCATTTTGCAAACAAATGAAAAATAAATGTTAGCTGTTATTACTATAATAAAAGTAACAATAGTAAAATTAGATACATAAAGGAAAGGAAACCCTTTTCTCAGACTATCAATCTTATGAATTCAGGAGGTGGGGGTGAGGTCAAAGGGTGAGGGTAAAGAACAAGCAGTAGGGATAGAGGGAGTTAACTGAAAGTTGTTCTCTCAACTGTTGGTGTAGTGAGATGTTCCTTATTCTAATCACTGCTCCCTAGAAGAAGGAATTGGGAGAGAAGGGTCAAACATGCAGCAGGAATAACAGACTGGGTTCTTTCTCACTTGGCAGCATGTCCAAGCCATCTCACTTTACAGTTTTAGTTATGCCAAGTTACAATCTTGGGTAGGTAGTTAATTGCTTTAAAAAACCCACCACTTGTCACCATTATCCCTTGCTGTTCATATGTTTCAGAAAAATACTCAATAAAGTCTCTCATGATAGCCTTCTGGACAAAATGGAAAGAAATGGGAATGAAAGTGTATTGAGGTAGTTTCAGAACAAGTTGAACAACTAGACCCAAAGAGTGTTATTTAATAAATAACAGAGGGAGGTATATAATGGAGTGCTTCAGTGTTCTGCCCTTGTACCTGTACTATTTATTTAAATCCCCTCCCTAAACATAGAACCAAAAGAAGTTTAATCTAATCTTGTCATTTTACAGGAAACCAAAACCCAGAGAGGTTAGACAACTTGCCAATATCACACAGGTGGCAGAGTTATATTCAAATCCAAGTTCTCTGATTCCAGATCCAGAATTCTTCCTACTGTACCATTGATACAATGTTGTAAGGCAGAAAGATCAAGTAATTGCTTTTTTAAAAAAGTGAATCTTGGATATATTTGTAAGTAAATTGGAAGAAGTCAGGAGAGAGAGAGAGAGAGAGAGAGAGAGAGAGAGAGAGAGAGAGAGAGCAGCAGCATTTGGAAAGAATGTTGCATCTGGAATAAGATCTAGGTTTGATTGCCAGCCACTTTCTGTGTGATCTTTAACAAGTCACTGAAACTTTCTGCATCTCAGTTTCCTTACCAAAAAATGAGATGGTTGGATTGAGATTGTTCAAGCTCTAAAATCTATTATCCTATATAAAAAGGACAGAGAATTACTGCTGCAATGAGGTTCTGAAAGATGTTGGAAAGGATTAAGAGAATACAGATAAAGGTATGAGCTTTAGTGAGGAGTTGGAGCCCCGGCTTCTCTTAGATGGGAAGAATGGAGAGAAAAGGTGATGGTCTCTTCCTTGCAGCCACAATCTCCTTGGTAAAATTGGAAGTTGTACCCTTTGCTGTGTGAAAGGGTGAGGATGGTAATTAGAAATTTGGAAAAGGAGGGGAAAGTTTTAGAATAACCACAGTGAAAAACTAAAGAGGGGGTCAGTAAGGGTGGGGAAGATGGACATCATGGTATTAGACTTCTTTAAAAGATATTGGGGAGATACAAAAGAAGGCATAGTCCTTACCCTCAAAAGAACTTCCACTGAAATGTAAGCCAACCTGACTCTTCTTCACGTCCCTGATTTCCAACTTGCTTCCCTAGAGTTTTAAGGGAATTTCTTCTTAGGTGAGATTGGAGCCTCTCTCATGATTAAGATCTCATATGGGGGCATCTAGGTGGCTCAGTGGATTGAAAGTCAGGCCTAAAGATAGGAGGTCATGGATTCAAATCTGCCTCAGACACTTCCCAGCTGTGTGACCCTGGGCAAGTCACTTAACCCCCATTGCCTAGCCCTTACCACTTTTCTACCTTGGAACCAATAAACAGTATTGATTCTAAGATAGAAGGTAAGTATATTTTTAAAAATTCATCTCATTCCCATCAAAAGAATTTATTCAATATTATGTATCTTTTGGTATTTGCTTGGATAAACAGGTATAGTTGCTTTTAGCTACTTTTGTTAGGATTTACATAACTTTAATTTAGTGGAAAGGGACTAAACAGGTGATGAACCCTCCACTTTTTAAGGGATTGTGACTAGAGAAGTTAGTGGTTTTTGAATCTAAAAATCATGCTCCAAGACCAACAATATTTAAGATGGCAGACAGATATAACCTATTTTTCAAAAGGCTAGCCTCACTGACACTTCTCCTATTCACCCTAGGGCAAGAATCACAATCTCCTTTGGCATGGGATGGAACAGATTCCAGGAATACCATGCCTCCCCTTGAGTTGCCTATCTACATATTTAGATATCTGATGTAGATATACTTATCTTAAGTGGGCAGAACTCACCTCTCATAAGAAAAAGAAAAAGTTAAATCATGCAGAAAAACACTTGTAGGGGTTTGTATCTATGCATAGATTCCATGGTCCCACAAATACTTTGAGCTCAGGAAGCATAGCTCCCAGAAGAAAATTATCATTGGACTATCTTCCCATAATACTATGCAGGGGTTTAGTAGCATGAAGACACCACCCACCATTTAGTCTAAATAAGTAGGTTGCTTTCAGTATATTTAACTTAAAAAGTCTGAGATCAGCCATATGAAAAGATATTCCAATCATTTATAATTTGAGAAATGTAAATTAAAACAACTTTAAGGTTCCACTTTAAATCCATCATATTGACAAAGTTGACAAAAAAATGGAAAATGACAAATTTTGAAGGGCTATGAATAGACATAACTATTCTATAGCCCTTTAGAACTAAAGCAGATATTTTAGGTCTCTTCAGGGTACTAAACCACTGTGATTTTCCTCTATCTCAATAATAAACCAACCTTCTTTTCTTCTTTCTCTCCTAAATGGTAGATTTTAGGAGGCAAAAGAGATTTTATTAGAATTCATCTAGTCAAACATCCAAGACACAAAAGGGACACAGAAGGGTCTTTATCAGGCTCCTCCTGGGAACAGCCTGTACATTTTAGAAGAGAAAAAAATATTAAGAAGGAATTTAATGAAGAAATGATCTTGCCTGAAGCTGTAGGGCTCTGAAAAAGTATCATATATGATGAGTGTCAAAGAAGGGAAAGGTCAATGTTTGGGAAGCAGGAGAGGGGGGAATTGGGTATATTAAGCTGGTTACAAGATAATAAAGGTCTGGCCAGTAGCACCCTTTTACTATACTCATGTAGCAAAGTTGGGCTAAGCTTTGGGTGGACCCTGTATACTCCTAGAGACAGGTAACCATGGAACAGAAATGCAGAGGCGGGCTGGCGGTACCCTTCATCACCACAGCCAGAATACTGAATTCTGCAGACACCAATGTGCTAATTCCATCCCAGACTGGCAGACAGCAGGGGCTCAGTCTGGGGGAGGAAAAACACTGGAACTATAGAAGATTTATATGATGAAAGAGAAACAAGTTCTGTGTTATTTTTAGTGCTGAATCTTTGTGAAGAGTTGGCTGATGGCATGTGCATGTCAGTGAATATATCAGATGGAAATATATGCATAGAGAGACTACCTCCACTATTCTCTGATGTGCCCTGGCCTTCTTTCCCACTCCAGTAAATGATCCTTAAATAAAGTCCCATCTCCCCTTTGACCAGCATTGCACCTTTTACATTCCCATTCTTCTGTGTTGGTGTTGTGCTAGAGCACTTGGTAAGTCTTCTGGCTACAGAGATGTACAGCTGTGAGCAGCTGATAGCAGCAAAATATGGGGCACCTAGGAACTAAGCAGCTTTCTGAATTAAAGAGGGGAGAGGGAAGCCTTCTAGATACTCATACTTGCTCACCAGTCAAATACATGTTAAATTATGCCATGCATAAGCTCAGCTCAGCTTTGTTGGGGGAAAAAAAATTGCAGAATTCAGCAACAACTTAAATGAAACTGCAGAGGATTTTCTGAGCTGCCAAGGAAGCTCCTTGCTTCCCACTCCCCCAATCCCAACCCCAAAATGCTTTCCAGCAGGATAGACAATCCACCAATGAAACTCAATCTTCATATCATTACATCACCAGAACAATATCTCATTGGCTAACATATCCTAAAGACAAGACTCGTTTCTGGCAGCAAAAACTTTCCCAAAGCTCTGCTCGGACATTAAATACCACATTCATTTTGACCCCTAATGTCCTTACTATTCTAGGAGCTTCTCAGTTTCTGCTGCTTCTTCCCAGGAGTTTATCTTTCAGGCAACCAGTAGATCAAGATGTCGCAGCTTTCCCTCAAGAATTCTCAAGGCAGCTACTTCATTTGTCTCTCATTTTCCCATTCTTGGAACTTTTCCAGAGCAGTCTGCAGGGCTCCTTTCCCGTTCTATTGGGAGCTTTACTCTGAGATCTCAAGGGTTTGAGAAAATGAAATATAGTTCCTTACCAAAAGGCTGGGGACTCAATCTGTACTGTACAGGTGACACCCTGAAGTACATCAAAGTAACAGAAAAAAATAATAGTGAAAGATATATCAATTAAGGTCAAAAGAACAGCAGTAAAGGAGTATGATATTTTTATAGACTTCACATGGGAAGCAGGTACAGTAAACAATAAATTTACTTGGAAGTCTTTCAGATGTGCCTTTCAATAGGCTTCCTCCTTTTTCCCCTTTGGTGGCACCTGATCTGTCTGCCAGGAGCCCAGGACACTTACTGACCTTATTTCTGTGGTCCTATTGAAAATAACTTTTCCCAGAGGATCTGTAATCAGCCATTTTTACTCTTTACAGAACAAATATGTGGGGCGGGAGGGGGAAGGTGTGTGTGGGACGATAGAATGGAAGAAATTTTGAAGGGACAAAGCCTTCCTAGTACCCCTGAAAGTATACCTCTATAAAGCATAACTATTGTCTTCTTTTTTTAGAAAGTGAACTTAAGTTTTTGTTTGTTTTTTTAAAACCCTTGCTTTCTGTTTTCGTAACAATTTTAAGGCAGAAGAGTGGCAAAGACTAGGCAATTGGAGTTAAGTGACTTGCTGGGGGTCACATAGCTAAAAGTGTCTAAGGCCAGATTTGAACCCAGGGTCTTCTGATTGCAGGCCTGGACCTCTATCCACTGTGCTACCTAGCTGCCCCTACCTGTCATCTTCTGGTCTATGCTTAGGCCTATACTCCAACAATACTTGCTCCAAAATTGATTAGCTGCTTTCATTTTAGCCTTTTATTTTCCTACTTCTTCCATCTTTTGGATGACACCCATCTCCCTCTCCTAATGATACTAAATCCTTGGACATTCTTTCTAGTACTAGTTGCACTTTCATTGATACTCCTCTTTCCCCATTAAAGCCCTCCCCACAAGTGATTTTGGTAGAAGAATGAATATACTATGATTTCCTCACTCTGAGACAGAGAGACAGAGACAGAGAAAGGCATTTTTCCTTTGAGGTTCACACTATCCATAATTATCACCCAATCAGTTTTGGTGGCTATTATTTATTGACCCCCATGACATTCTCCTTCCTTAATTAGTTCAGTACCTGCTTCATATTTTTGCTCCAACTCTTGCCTTTATTTTAGGGAAGTTTAACATATATTTATGCTCCCTGAACTACTCTAATTTCCTAGTTCCTCAATCTATTCAGTTTCTATGACTTACCCTTTATTCTATCTCAGCTATATAGTCATATCCTTGATCTTGCTATCACCCACAACTCTGAATTTCCTTTACCTGATCATAATTTATCATTTCATCTTTGTCTTTGTTTTATGACCCTTAACCCTGTCTTCATTCTCACTATGTCTTCATTGTTACCATACTTTTCCAGACCATTACCCCTGCACTGGTTCCGTTTTCCTTTTTTTTTTTTTTTTTAAATTTTAAACCCTTAACTTCTGTGTATTGACTTATAGGTGGAAGATTGGTAAGGGTAGGCAATGGGGGTCAAGTGACTTGCCCAGGGTCACACAGCTGGGAAGTGTCTAAGGCCAGATTTGAACCTAGGACCTCCCGTCTCTAGGCCTGGCTCTCAATCCACTGAGCTACCCAGCTGCCCCCCATTTTCCTTTTTTCTCTATCTCTTCCCCTTTATCCTTCAGGAATCAATTCAATTCTACACTCAATCCCTTGTCCCTTTGTCCTATTGCTGATCATACTTTATAAAAACCATGGCCTATGTATATTACTTCCACCATCAACCTCATTTACCCCTATTCACATGCTGCTAAATGGAGTTAGAAAAAATATAAACTCATGAAACTGTGTTGATTGATCCACTACACAGTTAAATAATGTCAGCTGGCTTGTCCCTACAATAAGGTAATCCTTTTACACCTCCTTAATTGACTCACTATCTCACTCACCACAGAGCCTATTCCAAACCTTTTCATACTTCATCAAGCCTCCTATAGTACTCCCTCTCTCTGCTGTCTCAGCTGCACATCTCATTCCATACTTGGCCAAAAAACAAAACAAAAAAATGAAGTCATTTGTGGAGGCTTCCCTTTTGTTTTAATCCTCAAATTACATCACCCAAATGTCTTCTTCCACTCTCTCCTCCTTCACCCAAGTCTCACACAAAGAGTTGGCCCTTCTCTTTGCCAAGCCAAACCCCTCAACATGCAACTTTAATCTCACCTCTTCCCATCTTTTTGGGCAAATTATCTCCAGTCATTCTTCATCATTTGTTATGGTTCCTTCTCCCCTTTTGGCTAAACTCCTTGAGAAAGCCATTTATACACATTGCTTCTACTTTCTCTCCTCTCACTCTTTTCTAAATCTTCTGTAGTCTGGCTTCCAAATTAATTTGACTGCAACTATCTCCAGTTACTAATGACCTCTTAGTTGATAAATCTTATGTCCTCTTCTCCATTTGTATGCTTCCTGACATCTCTGCAACCTTTGATACTGTTGATTACTCTTTAATCCTAGACACTTTCTTTTCTCTGAGCCTCTGTGACACTGTTCTCTTTTGGTTTCTCTGCCTATCTTATCATTCCTTTTCACTATACTTTCCTAGATTTTCCTTTAGGTCATGCCCTAACCTTAGGTGTCCCCCAAGATTCTGTCCTAAATCTACTTCTCTTCTCCTTCCTTCTATATTATTTCAAATGGTGAACCTCTTCAGTTCTCAAAGGTTCAACTATCATCTTCATGCAGACGATTCCCAGAGCTCTATATACTAAAAGTCAATCTCTCTCCTGATCCAGACCCAGCACACTGTAAGAAAGGGGGTAGCAGATAGTTGGGGTGTGTTCTGGTAACCCCCTGACTGGTTATGGGCCAAAGCTATTCACACCACCTCTTCATACTTGGGAGACACTTGGGGTTGCTCCACGAGTAGGGTTTCCCCAATATGGACAAGTTAGGGATGAGAAGTTAGAGAGAGATGTTGTCTAATGAATGAGGCCCAAAGGAACCCGACAGTTGCTCAGAGCTGGGTTAAATTTACTCAAGCCTCCCCACTCCCTACTTGTTGATGGCAGTTCAAAATGGAGAGCAATCCACCTTCTCCTTTACAACCCACAAGGATTTAGTTTCCCACCCAAATCAATTATTATCCAGATCTGACTAGAATCTCTCAACAAGGGGTTTATTAAGGAATAAAAGACTTTGAAGGGTAAAAGAAAGGATATCAGGGAAAGGGGAGTAAGGTGATTCCCTAAATCCTAATGTCTATCTTTCCCAGGGCAGGGTAGTAACAAATATTTCTTCAAAGATCTCTAATGCCCAGTTTGTCTGACCCTAGACCCAAGTAAACTCCTATCCTTATATTATCACTAGCTAAAGAGGGAAATGTAGAAATTAAGGCTCAAAGAAAGGTTGATTAGCCCCCAGGGGCCAGCTCCCCCCAAAATCTAGGCTCCTGGCCCAAAATGAAGAAAATGGTTGTTCAGGTTCTCCACTGAGTAAAGGAATAACAATAGAACAAATGGCTGGTTTGGTCTTCCCAAAAGTCTCAGGAGAACTCTCTGGATTAGCTTGAAAGGTCTGCAGCCCCACAAATTCACTCCTCCCTCCTTGGCTGTGCCCCAAGCTTCTCAGAGATTGGTTGGTCTTTTCAGAATTCCTGGCCCACCCAGGCCAACTGTCATTCTCTCTTTCTGGGTCCAACTTCTATGTTCCATTTGTCAGCTGCACCTGTAGGCTTGCTTAACTCTTGCAATGACAAATTTCCCATAGGCATCTCAAATTCAACTTGTCCAAAATATAACTTAAATGTGTCCCTAAACTCTCCCTTCTTTCAAACTGCTTTAATATTATTGAGGTAACTATCATCAATCCAGTTATCTAAGTTCAGATGTTGGTTTTATCCCTTGCTCTGGATACTAACCCTGTTGTCAAATCTTGTTGCTTTTATCTTCACACCTCTCATATACATCCTCTTCTCTCAACTTGCATAGCCATTACCATTGTAGACATCCTCATCACCTCTCACTTGGATTGTTATAATAGCCTTTTGATTAATCTCCCTCATTCATCTCCCAAATGTAATGTATTTTCCAGTCAAATGCCAAAATGTTCTTCCTAACATACCAGTCTGACCATGTCACTCTTTTATTCAATAAATGCCAATAACTATTATCTCTGGAATATAAAACTCTGTCTAGCATTTAAAGCACTTTATAACCTGGTACCTTCCTACCTTTTCAGTCTTCTTATACTTTTCTCCCTTGCAAGCACTCTGCAGGCCAGTTATATTGCCCAATTTGCTGTTTCTCACATACCCCTGAATCTTCTGAGTATCAGCATTTGCATTGGTTATCTCTTACACAGGACTGCTCTCCCTCCTCTTCTTTACCTCATTTCCTTGGCTTCTTCAAAAAGCAGACCTCTCTGACTCTTGCCTCCCTTCTATCCCACTCAGTGTCTTTCTTCCAAGATTACCTTCCATTGATAATATAGATATAAATAAAATATATACATCCACACATATATCTTGTATGTATATAGTTATTTGCATAGTCTCCCCTTTCTTCCCTATGAGAAAATGAACTCCTCGAGATCATGAATTGTATTATTGTCCTTCCTGAACTCCAGACCTTAGCACAATGCCTAGTATACAGTAATGCTTAATAAGTGCTTAGAAGTACTATTAAAAAAGGGATATAAATATAAGGAGATACAGATATACAGTGATGTGAATGTATCTCCCTAGCTGCAGATGATGGAGGAATACCAACTCTGATCACCCTTGATAATTGTTATAATTTCCCCCCTTTCTCTAACAATTGCCCAGGGAGGACCCCTGAGAGGTTAGATGGATGGGAAACCTTTCCAGGTCCAAACTGAGGTTGGATAGATTAATATAGGGCTTTGATTTGCCTTGGATTACGTTTGGTATCTGACTGCCTTGACTCCCTCCCCAAGGGTTGTGATATAAAGACCACTCAGGAAGGTACTTGTTAAACTCTCTTTATCTATAATCAGGGAAAGGGTAAACAGGACAAGGAATGGGGATTGGAGACCCTATCAATCTATTATCTATAACTAGTTGACAATCATGGCTGGAAGCTATTAATCAAGTGGAAGGTGGAGATTTATTCTCTCCACTACCTCTGGCCAGCCTGGCCACAGCCAAGCCAGAGAATAGGGAATGCTATTGATGCAGCTGTGTTGGTGATCTTATTCTCTCAGCTTTCTCACTACCAGTGTTTGATGATGCACTAGCTTTTTGTGGGAAATGGTGCTTGAGCATAGCTTTCAGGAAACCTAAAATTCTAAAAGGGAAAGGGGAAGAATAAATGCATTCCAGACAGGGGGCATGTACAGTTTCTACAAGAGATGAAAATGGAAGATGGAAGATCAAACTTTTTAAATGACAAAAGGTACCAAATTTTTGCTAGGACTATACAAAGATAATCCATTTTCATGATTTTAATCTTTACTAGATAAGCTAGTCCAAAGTGATCAAATCAAATTTTTCTGGTCCAAGAGAATGAAATCTTACTCTTCAGATGCCATAGATTTAACTTCTTTAAGCACATCTTACAACTGATGAAGCCATTTCTTGTTGGCTCTCTCACAAGAACAATGTATAAACAGATAATACTGATAACCACTGAACAGATTTTTAAAAAGCTTGAACATAAAAGACCAATCTAATTCCTTTAGCCAATCAAGTCATTCTCTGGTGTTATTAGTTCTCAAGATCTATTTATCATCTCCAGATAATCTGATAAAGACAGCTTAGTTGCTAAGAAGTAAGTACAGGAAGATCTTTTAGCTCATGCTTCCAGCTCTGTCTCCAGGAGCATGGAGTTTATTATATATATTTCAAGACTCATTTCACACAAAAAAAAAACCCCCAAAACTTTGCAGATGAGCAGAAGTTACAAATTATGTCATATCAAAAAACAAAAAAAATCTCTCATTTGGCTTCAAAATAGAACAAGGCCAAGGCTGAATTTGGCTGGCCCATTACTGAAAGCTAAGTCTAGGAATACTTTCTCAGGGACGAATAGCCCCCACTGGAGGAGGTTTTGTCTAAATTTTGTCCATTATTGACCTTGAGGTGTCTAGAAAGAGATTCAGAGTCCAGGAAGCCTTTTGCTTAATTTCTGTCTTTAATCTTGGAGAGAAATTGTTAACCTCTTAACTGTTGGTTTGCTAGGAAATTAAAGCTTTTCAATAAGGCCAAATACTTTTCAATAAGAAATCACAAGGATCACAAAAGGGGTCAAAAGAGGAGTCTCAGATTTTTATCTATTCTCTTATTGGCTTCCCAAAATTAGTAGTATTACCTTTAGGAATAGATCTTTCATAACCCTGAAGCAATCTGACTTCAGCTTCCAAATCATACAAGGACACTTAAAATTGGCTGACAATGATTCTCATGTCATCCCTGCCCATGTCTAAGATCAGCAATTTTCCCATTTCAGTCACAGTTTTACAAGTCTCCTGTTCTGGTCAACATCAGCAATCATTGTCTAGGAGTGGGTAAAATGAAGTTGTTTTTTCCTGTTCCCTTTTAGTATCAAAGTGATGCTGAGATTCGACTTCATCATCAATGTTAATGGATATATTTTTCTTCTTAGCTGGGAGAATTAATGTAGAATTCTCTACACACATTTTCACACTGTCATTGTAAATGGATTGAAAACATTCTGGGATGTTTCTCATCGTGACCAAAGAGTTTTGCCAGCTTTTTACTCTGTCATGGCAGTAAGTTGACTGGAGCTTGAAGAAAGTTACTGGAGTCCTACCTCTTTCTGGAGAATAATGTGCATCATGTGAAGAGCAAAGATGAACTTGAATTAATTTAGTTTATGAATAAGGGCTTTGGATTTTATGTTAGCATCAGGTAGGTAAGTTGTTTCAGTTCTCTCTTATAAAGCTAGTGAAATGATTACTGAGTTCATAGCCAGCACTGGAAATGGTGTCAGTATTATCTTTAAGTTCTTTGCCAAGAATTCTGTGGTATTTAAACTACCACTAGCATATTCATTGTAATACAGCTTGTCTGCTCCTTTTATCTTAACATCAAATTGATCTATATTTTGCAATTAAAAGGAAGTATCATATGATTGAATTAAAATGGAAAGCCATAAGCTTTTCAGGCTATTTTGAAAGACTACCACAGAGAATACAAGTACTACAGTGAAATAGTTTTGATCCAGCCAATTATATAGGTCTAATAATTTTCTTACACTAAAAGAGGGAATGGGGGACACAAATATAATTCAAAGGCTACAGGTTATGAGCAAATGCAGCTTTTCTACCAGACATTCAGGTCTTATTTTATCAAATACAAGTCTTCAGAAGACCTAGGTTTAGTCCTGCTTAGGAACAAATCCTTTTTTGAAGAACTTTCTCACTCCTGCCTTCCTTTTGCCCTACTCAAGTACTTTCTTTCTGAAATTATCTTCTCTTTATACATATATCTATAGCTATTAATATACTGTTCTTGTTCAGTCATTTCAGTTATGTACAAAGCTTTCTAATGCCACTTGGGGTTTTCTTAGCAAAGATTAGAGTGGTTTGACCTTTCCTTCTCCAGCTCATTTTACAGATAAGGAACTGAAGCAAAAGGGGTTAAGTGACTTGCCCAGTGTCATACAGCTAGCGTCTGAGGCCAAATGTGAACCCAGGAAAATGAGTCTACAGCTCCACCCAGTTGCCTCATATATCAAAATACAGATACATATCTATGCACATAGTTATTTGCATATCACATATCTGCAAATCTTGGGCATGTCAAAACCTTTGTGAAACTGTTTTCTTATCTGCATAAATGAGTGGATTTGACCAGATGGGCACAGAGGTTCACTTTGTCTCTAGATCTGTTATGAGAGATGTGTTTAATATGCAAAGCCACTTTTTTTTCCTGGGAGACACTGGGGTTGATCTGGGTATACCCTGCACATGGTTCATTGAGAATACACCCAGTTGTGTATTTCAGCTACTTTTCTCTCTTGGGCAGTAACAAAAACATGGATGGGAGCCAGAGAAAATCCTGTCCCCCAAACAAGTGGAAGGGGAAAAAAAAGTTCTATTAGATTTGCCCGACAATATATATTGCTGTGTGAAGGGCCCGGGCAGAGAAGCCCCTACAAGGAGGGACAAGCATAAGCAGGAGAGTAGACCTGGGTCTCCAGGTTGGGGGGTGGGGCGTGTTCCCAGGTGGAGGGGTCCCCACAGTAGGTAGGGCGCAGTTGGTGTGACGCCGAGGGAAGATGGGCTTCCTCTTCAGAGGGAGGGCACAGAGAAGAGGTACAGGATGCATAGGGGTAGTACTTCGCGGGCGGCTCAGGGATACAAACCCTCAGTGGGTTAACACTGCGCTTGCGTCTACGCCACCGCCAGACTTTCAGACCTGTGGCCAAAAAGAACCTAAACAAATTCCAGCCAGCCGGCTACCGTTGCGGCGGCCGAAGACTTCCTTCGGTCACAGACGCTTCCGCCAAAGACCATCCCTACATCCCTGGACCCGACGCAAGAGTGATTGGCAGAAACTTATTCGCTCTACAGTCTCACGCGAAAGCGCGCAGTGTGCGCTAGGCAAGAAAAGAAGCACACGTTCCAATGGAGCAGCCATATTGGTTAAGGGCACGCAGAAGTAGAGCACAGAGGAGCGCTGATGTGGGACAATTTGTTAGCTGAAGGCAAATTGAACGGTGCCTGCCGCCATCTTGGTTAAGGGCACCGAAGGACCCCCTCCCCCACCCTCTCTCACCCCCGGTATACTAGGAAACGGGATTTGATTTGTTTCACAAAATTCTGACCTCTTCCACCTAAAGAGTGGGCATATAAGCGGGGTAATATGAAATTAAGCCCAAGTTTGGCTAATTGCTTGGAAAAGGAAGGATACAGGACTCCCACCAAAGGGCGATACTCCATGGCGGCCATCTTGGATTTGGGCAGTTATTTCCCATGAAGCGAAAAATCGAGGACAAACGCTTGCACGACCTGGAGCTTGACCCCAAAGCTGAGCATGCGCGTTTTGACTCCCCCCCCCCCCCATTTTACTTGAATCTTGACCAATATGCACCGTTCTAAGTAGGCTTGGCTGATTCTCTCCACACTAAGGAGAGCTTGGATAGATCAGAATTGGCATTCAGACTCTACCAGTTGGTAGCTGTTTGCCCTTGCAAGTCACAACCCCTACTCTTTATTCCTTAGTCTTCTCTTCCATAAAGAGCGTTGGGTTGTTCTTAAGTCTTCTTGATCAGGGCTATTTCTAAATGACCTCATTTGGGGTTTTCTTGGCAAAGATATTCTCCAGCTCATTTTACAGATGAGGAAATTGAAGCAACCAGGGCTAAATGACTTGTTCAGGGACACTCACAGGTAGGAAGTGTCAGAATTGAAATCTTCCTGATTCCAAACCCAGCCCTCTGTCCACAGAGCCACCTAGCAGTCCTACAAGCCTAGGACTGGATGAATTCTAGCTTCCAGCTGTAAGGAATGCATGGGGGCAGCTGCAGCCTTTCCTGAAACTTCCCCTTCCTACATACACTCATTGTATGGCGTCCTACCAATTCCACAGATGAAGAACCAGGCCCAGGAAGATCTAAATTTTATTAATGTTTCAGTTTGTCATTGTTACAATTATTATTACATGAAAAGAAAGTTGGATGTGACCCAAGGAGACCTGGGTTTCTTTAATGGTGGCCTGGCAGTAAATCTCAAAAAGAAGTGACTTCCCAAAACTCTAAAACATTACCTCTAAGAGAGAAGAATTAAGAATAAGGTAGAGGAGAGGACCTAGATAAGCTTATTTCTAAAAAACATTTTGTGTAGGGGCAGCTGGGTAGCTCAGTGGATTGAGAACCAGGCCTAGAGACAGGAGGTCCTAGGTTCGGATCTGACCTCAGACACTTCCTAGCTGTGTGACCCTGGGCAAGTCACTTAACCCCATTTCCTACCTTTACCACTTTCTCCCTTGGAACCAATACATATTATTGATTCTCAGGTGGAGGGTAAGGGTTTAAAAAAAAATTGTGGTAGCCTAATTGGTCTTTGTAAAGATATTTTACCATTATATGTAATAATACTTTTTCCCTCAAGTTTTCTAAAGTGGTATGATCCAAATTGCCTCCTTCCTTTCCCTTTCCCAAAGATGATAAAGCAATTTGATCTTCTTTATACATATTTTATCATGCAAAACATTTCCATTTGTTTATTTTTGTAAGAGAATGTGCATATAAAACCAAAATCCCAAAATAAAACCAGAAATAAACTAATGTGCAAAATAATATGCTTTGGTTTGCATCTGACTCCAACAGGTCTTTTTCTGGAGGTAGATAGCATTCTTTGTCAGAAGTCCCTCAGAATTGTCCTGGATCATTGAATTGCTGAGAGTAGCTAAGCCTTTTCATAGTTATTGCAGTTAATTGTGTTTGTTTTCCAGGTTCTGCTTATTTCATTCTACCTCAATTCATGAAAATCTTTTCAGGTCTTTCTGAAATTATCCTGTTCATCATTTCTTATTGCACAGTAGTATTCCATTGCCATCATATACCACAATTTGTTTAGCCATTCCCTAATTGATGGACATCTCAATTTCCAATTCTCTGCCACCACAAAAAGGGCTGCTATAAATATTTTTTGTACAACTGGGTCCTTCCCCCCCCCCCTTTTTTTTTATCTCTTTGAGATGCAGACCCAGGAGTGCTATTACTGGATCAAAGGGTATGCACTGTTTTATAGTTTTTTGGGTAGAGTTCCAAATTGCTATCCAGAATGGTGAGATCAATTCACAATACCACCAACAAAGCATTTGTGTCCCAAATTTGCTTCATCCCCTCCAACATTTATCATTTTGCTTTACTGTCATAATGGCTAATCTGATAGGTGTAAAATGGAAATGGAATAGACTAATTTTAAAATATAATGGGGATTATGGTCAGTTTTCTTCTTCCTTGATAGAATTTAGAATGAGAATACATAAGTGCAAATTCACTTCTGATTATTTGTCTCATTTTGGGAAAACTATCTAGAATCATAAATCTAGAGCTGAAACGGACCCAATAGGGTCATTCAAAACAAACCTCTCAGTGTACAGAGGTTAAAAGACTTGCTCAAGTTCACATAGGTAAGACACATTAGAGGAAGGATTTGAATCCGGGACTTGATTCCAAAAGAAGTATTCTTGCTACTCTCCTTTCCAGTTCTAAAACCAAATGACTTGGGTCCTTTCCCATGAAATGGAATTCCATTTCCTAATTTCTAATTGATCTTACTTTTATGCTCTGCCAAGTACTATTTCAATATATAATAAAAACGGAGCAGCTAGGTATCTCAGTAGATAGAGCACCAGGCTTGGAGATGGGAGGACCTGAGTTCATATGTGCCCTCAGACATTTCCTAGCTGTGTAACTCAGGGCAAGTCACAATCTCAGTTGCCTAACCCTTGCTACTCTTCTGTCTTAGAATTGATAATAACACAGAAGGTAACAGTTAAAAAAGATATAAAATAAAAACATACAATAAATAATACAATGTAAATCTTCTTTCTGTTCAGCAACCTTTCACTGGTAATTAACTCTTCCCCTCTCCCTTCCCATTACCTTAGATTGCTTGAACTTCATATGCACTTCATATACACATAAAACACATACTGTTTTATATTATAATTACTTGTATTTTCATAATACCCTTACTTGACCTTAAACTCCATTAGGGCAGAGAAATCTAAACTTTGTATTTCACTTTGTACAAGCTTTGCCTGGAGGATATTTAGTAAATATTTGTTCAATTAAATTATTGAAGGAAAGCTATGAATGCAAAACATTTATAGGTTGAACTTCCTGGTACAATTCATGAATGCAATTTAAGGAATTCCAATAAAGTAGTCAATCAACAAGCATTTCCCAAGTGCCTATATGCCAAGCATGTGTGCTAGCCTTTGGGGATACAAAACCAAAACTTAAATAGTCCCTGCCCTCTAAGAACTTAATAGCTGATGGAAAAGCCAAAATACACATAGATAATATACAAAAAATCTAGACAAACAAACAAGGTACTTTTCATAGGCAGGACACATTTGTATGTAAATTTGAACCAGCTAAAGTTCTCTTGAAAAACAAGCAAACAACAAAATCTTTTAAAGGGGTCTGGGGTGGGACAGCTAAGTAGTACAGTGGAGAGAGGGCCAGGCCTGAAGTCAGGAGAACCTGTGTTAAACCTGGCCTCAGACACTTCCTAATTGTGTGACCCTGGGCAAGCCACTTAACCCCCATTGCCTAGTCCTTGTCCTTCCATCTTAGAGCAGTTACTAAGACAGAAATTAAGGGTTTAAAAAAAATTCCATTAATAAAGAAGTATTTAGATGGGAAAATCACAACCATAATTTAAGAATGTTTAAACAAAGTAAAAGAACTATATACCACAGAAAACCTGATTTCCAATCCTATCTTTGATACTCATTGTATGATCGAGTAACAACCTTTCTGAGCCTCATTTTTTTTTTCCATCCACAAAATGAGAATAACAATACCAGCATTTCTAATTTTATTATTTGTAAATATGTGAAAAATTGCAATTATTCATTCACAACACCTCTTGAAACACTGATATTAATAAAATTTCTAAGTAAAATTTTCTCCTTTTTTATTGTTCAGTTGGGTCGTCTTTGTGATCCATTTGTGGTGTTCTTGGTAAAAACATGGGAGTGGAGAATTTCCTTTTCCTTCAGTTTCCATTTCCTTTTCCAGCTCATTTTCACAGATGTGGAACTAAGACAGAGTTAAGTGACTTGCCCAGGGTCACATGTCTAATAAGTGTCAAAGACCAGATTTGAACTCAGGAAGAGGAGTCTTTTTGACTCCAGGCACAGCATTCAATCTACTGTGCTGCCTAATTGTCCTTTTCTTTCTTTGTAGAATAATTTCTGTTTTTCATCATTGAGGCCCACATCATGGCTACTGTTTAATTTTGAAAGAACAAAGAAAAACCTAGGACATTCTTATAAAAAATTTATACCTAGAAAAATAAGCAATTATGATTATTTCAAGACAATAGGGAATTCCTCCCTGTTTCTAATTAAAGATCAAATCCTGGATGTTAGCCAGAGGTATATGTATGAGATATAATCAATTGAGGAATCATATTGTATGAGCAATGAATCTGGTACCAGCACAAATAAGCAGTGGAGGATTGAGTCAAGATTAGGCAGAAGCTTAAACTAAAAGGATATAAAGCTTCTTTTAAAACAATACTTCCATTGTTTTTGTTAGGACTAAGCTGGATTCTATTTTCCCACTAAGGGGAGGTTTGCCATGTGTGGAAACACCCAGGTCTAGCCCAGGTGTCCGGGGTGGAGTAGTGAATAGGGCAGACATTCCAAGGCCCCTGCTCATCTCTTTTTGGCTTGCTGGTTTTTCCAGGTAATAAAAAAAGTGCCTGAGGAAGAACACTGAATTCATAAAGCATTTTTCTGAGAATTACAGAGTATTACAACTGGGCGTAATGTTAGACATTATTTTACAAATGAGGAAGATGAGGCTTGGGAAAATTATGTAACTTGAATGAAGTCACCTAATTTCTGGGGCAGAGGTGAAGCTAGAATTCTGGTCTCCAGTCAGTCCTTTGTTCTTTACACAACACAGCTTTAAGAATAGTAGGCAGGAAAACAGTATGCTTATTTACCCTGTTTCATTAAATTTTTTGAGAGCAGGACCTTTTTGTTTCTTCATTCCCAAGGCTTGCTACTTGATAAATGCTTGCTGATTTATTGGTGGCTAAAAACACATTTTGTCATCCTATCTAGCAAGTTTCTTAACTCTGTTTGCCTCAATTTCCTCATCTTTACAATGAATTGAAGAAGGAAATGGAAAATCACTTCAGTAACTTTGCCAAGAAAACCTCAAATAGGGTTAGGAAGAGTAGACACAACTGAAAAATGAATGAAAATTCAAAATACAAATTTTTATTCTATAAGAAAGTCATTCTTATTTAAAATCACCATTTTTTTTCTTTAGAAACCTGAAAATTGAGTCCCTTCCCCCAAATCAGGACAATTTAACCACATGAAAATGTTTTTTACAAGGGAAAGGCATATATTATATTTAATAATAACAGACCCTTTCAATTCTGAAATTGTATGATTCTGTTGAGATTTCTGTTGCACTTTATAGTTTGCAAGGCATTTTATGTACAGGAACTAATTTAATTCTCACAATAACATCATGAGGTAGGTGCTATTTTTGAGTATTATATGAGTAGGCAACAATATTATCTATCGATAAGTATCTACTTCGGTGTTATTGTGAGGATTAAATTAGCTCCTGTACATAAAATGCCTTGTAAACTTTAAAGTGCAACAGAAATTTCAGACTCAATTATCTATCAGTAAGCATTTGTTATGTGCCTCCTATGTGTGAAGTACTGTGTTAAATGCTGGAGATACAACTGAGGCAGAAGGCAGTCCCTGCCCTGTAGGAGCTTACAACTAGTAGGGGGAGACAAATAAACAAATATGTACCGTTAATCTGGAAATAACACAGAACTACTAAAGTAGTCAGCAAAAAACCAAGTCTTTAATCAGGAAAGAGATAGGTCCAATAATCGCCATCCACCAAGATACTACACAGAGTCAGAACCCTGGGGCTCTGGAGACAGTATTTCTGGAAGGGTCACCACTCTAGATGATTCTCCAAAGAATAATAGAACTTAGGAATCTTTTATACATTTTGGGGAACTTGGTACAGCAAACACACATTGACATGATGCAAGCAGGCTTGGGAAAGAGGCTGTAGCCAGTAGCTGGGGTATCAGAGAGTGTTCTACTACAATGAATACAAAAGGAAAGGGTCAAACCAAGAGCTGGGCTTCCTGGGAGAGGGCTTTAATGCAATGGGGAAAGTTACTAAGGCAAAAAAAAGGGTATTTAACATTTTACTATGTCTACTAGTCCCATCCCAAACACTTCAAGGTCTATGTTCAGTCTGAAATAGATGTCTAGGATTCCCCTTGGGATGAGTTCTCAGGAGGCAGGGGCAAACTTGAAACTTGCAAAAAACCCAGTTGACAGTACAAACAAGCTATATATAAGAGAAATCGGAAATAATTAAGAGAGGGAGGACGCTAGGTATAGGCTTCCTATAGTAGATTAGGTCTTAAAAGAAGCCAGAGAAGGCAGTAGATGGAGATGAGGAGAGGTACATTCCAGGCACTGGAGACTGCCAGAGAAAATGTCCAGAGCCAAAAGGTCTTGTTTGTAGAACAGACAGAAAGTCAGTCACTGGACCAAAGATTCCCTAGCATGGTGAAGATTATGATGTAAATAGATTCCAAAGGAAAAAGAAGGCTAGACTAAGAAGGACTTTAAATATCAAACAGAGGATTTTGTATTTCATGCAAGAGGTAATAGGGAGTCACTGGAGTTTTCTGAGTGGAGGTGGAAGTGATGTGATAAGGCCTATGCTTTAGGAAAATCACTTTGGTGGCAGAATGAAGGGGGCTGGATGGGAATAGAGACTTGAGGCAGGCAGACCCACCAGCAGGCTGTTGCAGCCATCCAGGCCTGAGGTAAGGAAGAAGGGCACTAGAGTGGTAGCAGTGCCAGAAGAGAGAAGGGGATGTATTTGAGAGATGTTGCAAAGGTAAATCAGCAGGCTTTAATAACAGCTTGGATATGGAGGAGAGAAAGATATTTGTGAGAAATCCAAGATAACGCCTAGATTGGGAGCCTGAGACACTATTCATAGCAATAGGGTAGATAGGCTATAGGGGAACAGGGAGGGGTTGGGAGGGAAGATAACCAGTTAGAATCAGAAAGGACGAGTAATGATAAGCAGCCTGGGGAGGATAGCCTTTCTGACTCTTAAATCCAATCCAATCCATCAACAAACATTTACTTTGCAATTATGTGCAAACTGGGAATGCAAAGAAAAATGATCCATTTCTATCCTCTTTCTTTCTGGGAAAACTTTGTGTAGGATGTAAATTGGGAAGGAGATGTGGGGAGAGGGAGTTCATCCCATAGAGCCTTCTATGAATTACTCTGGCCACTTGTGGGAAACATTCCGGTCAAGGACTTGTTTGTTTTGTTTTTATATTTTTAAACTCCTAACTTCTGTGTATTAGTTCCTTGGTGGAAGATTGGTAAGGGTAGGCAATGGGGGTCAAGTGACTTGCCCAAGGTCACACAGCTGGGAAGTGTCTGAGGGCAGATTTGAACCTAGGACCTCTTGTCTCTAGGCCTGGCTCTCAATCCACTGAGCTACCCAGCTGCCCCCCAAGGACTTGTTGCTTTGGGATGATATTCCAGACTCTGGGTGATAGCTCAAGTGGGCTGGGAGGCCTGAACTAAAGCTTGATCATTTTATCAGATAAAATAAGTCACTAAACTAGAAAAAATAACACTCTGTGGGCTTTGCAGAGGAAGATACTCTTCTTTTTTCCCAAAAGACTGAAACTTAAAACCATCAAGACAAAAAAGCAGTTTGTGGCTAAATCTGAATTTCACATTCTTCCTTGGTCTATACTGTCCAAATTATTCCCTCCAGGTATATAACTTCTGGTAAAACAGGCCAGAGGGTTGAGTTCCTCTTCCTTCCCCTCCAACCCTTAGTACTCATACCCTCTGATACAGAAATTCCCCTTATTGCCAGCCAGCATATAAGAAAATACCAAGCAGAAAAGGCAGACAAGAGTCCTGAGCTCACAGTCCCCTTGCCTAGTTGAGTCCTATGTGACAAGTACTTCTCCCTCACAAGACTTCCAGGGGGCCAGAGAAGGGATGGTACTCTTAGAAACATAGTGTGACAACAGAAGGAAACTAAAACAGGGACTCAACTAGGCAAGGGGACTGTGAGCTCAGGACTCTTGTCTGCCTTTTCTGCTTGGTATTTTCTTATATGCTGGCTGGCAATAAGGGGAATTTCTGTATCAGAGGGTATGAGTACTAAGGGTTGAAGGGGAAGGAAGAGGAACTCAACCCCCTGGCTTGTTTTACCAGAAGTTATATACCTGGAGGGAATAATTTGGACAGTATAGACCAAGGAAGAATGTGAAATTCAGATTTAGCCACAAACTGCTTTTTTGTCTTGATGGTTTTAAGTTTCAGTCTTTTGGGAAAATATGTCAGTAGTTAGAATTCACTGAATCCTGTTTTAAGTCTTTCAATTGTACTTGTCCTATGTGCAGGTATTTTTTTATGTGTGGAAGAAATAAATATTTGTCTCATATTTTATTGATATTGTACATTGAGTACCTTTCTAATGCTGCTTTTTGGGGAGACTTTAAAGATGAGACAAACCTGTGCCTTAAATAATTTTCCTAACGTTCTAGAATAGAATGTGAGAAAAGTAGCCTTCCCATCCTCATTAAAGGCCAAGCTCCCCTAGGATCAAACCTGGTTCATGCAGAAAAGTGTGCCATGTCCCAGTCTTTGGACTACCGCAGAAGTTATATTATTGTTAAATGTAGATTTGCCAAATCTATAGGAAATAAATATAAGGATTTTTGGTTTTGCTTTTTACTGGAGGAAGATACTAGCAACTGGGACTATTAGGAAATGCTTTTTGTAGAAAGTGAAACTTGAACTGCCTTTAAAGGAAACCAGGTTAGAGTTCTATTCACTATGTACAGACCTACTTTGTAAATCAATTACTTAAGTAGGTCCTTTGTTTTTTTATTATAAACTTTAGAATACAAATTGGAATTGAATAGATCATACGTCAATGAAGAGTTTAGGGCTAGAGGGGATCCATTTAAAGAAATAACTTTTAGAAAATCTTACTGTTATGGCAAAGTTCTAAAAGTATGCAAAATGACCTAGTAACACACAGTACAATGATAATGAAAGTAGCTGACATTTTTAATAGCACTTGCTTTGTACTATTATCTCATTTGATCCTGAGAATAGATGTTATATATATTATCACCATTTTACAGATAAGGATTTTGAGATAAACAGAAGTTAGGTGACTTGCCCAGGGTTACACAGCCATTAAATATTTGAAGCCCAATTTGAACTCAGTTCTTTCTGATTCAGGTCCCAGCACCTAGTTGCCTTCAGATATTCAGATAATAATATCCATTCATATCTAACTGTAGGTTTCTCAATTTAACATGTCTAAAACAGAACTCATTTTTTTCTCCCAAACCCACCCTTAATATGTACTTCTCTATTTTTGTTGAAGGAAGCACCATTTTTCCAGTCATCTAGGTTCAAAACCTTACTGTCATTAACACCTTAATCTTTCTCAGCCAGCCTATGTAGCCAATTAATTGTCAAATCTTCATTTTTAACCCTTCCTTATCTCTTACATCTGCTCCCGTCTTTCTTCACTTGTGGCTAACATCTCAGTTCAGTGCCTTATTACCTTTCAGTTGATTGAGTTCATTAACTTCTTCTTCTTTTTAAACTCTTACCTTCCGTCTTAGAATCAAATACTGGGTATAGGTTCTAAGGGAGAAGAGTAGTAAGGGCTAGGCAATGGGAGTTAAGTGACTTGCCCAGGGTCACACAGCTACGAAATGTCTGAGATCAAATTTGAACCCAGGACCTCCCATCTCTGGGTCTGACTCTCAATCCACTGAGCCACCCAGCTACCCCTTCATTAATTTCTTAATTAATATCTCATCTTGTCTCACTCCAGATCTATCCTCCACGCAGCCTCCAGAGTGATTTTCCTAAATCATGGATCTGATCATGTCACCCTGCACCCTGCTTCATAACTCCAACAATCCTCTATTGCCTCTGGGATCAAATATAAACTCCTTTTAAAGCCTTTCACAAACTCGACTCAATCTCCCTTTCTCACTTGATCCCTTTCCTGCACTGTAATGTTCAACAAACTCTGCTGTTCATTACATACAACACTTCATCTCTTTTCTGTACCAAACAGAGAAACAGCTGTGGAACATAAAGAAGTCAGTTTAAGAAGTATTTAATTGCTTCCAGCTACAGGTAAGGAATGGTGGGAATATGAAAAACAAAGTCACTGGTTCTGAGGACCTTACAAATACTGGAAGGAACCCTTCTAGGTCTCTGATGCTCCCTAAAAGAGTTAATAATTCTTATTTAATTGCAGATAAGACAAGAGGAATTAAACAGAATTTTATCAGGTTGACTTTGGTTAGCTGAGAAATGTAACATTTTCCCTTTTGCCAATCTTTTCCTTCCCCACTCAACATGACTCCTACCCTAATTTAATCATAATATGTGTTCTCATATCTCAAACATGGAGTACTTTTTGAAATGGAGCAAGACACAAGACTGATGAGTTATGGTAATACAGTTTCATCATAACTGAATATCATCAGGACCTCTACTAACCCTCCATGTTTATTTGTTTGGCTTAGTTTTCCCTTGGAGGACCTATAAAAGAGAGACCAGAAGCAGTAGGGACAGATACAGTGCTAGAACCTCTCACTTTCTAAGTAAGGCCAGTCCTAAGAAGCACAGATTATTATTTTTTATTTTTATTTTTTCAGAAAGGATTATGCTAAACACATTCATTGCTCCCCCAGGCTTCTAGACCAAAAGAAGTTTATTCTACTTTTGGCTACCTTTGGCTACCTAACCTTCCAAAAGACCAGGACTGACCCCTTGGGGCATGATCTAAAATTAAAATTTCTTGTTTGTTTTAAGTTGATTTCTTTCTTAATCAAATTTAAACCACCCAGGGCCAGGGGCCTGAAGCCTTGATGACCTTGGGAATTAGTGAAATCTAGCCTATCAGGGAGGCCCTGAGGAGCTAAGGTAGAAGCCCAGGGAGGCTTTGAACTTGGGACTTATCCTACTCTACTCTACTCTACTCTTATCAGAAAAACTTCCAGGGCAGTGTGGAAGAGAAAAGAAATCAGATAAGGATAGCCTGAAAGGCTCACTCCAGATTCTCCCCACCAAGGACTTTCTCTTTAATGCCCCAGAATGCTCCCTTCCCTTGCCTTCTTAAGCTCACTCCAGCTCTGGACTTCACTCATTGGAAGCACCCTCTGCCCTTGTGGTCCCTCCCTCTGGTTGGCTGGTTCCTCCCAGAATCTCCATTTTAAGGAGGATGCCCTGACCATCCATATCTTCATTCCTCTCTGAGAAGCTCTTCTGATTCTCCTCCTTTATATTTTTGTTACTGTCCCTTTCTGCTTCACATCTCCATCCCACCACCACCTTCTAGCTTTGGTGTTATCTTCCTTCGTTTGAATGTAGGAAGAGATTAATTTTCCTCTGTGTTTATATTTTGTATGATCATTGCTTAGCACATAGTAATCATTTATTGCTTGTTGAGTTGACTTGCATATGCAGTTGAACGAAGTGACAAAGTACTGGATGGCTATTACATTTTAAGGACTTTGGTAGTCTTAACACTTTGAAATTCCTCCTTACTTTAATAGATCATTAGCAGAATTTTTACTTATCAACTAACAACACAAAGGCCAAGTCTAGGTAATTCTCACTGAAATACCGTTATATTAGCACCATTCCCAATTCTATTCAACAATCATTTACTAAGTGCTATCTATATGCAAAGCACTGAATAGAAAACTACTAGGAAAATAAAACAATCCCTATTCCCAAGGATCTAAAATTTTAATGTGGGAGATAAGTCCATATAAAAATGTATACAACATAAATGTAAAGTGAAAAAATACAAATATATACAAAATAGTTAATTGTGAGATAGTTTTGGAGGGAGGGATCTGTAGGAGGCCAAGAAAGAAACACAGTCTATTAGCATAATCTCTGGACCCCATCAAGACCAAAGTAGTTTGCAAAGCTCTATGCTGATTTTCAGGTCACAGAATAGATGGCCTATCCCAAAATCTTTGACCTCTCTCTATGACTCCTCTTTTTTATTGAAAACATATTAATTTAGTTTTTAGGATAGCCTTAAGTTTTATAAAAAGCCTAAGTATTGTATAGTAAACCAGCAGTTAAGGAGTTAACAGTTTTTCTCCAAGACAAAAAGGCAGAAATTGAGCAAGAAACTACCAGGGCTCTGAGTCTGCTCTCAGGCAGCCCAAGGTCAGAGTCAGGCAAGCCAGACAGTTACACATTCAGCCAGGTGCTTTCCAACCAATAATGTTAAAGACTTATTCATTAAAGATATATCTTGAAGTATAGAAAATTTTCCCTGAAATAGTTCTTAGATAAAAAGAGACTCATTCCTAACGTTGAATCTTGTTTCATTCCGGGCTTAATCTTTCTGGGAGAAAATTTTGTAAGCGATATTCCAATCATGATGTAATCTTTTTACTTTGAGCAATTGTACAACTATAACTCTTATTGTGAGTTGTAAACTGCTTCTGAATATTGTATAAATAAAGCTCGGGCTCAATGCATGGTCGGAGCAGCCATGAGCTAATCAATAGCTGCTGTTCTCAATCTTATTTGTTCTTAACAATCTGATGCCACTTTAGGCCTTCTAAACCCTGTCAATATATAGAGCTGGCTCTCTATAGGGATCTAGCAGTTGGAGGGATCAGAAAAGATACCCTTAAAAAGTTGCTTGGGTTGTTTATAGAGTTCTATGGAACAGAAATAAGGAGGGATTGACTACATGTGGGACCACCAGTGCAAAGGCATGGAGATGATGGAGTTCAAAGTATGAAGAAAGAAGGCCAGGTTGGTTGCAAAACATATACTGTCTAATGTAGATGGAAAGATAGTTTGGAGCCAGGTTGTAAAAGGCCCTTAAAAACCAAACAGGGAGTTTTATTTTATCATGGGGGTAACAGAAAACCACTCAAATTGATTGAATAGGAGAGTTGAATAGCCAGATCTGCACTTAAAGAAAGTTACTTTGGCAGCACTGTGTAGGACTGACAGATTGTAATAGGAACAGACTTGAGGCATGGAGACCAATTAAGAGGCTGTAGTAATAATCTAGCCTGAGAGATAACAAAGGCCTGAACTAAATATTAGTGTGAAGATAGGATTAACTCTCCCCTTGTCTTTTTTTAACTAGTCAAATCAAGAACTTAAAGTACCCCTACTTACCATTAAATATGAGAGTTCACGAGTTACTTAATAGAGTAAGCTCACACCTCCAAAGGCCACTGCCCATCCACCTTGGGCAGTGCTAGGCAAATTGAAAGACTTCCATTGATTTTTGTGAAGAAGGAGGAGTGACAGGAAGTGACACAGAAAATGAAGCATAAAAGAAAAGATCAGCATGGTCTAGCTTTCATTCCCTTCCTAGAGTTTCGAGAGATTGGTTCCTGTGATTCCTTTCCTGGCTTGAAGGAGACTTTTTCCCTGGATCCTGCATTGGCTTGTTGGATGAGTGACTGAGATTCCTACCTTGGCTTTGGAGAAGGCTGCTTTGGTGGAACCCTGGCTGAAGACACCACCAGGACTTCTGGCTGAGACTTACTGGGAAATCCAGGTGGAGACAGAGTCTTGGGGAAGTCCCTGCCGGGGTTGAGCCAGCCTTCACTAGAGAAAAGCTGGTAGGCTTGTTAGGAATCTGTCTCTTTATCTACATTTACACTTTCACTCTTTCCACCTCTTTGTAAATAAAGCTGCTAAAAGTCATTTTGACTTAAGCTCTAATATTTTAAAACTGGCAACCAAAATATTACTTTATAACTCTCATATTTAGCATAAAGTCTAAATTTAAACTTTTACATTAGTTATGTGAGTGGACAGAAACGGTTGGATGCAAGAGATGATATTAAGTTAAAAAATGGCAAGATTAGGCAACTGATTAGATATTTGGAGTGAGGGAGAGGGAAATGTCAAGGTTAATGCTGAAGTTAGGAACCTGGAAGATTGCAAAGATGATGGTACCTTCAGTAGAAATTGGGAAGTTTAGAAGAAAGGAAAAGATAATGAAGTTTAGTTTGGGGTATGTTGAGTCTGAGAGGTTTCCAGGACATATAGTTTAAATGTCCAGGAGAAAATTGGTGATGAGGACCTGAAGTTCAGTGAAGAGACTGGGAATAAATATATATGATTTACACACACACACACATATGTATATATTAGGTATACATATGTAGGTATTTGTGTGTGTAGATACATGTGCATACACAGAGGTGTATATACAGAGGTATTCCAAAAGTCTTAGTATAATTTAGCTACACACACATATTTGTGAGTCATCTGCATATAGGATAATGGTTAATATAATCGATTTACCAAGAGAGAAAGTGTAGAGGGAGAAGAGAAGAATGGCTGGTTTAGAATCTGGAGGAATACCTGATATGAATGATGAGCCAGGAAAGGAAGCTGAAAAGGAAGGGTCAGACAGGAAGAAGACCAGAAGAGAATAGTTTGTCAAAAATCCAGAGAGGAAACAACATCCAGGAGAGTGCCAATAGTGTAAAATGCAGCATTAAGTTCAAGAAAGATAAGAACTGAGAAAAGTCTGTCCAATCAGGCAATTAAGAGCTCAATGATAACTGTTGAAAGCAGGCTCAGTTGAATTTAGTTAGCAAAGGACTGAGGAGTGAATGAGAGAAAAGAAAATGGAGGTAGCAAACACAGACAGCTTTGTCAAAGAATTTAGCTGAGTAAAAGTAGAGAGATATGGGATGATCATTTGAATGGATGGTATGGAGCAGCTAGGTGGCACAGTAGATAGAATTAGAGTATTAGGCCTAGAGTCAGGAAGACTCATCTTCCTGAGTTCCAATCTGGCCTCAAACACTTACTAGCTGTGTAAACCTGGGCAAATCACTCCCCCGTTTCCCTCATCTGTAAAATGAACAAGAGAAGAAAATGGCAAACCATTCCAATATCTTTGCCAAGAAAACCCTAAACGGAGATACAAAGTGTCAGACATAACTCAACAACTACGACAACAGGGAATAGTATATGGTTTTGTTTTTTGCTTAATATGGGGGATACTAGGGCATGTTTGAAGTCAGGAAGGAAGCAGAAGATCAGGAGAAGTTGAAGAGCTAAGAATGAGAGGTGATGCTTGAGAATAAATTCAGCTTTAGAAAAGGGGAGAGGAAGGATTGCTCTTGGTAGAGAGAAGAGCCTCGGGGTAAAGGAGAGTAGGAAATACTGTCAAAGTATTTTTAGATGAAGAAAAGGGGAGAAATGGCAACAATAAAAAGGCTTTAATTTTCTCATTAAAGTAAGAGGCAGGTGAGAGAGAGAGGGAAGGGAGGCATAGGAATCTTGAGTAAGGACATAGAGTTTTGGAACATCTTCTGTGGGGAATGAGATGGGGAATAAAAGGACTACTTTGGTGCAATGAGGTCCCAGTGGGGTCACATAGCAGGTATTTATAACAGATCTCTTTCATCTGTGTTCAGTTCATGAGTAGGAATGGAGGAGGTAGATATTACAAATAATCCAGGTCTGAGATTTGGTAAGAGATGAACAAATAGGACAGGGATTCAAAGTATTTGAGAGCAGAGCAGAGAACAGCATTGAGCTGAAACGATTAGCCATTGATGAAGCAAAATTGAAGAGGTACAAAAATAAAGTCATTGAAGGGGCAAGGTCTTAAGAAAGAACAGAGTTCTCAATGAGGGCAAAGAATGGGAGTAGAGTTACAGTTTGGGTGAGGCATAGGGAGAAGTAGAATGTTTGGAGGTTATAGACATATAGAGGAATGTCAGAATTTCTTATTATAAATGTAGAACATTTATGAATAGAGACAAGATACAGTATGTGGCCATACCTATGTTTGGCTAAGGTGGAGTAAAGAAGTAGGTCAGGGCTGGGTAGCTCAGTGGATTGAGAGTCAAGCCTAGAGATGGGAGGTCCTAGGTTCAAATCTGGCCTCAGACACTTCCCAGCTGTGTGACCCTGGGCAAGTCACTTGACCCCCATTGCCCACCCTTACCACTCTTCCATCTCGGAGCCAATACACAGAAGTTAAGGGTTTAAAAAAGAAAAAAAAGAAGTAGGTCAGGGGACTTAAAGAGGCTGAGGTGTACTGGTACTTAGGGAGTCCAAATGAAACTTATATAAAGAACATTATATAAATATTAAAGTCCCCTAGTATGAGGGTACTTAGACTATATTCACATAAGATGTTACAATTCCCATTTCTATGACTTTAAATTGGCTGTCCCTTGTGTCTAGAACAGTGATGGGCAAACATTTTAAAGAAGGGGCCAAAGGAACGGAAATGCTCCTCTGTCAGTCTGTTTCTAAGGCAACTCTTTCAAAGTTTCATTGTATTGTATCCTACTCATTGTATTCGTTAGATTAGGAATAATGTCCTGCAGCCAGATAGAACATTTCAGGGCCCTCCCCAAATCTGGCCCGTGGGCTGTAGTTTGCCCATCACTGGTCTAGAATGTTCCCCTTCCTAATCTCTACCTTTTAAATTTTCTGATTTCCTTACATGATTTAGCTGAAGTTCAACCTTCTACTAATTCTCCCAACTACTAGTTTCCACTCTCCAAAAACTTACATTTATTTTGTGTATATTTATATTTACTTATGCCTATAAATCATCTAGCTATCTATCTTGAAGCCTATATTAGAATTGTTCTTTTTCCTTATTTTTGAAGAGGATCAATGGCATCACATGTTATTGACTTGTACATGAATTGGATTTAAGTGAGGCAGAGTTGCACAAAGTCTTCAGTCTCATTTTCTTTTCTAGAGTTACCAAAGTCCAGTGGCAAGATAAATCAGGGCAACTAATGATGGTGCAGGGTATGGTGAATGGACTTTGGCATCTTCAATGTCCACCCAAGCCCTAAGTGCTATACAGCACCTCCTTCAGCACTTTTGTGGCCATTGGTTTTACTGGAATGTGTCTGCTGTACATGCTACAGCTTCTTGGGACCACAGGTAAGAGTTAACTGCCAGTCACCAAAGAAAGAAAGCAGCCCTGAAAAGGACTCAAAAACCCCTCACATTAGAGGTACTAAGCCTTCTTGAATACCCATATACCCTATGGACTGGAAATCCATTGGAGTTTCCCTGAGTTGGTTCAAATTCTGCCAGCTATGTGCAAATTTGCTAATAAATAAGATCCCAGCTTCCCCATGAAGCTAAACTCAGAATGAGGAAGACAGATTACTTTTATATATTTTGGGGAATACAGAACAAAAAATAGGACAGGGAAGGTGACATCATGGGGTTGAGGACAACATGACTGGTTACATAGGTGTGAAAAGGAATTTTTTTTTATCTTAACTTAATCAAGTACTCGGAGTGCTATACCTTTTTAACTTAACCAGTTAGGAACTTGTGAATCCTTTTGATAAGAGTTCATACCCTCAGAGGATGGCAGGTGGATCCCACAGACACTGACCCCTTGGCAGTGCTAGGCAAATTGAGAGACTTTTATTGGTTCCTGAGATATAATAGACCAGTTCACAGTGAAAAGAAAGAGGAACCAGAGAGACAGGAAGGGAGGTGGAGAAAACGGCTTATAAAAGCCAGCTGAGAGTATTCTGGGTGACTTCTGTTTCTGCTACACTGGTGGCTCTTGCTAAGGGAGGCGTTCTGCTTCTGCTGTGCTTATGGCTCTTGCCGAGGATCTTCTTCTGTGGGGCACTTCTAATGCATTGGAGTACTTCTGCTTTGGAGGCTGAGTCTCTCTTGCTCCTCAGGCCAGAGATCGGAACTTTGTCGGGGAGCAAACTAGATTTCTTCTGAGCAGACTTAAGAGTGGTAGGTTAGACAATTCCCCTATCACACCTTCCTACATTTCCCTCTTTACTATCTCTACCCTGCTGTAATAAAGCTACTAAAGCTGCTAACAGCCTCATGACTTAACAGTTAATTTTATAAATAGTGATCACAATTCAATTTATTTTTTTAACCATTGTTATTTTTATCAAACCAAATTTTTAATTATTACTTAGCTGAGGGGAGAGAGACAATATGATGGATTGGAAGTTTGGTAATGGCAAGGGAGGGTGACTAGGAATGACTTCCTCTGTGCCTCCTGTGACTTAAGAAGTGTTCATGTTTGAGCTCACCTACAAGGTCAAAGAGTGGCCCAGATTTTTTGATAGCAAACCAGACATCCATAAAAGATAGCTTAGGGGTATTAAGATTCTAGACTAGACTCACATCCCCCAAGGATAGCAGAATTCCCTGAGGATAGCACAGTGATTGTCAAGAAAACTAGATTTAAAATCTTTGTAGGCCTGCCAAATTTCTGAATTAAGTTCAGAGACAAAAAAACCATATGTTAAGCAAAAATAGTATAATGTCACCTAAACAGGATTTAAACAGGATTAATTAGAAAATGTTGCAGAATTGATCTTGATCATTTCAATACTTGATATATGTACTTTATATAGCACATATTTATTCAGTACTTTAATACATGCTTATTTATTGGTCAATTAAGAAAGGTTTTGTAACTTACCCCTTCCATAAAGGCCATCTTTATTTAGCCTGGTGACTTGTAGCCCAATTAGCACCTAGGTAGCAAGAATAATTTTTTTAAAATAAGAAGCTATATCTTATTTCTCTACTTTTCTCAACCAAACTTCTAGGAAAAAAAGCTATTTCATCATATCCATTTCCTCTTTTCTCATTCATATCTAGAGTCATTGTAGCCTGGCCTCTGACTTCATCATCACCCAAGACAATTCTCTCTAAGGTTAACAAGCATCTCTTAATTAATTAATCCAATGGCCTTTTTGTGTTCATTTTCCTTGTTATCCTCTCTGTAGCTTTTAACTCTGATAGCCAATTCATAATTTCAAATGACTCAAAGGAAAATGGAAAAATGAATAGTTTGTATGCCAGTCCTAGCATATTACCAGTGATGATTTGTGAATGATAAGTAGCTTTAAAACCACTATCAAAGGACATATGTGGCCAGAAAAGGAAATAAGGAAGTAACTTGTTTATAAAATCAGTTGGGAATGATAAATGGTCAGCCCTTGTGTTTCAGAGGTAACTATAAATTATTAAGAAAACTGGGAAATAAAGTCAATAAACTATATAGATCCTTTTTGGAAAGTTTATTAGAATTGCACAGGATGAGAGGAATTTGGCTGGATTGTGATCTGCACTAATAGAAGCAGTACACAATAGTTTAGCAGGATCTTGGAAGTGTTGAAGGCTATCCCTCCACTAGATTAGGTGTTCCCCTTCTCTTCCCTAGTACTTAGCACAGTATGACATTGTAGATATTGAATAAATTTTTGGGTTACACATACTAGGTAATTAATAAATACTTGTTCACTTAAAATGAATTGTTTGACTTACCTGCTGTGTAAATAGAATCCCCTTCCCTCCCCCCAACTCTTCCCGCTTCACTGCCTGGCTGGATGTCACATGAATGCTCCAAACAGAGATCACAGGTGAAAAGCCCAAGGAACATGACCCCGAACTAAAGATTACGGTCCACGTCAAGAGAAAGGATAAAGGTGTGGGGTGGGACATGCCTGGTCTCTCTATTCCCTTGGAGGCCTTGGGGAAGGATCCTAGCTGAGAGAGGCAGCTATGTGGTCAGAGTTAGGTTAGATTAGGCTTAAATCTCTATATATCTGTGTTCTCTATTTCAAGTGATTATTAATAAACTCTATGAAAAATGAGAACCTGGAGTTACTAATTTAAATCTAACACTACCTAATAATGTAGTTTCAAGCAACAAATGCCCATTGAATTTGGATTTGCTTTTTTTAATACCACACTATTTTCCTTTATGTTTGGCAATTCTCCTAAAGAAGCATGTCCTGTAAGGATGTGTATATAATTTCCTTCCAAACCAGGGGTTTTTTTTTGGATTGTTTCTCTTTTTATAGTTACACATATCTTCCTGGTTCTCTGAGTAATGCTAGATCTGTTCTATCTCCATCTCTAAACTCTATAACCTATGCTTCAGCTGTAGAGAAATTTAACAGAAGAACTGGAACAGAAGGGCCTTGAGATAGACTGTTCCTTTTTGCAAATGATGTAAGAAAATAGTATTAGAGAGGATCAAGTTATTATTAACACTGCCCAAACATACTGTCATTCACTCTTATTCAGGGATTAGGACATGGAGGGGGATTTAGAAAAGTGCTCCAGTTTTGTGGTATTTTGTTTTTAGGGTTTCTTTTTTGGATGTAATAGTACTTATTAAATCAAATCCTGTCTTAATTCTTGTCTACTATAATAGAGGGTGGGCCTGAATGGTAGGTTAGAGTTCCTTAGGAACAAATTCACAGGAAATGAATGAATAATGAATGAATAAACAAATGAATGAATGAAATGATTGTGGAAGCTTGACAATAGAGTGTGTACAGTAGGCAATGAGTCTTTGAAAATAGTAGCTCTGGGCATTTGATTCATGTAAGCAAAAAGACATAGAAAATAAGCATGAGGAGAGAATTACAAAAAAGGGGACAAGGAAACACAATTCCCATTCAAAGTGCTCCTTAAATCTCAGCCCCAGCCACTTGTTCATTGTAACTTCCCCTTTTTCGTGAATAGGCTGGCTGAGAACCCACCCTAAGCAACGGGAATGGCCTCAGGAGTATTGTAGGACAATAAGAAGAAAACTGGCTTCCTGAGAAGCAATTTATCTATTTGCAGTAGAATTTCAAATTTGTATGGATCATAGACTGGTTTGGTTGGAAGGGTTCCATATGTCACATAGGGTCCTATTTTGGATAGCTGAGATATTAAAAGAATGCCATGAAGTGCACTTTTAATGGCATTTAGGAATAATCCAGAGAAACTAGGTCTCCAAGTCAAAGGATGTAGCCAGCTTATCCTAATGCCTTTATGTAGGCTTTCAGTTTCTCTTCTTTTTTTTCTTCCTAAATATAAAAAGAAGGAAGCAAGCAAGATGTAGGGGTGGAAAAATAATTGCACATTCATTAGTAAATATTCATAACACCTAGCACAGGGTTAGGTGTATGGTAGATGCTTAATAACTTCTCAGGTATTTAGACCCTTGACTTGGTTTGTATAGGCAGTTATAACTAGAAACACTTTTACCTCCCTAGTCAGAATCTCAGAATTATAAGAGGTTTTTGGATCCAGGAAAGTCTGTGCTTAGAAGAAGTCTCACCTCCCTTTTAGGCCTAGCCCTTTGGCATAGTGGGAAGAAACCATAATAGATCCTGAATTGAAGGTACTAGAGTGGGAGTAGCATTTATTTGGGGGGCCATGATCAAAGATCTTTGAGAACAGAATTAAAAAAATCTTTTTTATCTCTAGCATCTAGCATAGTGCTTGGCATACAGTTTAACAAATGCTTATTGAATTTGATTGGCTCAGAAATAGGGAATTTAGTTCCTATTCTACAATATTCCTATTCTAAAGGCTCTCTTTTGGCTGTGTTCAATACAGCTTCCAGGTACTAAATCACCAATTAATTCTCCTCCATCTCGTAAATCTAAAAGCTCTTGTTGCTTCTACAAGTCATGGGTAGGCATGAAAGCTATTAGTGACTCCACACTCAATTATTGCAGGACTCTAGAGAGCTCGGAGACCCTATTAAATGGTCATTCCCCATATTAAGGAAGGAAAACTTTCCAGTTTCTAATCACTCATCCAGGTGGATTCAGTCAGTGTCTATCAAGGCAAAAAGCTGCACCCCTTCCAATCTCTTTTTGTACAGTTAAATCCATCTACCTTACCATTCTCCCTCCAATTTTTTTCTTCCTCTTTTATTCTATTGAGCACTCTGGAATGCCTGCTCTAGTGTTAATACATTCCCCCTTTAGAGAGGGATTGTGGGAAGATGATGTAGTAGAAGGACATGAGATGACCTCACTCTCCAAATTCCCCTACAAACAATCCAAAATAACTTCATAAAATCAATACTAAAAGCAACAAGATAGAAAAGAGTCAGGAGTGAAGCAGTACAGTCAAGGACAACTTGAGAGAAAGGACAGTGACCTCCCTGGCCTCAATATCATCTGATAGTGCAAACACCCTAGAGCCCTGAGGAATCCACAACTGGGGAGGCAGCCTCACCACGTCTGACTGAACTAGGAGTATATGTCCCAGTGACTCATACTAGTGGAGTCAACAGGCAAAGAGCCCTGAGAGGCGCAGTGTGGGCTGCACTCTCTGCTCCAGAGATTCCCCACTCACCCACAGCTGGGGGTTGACCACTGAACTGGGAAGGACTTCAGGGGCCCAGACACAATGACGACTAGACACTGAATCTGTTTTAGGCTATTGCTTTGAAAGAAGAAAAGTGAAAATGTCATGGGTGTGCTTGCTGAGGGGCTGGGACCCTGCTGGCTGTGGTCATCCACTGAAGAGTAGAATCCTTGGCAGCTTTCCCAGGGGGGAAGTGAGCTGACTGCTTGCAGTGACAGCACCCCCGGGAGGGCTCTAGTTGGGGCACCCAAGATCAATCACAGACTGGGATTTGAGGTCGGGGGAAGCAAGGACTACATCCGGCACTAGATTAAGGAAATTGGAAGAAAAGCAGGGCCCAGGAAATAACAAATACAAAAATCCTGAAATCTGAGGCATTATCCGCCATAATCTGAGATCAGAGCCAGACTCAAACATAAAGCTAACAATTAAGCTTATTGATGTGGCCACTAAATATTGAAGAAAAATAGAATTTAAACTGTATTATAAAGCAGTAATTATCAAAACTATCTAGTGCTGGGTAAGAAATAAAAAGATCAGTGGAACAAAACAGACATACAACAAACAATATAATAGATTATAGTAACCTTGTATTTGACAAGAGTCTAGATCCTGGTTGTTGATGTAAGAAATCATTCTTTGGTAAAAATTGCTGAAATAAGTAGTAAGTAGTTTGGAAGAAACTAGGTGTAGACCAATAACTTACACTATTCACTAAGACAAGATCAAAATGGATACACGATTTAGACATAAACATATCATAAAATATAAACAAATTAGAAGAATGGGGAAAATATTACCAATCAGATTTATGGATGAGAGGAATTTATGGGTAAACAAGAGATGGAGAGAATTGTAATTGTAAAATGGATAATTTCAAATAAATTAAATTGAAAATTTTTATATAAATAAAATAAATGCCAAGATTAGAAAGAAAACATAAAAATGAGGGGAAATTTTCAGATAATCTTTCAGATAGAGGTCTCACATCTAAAATACATAGAGTACTTTGTCAAATTTATGGGAATAAGCCATCCCCCAAATGATAAATGAGAAGAAGATAAGAACAGACAGTTTTTGGAGTAAGAAATCAAAGCCATATATAGATATATGAAAAAAATGCTCAAAATCACCACTAATTAATTAGGGAAATGCAAACCAAAACAAATTTGGAGGTATCATCTTACACCCATCAGATTGAGTAAAATGGAATATCTTTCTGTCTCTTCTTATAGGACTTGTTAGTAATAAAAAAAAAATTATACATAGGTATTTGAAAAAATGCTCTAAAGCACTACTGATTAGACAAATGCAAACCAAAAGTATTCTGTGGTGCCATTTCATACCCATCAGATTGATTAAAATGACAAAAAGGCAAAATGACAAAAGTTGGAGCTGATTTGATGTGGAAAGATGGGGCCACTGGTCCATGGTTGGTGGAACTGTGAACTGATACAACCTTTTGGGAGAAAAATTTGGAATTATGTCCAGAGGCTTATAAAACTATGTATACCCTTAGACCCAGAAATACCATTGTTGGATTGGTTTCCCAAAGGTATAAGGGGAAAAGGAAAAGAACCTATATGTTCCAAAATATTTATAGCAGCCCTCTTTGTGGTGGCAAAGAACTAGAAATTGAGGGGATGTCCATCAATTAGGGAATGGCAAACAAATTGTGGCATATGATTATGTTGGAATACTACTGTACTGGAAGAAATGATGAACAGATTTATTTTTTAAAACTTGGAACTACATGAGATAATGAAGAGTGAAATGAGTAGAATCAAGAGAACATTATATACTGCTACAGATTTAATACTTGAAGAATAACTTGTGAATGTTTACCTCCAGAGAGTGAACTGAAAAATGGAACTACAAAAGATATAATCTATATATATATCCCTTTGCCCGATGATGACTTTCTATATTATGTTGGTAGGTGTGGAAGGGGCTGAGATACCTGGATTTAAAAAAATGCCTCTTTAGTCTGAAATTCTTCACTTCACATTCTTTCCTTTTTTTTTTTTTTTTTGGTCTTAATGGAAATCTGGCTCTCTGCCAAAGGTATCACAACCTTTTCTCATGACCCCTGAGGCCCTAGACAAAAGAAAAAAAAAAAAAGAAAGCATACTACTCATTCCTCACTCCATTCTAGACTATTTTGTCTAGAGCAACATTTTGTTCTAGACAACACTTTGTCCCCAACACTCAGCTACCTTTGTTCCTTTGAGGCATACTCCTATCTTTATCATTCCATCCAAATATTTGTCACAGTAATCTACCATTCATTCTCCAGGCCATTTTCACAGAGTTCAGGACATATATATATATATATATAATAGCAACCCTCAGTTCCTAAGGAGATTTGGGGTTGTCTAGTCTCTTTGCTATGGACTCAAACATTTATTGATTGCAAACCCTTATTTTAGGTCTTCCCTGCACTCCAGTTTCATTTAACCATTTAACAAAGCAGTTTTTACAAAGAAATATTTACTTCAAGGGTATAGCAAGAACAAACTTAAAAATATTTCCTCTGCAACACCTGATAGACATAATCTCTTCTCACACCACCTCAATTTCTGGAGAGAATAGGGGGAATACTATATAGTATCAATCCTTCTAAGTTCCAAGTCCAAAGCCCCACTAGGTTTGCATTCTAGCACCCTGGTTTCTCAGGAATTTCCAATGCTCTCTTGGTTCTCCTATGCTCAATCAACTCTTATGCCTCCTTTGCTAAATAATTATCCTTTTTCTATCCACTAAATGTGGATGTCCTCCAAAACTGTCCTAGCCCCTTCTACCATTTTTCATTGCACTTTCTCTCCATGTTCTTATCAACTGTCAGAGGTTCCATTATTATGTCTATGCAGATAACTCCAAAATCTACAGATAAAACCCTTATCTTTTCCCTGAATTCCTGTCCTCCCTTATCAGCTGTCTGTTGGACTTCTCCATCTATATATTCCACAGGCATCTCAAACATATTGTATCTAAAATGGAACTCATATTTCCCTCCTTCCAAACTTCCCAATTTCTGTTGAGTATATCACCCTCCTTCATCACTACCAGGTTTACCATATTAGGTTCCACCCTGACACTTCTCTTCTTTCTCCTTCATTTCCTCTATCTATCTTATAAGTTGCCAAGCCCTATCAATTCTTCTTCCACAACATTTTTCACATTCATACTCATCTCTTTAAAAACACAACCCCTCCCCTAGCTTCAGATCTTTCTCACTTTTTGCTTATACTACTATAATAGACTCCTTATTGGTATCCCTGTTTCTAGTCTCCCAATCCCAATCTATTTTTTATACACATGCCTTATTAATATTTTTAAGTCACAGATTTCACCATATCACTCCTCTATTAAAATATTTAGTGACTATTATTTCTATTATAAAATATTAAATCCTTACTCTGACAATCAAATCCTTGCACACTGGCTCCCACTTATCTCCTGTCTTATTTCACATTATTCTCTTTCATACTCTGTTCTAGTCAATTGGCTTGTTAGTAATTCCCCATATATGACATTCTGTCTCCTGACTATATCTTTGTACATAGTCCTCCATGTCTATATCTATAGCTATAACGACATAATATTTACAAAGTATGTGCAAATCTTAAAGATAATGATGTATTCCTTTATCTCTGTGTATTAGAATTCCTACTTTCAGAACAAAACTCAGTTGTTATCTCTTACATCAGGCTTTCCCTGAGATCCAATTGGTATGCTTGTTCCTTTCATCAAAATATTTTTTATGTACTTTGTATTTACTTTTCTCTGTATATGTATCTTGTTTCTTGAGGGTAGCACTGCATTTTGCACATAGTAGATGCTTAATAAATGTTTGTTAAATTGAAAACCATTTGGGTTTGTTTTATCAAATCATTGTGGGCAAAAGTAGCCACCCTATTCCCTACTATAGTTGGACTGTCGTGTTTGGTGGCAGCAGAAAGGAAAGTTTGATTTTGAGTGTAGGTATGCTTGGAGAGGAGAAAATATATCCCTGTGGGGAGTTCTATCCTTATTTCATGGATTTTCAAGGGGGAAGAGGCATACTTGAGGAGAAAGGCATTAGCAAAGACTAATTGTGCTATATGGAAGCACTTGACCCACCACAAGGAAGTGTGCCCAAATGATGGTTGGCACAAAACTGGTACAAAACTCTATGAACCCACTAGTTAGCTCTGTATACAGGGTTTCGAAAGCAGAAAAGAGGTCAGGTTTTGTTTTCTTAAAAAACTTTAACATGGTTTCTACAAAAAGGAACTTGGAAAAAAAATCTTTAGAAAGCATAGGTCCTCTCCAGAGAAAGAACTGTTAAAGTAGAAATGTAGGTGAAAACATATGATTTATCATTTGTTTATTTTGGGCATATGTTTTGATTCTATAAGATTATTAGATTCCAAAAATGAATAATGCAGAAATATATTTTGCATGATAATTCATGTATAACCTGGATTATATTGCTTGTCAGCTCTAGGAGAGGAGAGGAAAGAAGGGAGGGAGACAATTTGGATCATATGACTTTGGAAAACTTATGTGGAAATTTGTTATTAAAATTTAAAAAAATTTTAATTAAAAAAAAGCATAGGTCTGGGGGTAATTAGGTGATTAGATAAGTCACTTAGCCCTTGTTGTTTAGTTATTACCTCTTTTCTGCCTTGGAATTGATATTTAATATCCTTCTAAGATAGAATGTAAGGGTTAAAAAAAAAAAAAAAGCACAGGTCTGATAATGTTACTCTCCTTGATACACCAGAAGCTCCACAGCTGGATGATAGAGTGGATGGAGTGCCAGATCTTGACTCAGGAAGATTCATTTTCATGAGTTCAAATCTGGCCTCAGATACTTACTAGCTGGGTGACCCTGGGCAAGTCTCTTAACCCTGTTTACCCCACTTCCCTCATCTGTAAAAATGAGCTAGAGAAGGAAATGGCGAACCTCTCCAGTATCTTTGACAAGAAAACCACAAATGGAGTCACAATCAGATATGATTGAATAAGAACAGAGTTTGTTTTGCTCCATTCTGCATATTTGTCATAAGGGTTTTGTTTTTTCTTTTTTTTCAGTGGGAGTGGTGGTGATGGGAAGGAGAAAATAAATACTTGATAATTAAGAAAAAAAGAAAATATAATTTTTAAAAGTCCTACCCACAACTTGGATCTAACCTACCTTTCTAGCCTTATATGTTATCCCTATTCATTCACTTTATAGTTCAGCCAAACCTTCCTTCTTTCTGTTTCTTACATGACATTCTACCTTTCTCATCTATGTGCTTTTGCATGCTGTATTCCACATATCTAGAATATACTCCTGCCCCCTTCAATGTCTCAGAACCTTTAGTTTCCTTCAATACTTAGTTTAAGTGCTATCTTCTGCATGAAATCTTTTTTTTTTTTTTAACTCTTACCTTCTGTATTGGAATCAATACTGTGTATTAGTTCCAAGGCAGAAGAGTGGTAAGGGCTAGACAATGTGAGTCAAGTGACTTGCCCAAGGTCACACAGCTAGGAAGTGTGTGAGGTCAGATTTGAACTCAGGACCTCCTGTCTCTAGGCTTGGCTCTCAATCCACTGAGCCACCCAGCTGCCCCCAAGAAGTCTTTTTTAATTCCTTCAAGCTATTAGTATTGCCTCACCAAAAATTATCCTGGGTACTGAGACTGAGGTTTTTTCCTGGCCAAAAATAAATTGATTAACCTTTGCTCCTGACAGATAGGCATTATAAAGAAGGGAATGCAGATTAAGTCCTTGGAACATACTAACTTCTCCAGTTACCTTTTGTCTTGGATCAAATTCTTTTGCTTCTAAGCCAGAGAGGATCTTGCATGAATGCAGAAGTGGTTAACCAGTCACTCAGTCTAGCATCTATTAATGCTATAATAACTACCTAACTATATATAATAACTACCTAATGGTAGTTATCTAAAACAGAGGGCTTTGATCTATGTCCTAGATATAGAAGTAGAAAGCTCTAATTTTAGCCTGAGAGCATAGCCTGGCAAATCTACTTTCAACTTCCATGAGAGAAGTAGAAGGGGCAAGAGAAGAGAAAAAGACTTGAGCCTAAATAACAAGGCAATTATGTTATCTGAAGAGTTTTAAACTAGTAAAGTAGGTCGGAGGTTGAATTTGGGAGGAATTGAGAACAATTTGACAGAGAAGGATCTCCAGGCCCAGATTTTGGTCCAGGTTCTATTTCTAGTTGAGAGAAGAGTAGGATCAAGGACATTTAAGGTACATATAAAAGGATTAAGGAGGAGAATTTGAAGAACCTCAGGAGGGAAAAGAAAAAGGTTGCTGGGACAACAAAGTAAAGTAAGTTAAAAAAAGTTAAAAGAAAATTGATAGAATGGGTCAAGTTGAAACTAAAAAAAAAAATTGGTTCAAGGCCTGTGCTTCATCCTTACATCCCAACTAGCCTTTGAACTATCAATCACCATCTGCTTGCCATTACCTGTATAACCCCTTGAATGTGTTCCCTAACCTCACCCTTACTTTTCATTCATTGTTCTGGCGATGATAATTAAATCAGTTTATTTACCTAGTCTTCAGTTCACCATCTCCATGAAACAGTGCCCCTGGGACCATCCTCTGGCCCTCATTAGGCAGATAATATGAGAAGTTACATATACCTTGCCCAATAAAAATGAATTCTTGCTCCATGATGGAGCAATGAATTCCTGCTCCTTGATGGGGATCTTGGAGGAAGGAGGTGAAATTCTTAAAGAAAATGGATTTGCATTCTGGAGGGCAATTTGGAACTATGTCTAAAGGGCTATAAAATTGTGCCTACCCTTTGATCTAGTAATACCTACTAGGTCTATATCCCAAAGAAGTCAAAAAAAGGGAAAAGGACTTACTTAAACAAAAATATTTATAGTAGTTCTTTTTGTGGTTGCAAAGAATTGGAAATTTAGGGGATTTCCATCAATTAGGGAATGGCTGAACGAATTGTGATATATGATCACAATGGAATATTATTTTGCTATAAGAAATGATGAGCAGGATGATTTTAGAAAAAAAACTGGGAAGACCTACATGAACTGATGTAGAGTGAAATAAGCAGAACCAGGAGAACATTTTACATAGTAACAGCAATATTGTACAATGATCAACTGTGAAGGACTTTTTAACTCTCAGTAATACAATGATCCAGGACAGTTCTGAAGGACTTATGACAAAGAAGGACTTATGACTATCCACCTCTAGAAAAACAAATGTTGGAGTTGGAACACAGATCAAAGCATACTATTTTTCACTCTAGTTTATTTGTATTTTTTATTTTTATGGTTTTTTTATGTGACTATTCTGTTACCACAATGCCCAATTTATGGAAGTAAGTTTTGCATGATAATATGTGTATAATCTAGATCAAATTGCTTACCATCTCCAGAAAGGAGGGGCAAAGAAGGAAAGGAAAGAGACAATTTTGATCTTATAATTTCAGAAAATGTATGCTGAAAATTGTTCTTACATATAATTTGGAAAAGGTCAATGACCACATAAGCCCTTTTAGCAATTTCTTTTTTAATTCATTTAATTAATTAATTAATTAAGAATATTTTTCCATGGTTACATGATTCAAGTTCTTTCTCTCCCCTCCTCCCTCCCCCCCTCCTGTAGCTAACGAGAAATTCAACTGGGTTTTACATGTATCACTGCTCAAGACCTATTTCTATATTTTTGGTATTTGCAATACAGTAATTATTTAGAGTCTAGATCCCCAATCATATCCCCATTTGAACCATGTGATCAAGCAAATGTTTTTCTTTTGTGTTTCTACTCCCACAGTTCTTTGGATGTGGATTGAGTTCTTTCTCATAAGTTCCTTAGAATTGCCCTGTATCATTGCATTGCTGCTAGGAGAAAAGTCCATTACATTTGATTGTGCCACAGCATATCCATCTCTGTGTGTAATGTTCTCCTAGTTCTGCTCCTTTTGCTCTGCATCAATTCCTGGAGATTGTTCCAGTTTACATGGAATTCTTATTATTATCCTCATTTTACTGATGAGAAAACTGAGGCAAACAAAGTTTAAGTGATTTACCTAGGGCTAAACATTTAGAAAGTGTCTTAGGGCAGATTTGAACTAATCTTCCTAACTTTTTACCCAGTGGCTTATCCACTGCAATGCCTACCAGCTTTGATACAGGTTATAGTATTGTGAGTGGGGCCAAAAGGAAACTGTGGAGTTACCTGAACCAACTCATGTAGTTAACACTAAATAATATTGGATTCCAAGGGGTAAGGGAGTCAAAATAGCTTTCTTCTTTAATGATAGGGATGAGGAAATTAGAGTATTTCATTATGTCATCTTTCCTAACAACATGATAACGAAGATGAGGATGAGGAAGGTATATGGTGCTTGGTATTTTATGATGGACAATAGGGAGCTATAAATACCCATTACTACCACTGGTAGTGACCTATCCACTTTCTAGACCAGATAGATAGTCCAGGACCAAGGTGAGTGGTATGGAGTTAGTGACCTCACTAAGATCTTTTGTCTATTTCTGTGGCTGAAACTGGTCTAGGAGCAGTTTGCTTTTACCTGGGAAGGGTACCATTATACTTTCACTGCTCTTCCCTAGAGCTATCTAAATTTTTTCTCATATCTACACATTCTGGTGAGCAGAGACCTGAAAGAAGATTCTCTCAGCCTGAGGTACTGATTTCCACCATTGCATTGATGCAGTGATTCCCAAAGTGGGTGCCACCGCCCCCTGGTGGGTGCTGCAGTGATCCAGGAAGGCGGTGATGGTCACAGGTGCATTTATCTTTCCTATTAATTGCTGTTAAAATTAAAAAAATTAATTTCCAGGGGGCTAAGTAATATTTTTTCTGGAAAGGGGGTGGTAGGCCAAAAAAGTTTGGGAAGCACTGCATTCGTGGCATAATGTTGATTAGGCTAGATGAGTTCACTGTGGTTCAGGTCCTACATCTGATAGTGACCTATATGAAGGACAAGGGGTGAGAAATCAACCCTAAGAAATCTAAGATCCATCTTACTTAGTCAAGTTGGGGGGAAATTTAAAGAGAATCCACATTTCTCTATTGGGTGTCTGAATGGCCCCCATTTACTGACTTGCTTGCAAGTTTGCCTCTTTCAAGTGAGGCTTATAATAGGCTATATTTCTGGAAGACCTAAAAATACTGTTCAATAATGTCTTCCCTTGAGCCCTAAAGACCTTTCAGGGCCGATATTTCTGGAGGTCTCTATCCACAAAGACCATTCAGTGTGAATCAATGGATAGCCAAAACAAGTGACTATTAAACCTCAAGAGCTTCAGGTTCCTCAAAGCAGTCATCCATTATATCACTTTTGAAAAGCAGTTGTTCACCTCACTTATTAATGGGTTTCTAGTTTCTACTGGAAAGAATTGCAGGATCCTACAATCAACTTTGTCCCTGCAAATAGTTGATAACTAACAGTTTATAAATTTGATGTTGAAATGTAGCCCCTCTGACTATATGAATAGGATATAGGAAGTTTCTATTATTAAATGTAAATGGTAAGTTGAAAATCACATTTGCATAGATCCCTCCAGTTTTACTGCCCTTCACAAAAAGGGTTAAGGCTTCCAATATAGGCCTTGGAACCCTGTCTGTTCCACAGTCCTAAAGGGCCCCACCTATAAAAACCTTGGTCTCTGAGGAATGCTCTTTTGACTGATTTAGTTTTAGCTTTATCCTCTGTGACAGAGGGATATGCAACTGGACTTCAATAAACTAGAAAAACCCAAGTTCAAATCTGACCTCAGACACCTATTAGCTGTGTGACCCTGGTAGAGTCACTTAACCCTGTTTACCTAAGTTTCCTCACCTGTGAAATTAATTGGAGAAGGAAATGGTAAACCATTCAAGTATCTTTTCCAAGAAAACCCCAAATATAGTTATGAAGAGTTGAATATAACTAAGATGACCCAACAACTCAATAATTATTTAAGAGCATTTTTCCATATGGCTATAGACAGTTTTGATTTCTCCTTCTAGAAATTGACTGTTCATATCCTTTGACCATTTATCAATTGGGGAATTACTCTTTAGTCTTATAAATTTGCTTTAGTTCTCTATCTGAGATAAGGAGTTGTTTTTTTCCCCAAGAATCTGGCAATAAATATTTCTTTCCAATTTTCTTCTTCCCTTCTAATCTTTATTTGTACAGAAAGTGATTAATTTAATGTACTTAGATTTATCCATTTTATATCCACAATGCTCGCTATCTCTTGCTTATTTATAAATTCTTATCCATAAATCTGAAAGGTAATATATTTCATGTTCTCTTAATTCACTTCTGATTTCTCCCTTTAAATCTCCATTTTGACCTTATCTTGGTAAATATTAGTCTATAACTAGCCTGCTTTCCAGTTTTACTAAAATTTTTACCATATAGTGAGTTCTTATCCCCAAAGCTTAAATCTTTGTGTTTACCAAATATGAAGTTACTATAGTAATTTTCTACTGTGTATTGTATACCTGCTCTACCCCACTGACTCACCATTCTGTTTCTTTGCCAGTACAAGAATTTTGATAATTACTACCTTATAATGCAATTTAAGATCTGGTAGCTGCCAGACCTCCTTTCTTTATATTTTTTTCATTAATTCCTTGATATTCATGGCCTTCTCTTCTTCCAAATGAATTTTGTTATTTTTTTTCTAGCTCAATAGAATATTGTTTTGGTAGGTTAATTGGCATGACACTAAATAAGTAGAATAATCCATATAGAATTGTCATTTTTATTATATTGGTGCAGACCACTCATGAACAATTAACATTTCTCCAATTTTTAAAACCTGACTTCATTTGTATAAAAAATGGTTTGTAATTATAGGTTAATATAGTTCCTGAGTTTGTCTTGCCAGGTATATTCCTAGGTATTTAATATTGTCTATGTTATTTTAAACAAGTATCTCTTACTGTCTTCCTCCAGGATTTTGTTGGTAATATATAGAAATGGTGATGATTTATGAGGTTTACTTTATATCCTGCTACTTTACTAAAATTTTTAATTACATCAACTAACTTTTTGAGTCTCTAGGATTTTCCAAGAACACCATCATATAGTACGCAAAAAGAGATATTTTTATTTCTTCCTTACCCATTTCAAGTCCTTCAATTTCTTTTGTTTCTCTTATTACTATTACTAGCATTTCTTTTTCTTAAAAACCCTTACCTTCCATCTTAGAATTGACACTGTATATTGGTTCCAAGGCAGAAGAGTGGAAAGGGTTAGGCAATGGGGGTTAAGGGACTTGCCCAGGGTCATACAGCTAGAAAGTGTCTGAGGCCAGATTTGAACCTAGGATCTCCTATCTCTGGGCTTGACTCTCAATCCACTGAGTGACTCAGCTGCCCCCTCAAATATTTTTAATAGGAATGGTAGTTGAATTTTTTCAAAAGCTTTTTCTGCATTGATCGATACAATCATATAATTTTTGTTGATTTTGTTATTGATATAATCAATTATGTTCATGGTTTTCCTTATACTGAAACAACTCTGTATTCTTGGTATAGATCCCACTTTATCATAATGTATTATCTTTGTGATATAGTGTTGTAGTCTCCTAGTTAGTATTTTTTAAAATATTGTATCATATTTTTATTTTGTTAAACATTTCTCAATTGCATTTTTGTCTTGTTTCAGTCCCACTTAGGAGTTTTGTGGGACCTTTTCAATTTTACATATCAATTTTAGTTGCATTCATATATAAAATTAATCCTCCCATCACAACATAACTGACAAGTGGTTATCCAGTCTCTGCTTGAAGGCTCCTAAAGAAGTGTGTGGGTAAGTGTATGGGAGGGATTGGGGGACTATTTTTGTATACCCCATGCATAGCACATTGTTTAGAATATAGTACTTGTAAAATTGAATGAACTTGAATTCAGATCTTATCATCTCAAAAACATTTTTTTTCAAGGTTACATGATTCTTGTTGTCTCCCTCTCCCCTTACCTCTGTTGTAGGTGGGATGGTGATACAGGATAGGGCCTGATGGAGAGATGGCCCAAGGTCCTCTGATGGTGTAAGGACCTGAGCTGAGTGAAGGTGGGAAGCCTAGGTGAATCACCAAGCTGTGGTAGTGAACCCCAGCTGAACTCCCAGCTCCCACACAACAGTGCCCAAGAAGAAGTAATGAAGTGAGAAGCTGTGACTTAAATAACACAGCTTCTCTGACTGCCTATCTTGGGTTTAAGTTGATGGATAACACTATAATCTAAGTAGATAATGCTGATAACTGTTGACTTGACTTTGCTTAAGCAATCCCTTTCCCTCAACTCCAAAGGATAATAATGACATTCACCTAAGTAAGCCTTTAAGATTTAATTATAACAAATTTAGGGAAAGGAACGGGGTTGAAGGAAAGAGGTGTTAGGAAAGCTTCACTAAACTACTGATGATCAGGTTTGTCAATCAAAGGGTAATCATGTTTGAGACCATCTGCTGGAGAGGTTTCTCCTCTCTGTGGCTCCCTGGCCAGGCCAGGCACCTTTGGCCTTAACCAGGTTGATTGAGCACTGATGTTGTTCTTCCTTCATGTTCAAATGATTAATATATAGCACAACTTTGTCCAGAAGTTGAGGAAGTGACAACTATTGGAACAGGATACAGGTAACCTAAGCAGATTTGGTTTGGCCTACCCACCCACCCAATCCAGGTCCCTTCTCAGGAATGAGAGCCTCTTTTTCAAATTTCTCTCTTTTATAGTCCTGGTTGTAACTGCTTTTTCCTTCTGGCTCATGGCATCTGGGTTGGTTCTAAATTTTAAAACTTTTGAGTGTTACTCATCCTGTTCTCTATTTTCCATAGCAAAATGATATTACACCTCCTCACCTCCTGGAATTGATAAGAAATTTCATTGGATCACATCACTCAATCCTATTTCCATATTATTCATTTTTCTAATAGAGTAATCTTTAAAAACCAACCCCCCAAATCCTATAGCCATATAAACAAGTGATAAATCATGTTTTCTTCTGGATTTCTACTCTCACAATACTTTCTCTAGATGTGGATAGCATTCTTTCTCATAAGTCCCTCAGAATTGTCCTGGATCAATGCATTGCTTCTAGTCACAAAGTCAATTACATTTGATCATTCCACAATGTTTCAGTTACTGTGTATAATGTTCTCCTGGTTTTGCTCATTTTATTCCATATCAGTTCATGAAGGTCTTTCCACTTCTTATAGAAATCAAGCAGTTCATCATTTCTTATAGCACAATAGTATTCCATCACCATCATATACCATAATTTATTCAGCCATTCCCCAATCGAGGGACATCCCTTCATTTTCCAATTTTTTGACAGCACAAAAACCACAGCTATAAATATTTTTGTATGAACAGAAGCTTTCCCATTTTTTTTATTTATTTGGGATACAAACCCAGTAGTGGTATTCTGGATCAAAGGACATACATTCTTTAAAGCACTTTGGGCATAATTTGAAATTGCCTTCCCAGAAAGGTTAGATTGATTCACAACTCCATCAACAATGCATATGTCCCAATTTTGCCACATCCCCTCCAAAATTTATTATTTCCTTTATTGTCATATTGGCCAGTTTGCTAGGTGTAAGGTGGTACCTCAGAGTAATTTTGATTTGCATTACTCTAATCAGGAGGGATGTAGAACATTTTTTCATATGATTAATGATAGTTTTGATCTCTTTATCTGAAAATTGTCTATTTCTATGTCTTGACCATTTTTCAAATGGGGAATTATTTGATTTCTTATAAATTTTACTTAGTTCTTTGTATATTTCAGAAATTAGACCTCTGTCAGAGAATTTTGTCATAAAATTTTTTTTCCTCGTTTGTTGCTTCCCTTTTAATTTTGGTTGCATTGGTTTTGTTTGTACAAAACCTTTTTAATCTAATATAATCAAAATTGTTTATTTTACATCATGTAATGTCCTCAGTTTCTTGCTTGGTCTTAAATTCTTTCCTTCACATAGATCTGACAGGTTATTATTTCATGTTCACCTAATTTACTTATAATATTACTCTTCATGTTTAAATCATGTACCCATTTTGACTTTATCTTGGTATAGAGTGTGAGATATTGATCTAAACCTAATTTTTGCCAAATTGTTTTCCAATTTTTCCAGCAGTTTTTGTCACATGGTGAGTTCTAAATCCCCAAAGCTGGGATCTTTGGGTTTATTGAACACAAGATTGCTGAGGTCATTTACCCCAAGTCTATTCCATTGATCCACCCTTCTATCACTCAGCCAGTACCAGATTGTTTCAATGATCATTGCTTTATAATATATTTTAAGATATGGTACTGTCCTAGCTAGTATTTTATTGAGGATTTTTGTATTCACATTCACTACTGGAATTGGTCTATAATTTTCTTTCTTTGTTTTTGCTCTTCCTAGTTTAGGTATCAGTACCATATTTGTTTCATAAAAAAAGTTTGGTAGAACACCTTTACTTCTTATTAAAAATAATTTATTTAATATCGGAATTAATTGATCTTTAAATGTTTGATAGAATTCACTTCTAAATCCATCTGGTCCTCCTAATGGGTGAATGACTTGAATATAAAGAAGGAAACTATAAGAAAATTAGATGAACATAGAATAGTATACCTATCAGATCTCTGGGAAAGGAAAGATTTTAAAACCAAGCAAGAGTTAGAAAAAATTAAAAAATATAAAATAAATAATTTTGATTGTATTAAATTAAAAAGTTTTTGTATAAACAAAAACAATGCAACCAAAACCAGAAGGGAAACAACAAACTGGGAAAAATCTTCATAATAAAAAACTCTGACCGAGGTCTAATTACTCAAATATACAAGGAGCTAAATCAATTGTATAAAAAAATCAAGCCCAATTGATAAATGGGCAAGGGACATGAATAGGCAATTTTCAGATAAAGAAATCAAAACTATCAATAAGTACATGAGAAAGTGTTCTAAATCTTTAATAATTAGAGAAATGCAAATCAAAACAACTCTGAGATATCACCTCACACCTAGCAGATTGGCTAAAATGAGAGAAGGGGAGAGTAATGAATGTTGGAGGGAATGTGGCAAAACTGGGACATTAATGCATTGCTGGTGGAGTTGTGACTTGATCCAACCACTCTGGTTGGCAATTTGGAACTATGCCCAAAGAGCTCTAAAAGACTGCCTGCCCTTTGAACCAGCCTTAGCATTGCTGGGTTTGTACTCCAAAGAGATCATAGATAAAAAAGACTTGTACAAAAATATTTATAGCCGTGCTTTTTGTGGTAGCAAAAAACTGGAAAATGAGGGTATGTCCTTCAATTGGGGAATGGCTGAACAAATTGTGGTATATGCTGGTGATGGAATACTACTGTGCTCAAAGGAATAATAAACTGGAGGAATTCCTATGTGAACTGGAAAGACCTCCAGGAATTGATGCAGAGTGAAAGGAGCAGAGCCAGAAGAACATTGTACACAGAGACTGATACACTGTGGTAAAATAGAATGTAACGGACTTCTGTACTAGCAGCAATGCAATGACCTAGGACAATTCTGAGGGATTTATGGTAAAGAACGCTGCCCACATTCAGAGGAAGAACTACAGGAGTAGAAACATAGAAGAAAAACAACTGCTTGAACGCATGGGTTGATGTGGACATGATTGGGGATGTAGACTCGAAATGACCACACCAATGCAATTATCAATAATATGGAAATAGGTCTTGATAGATGACACATGTTAAAACCAGTGGAAATGCTTGTTGGCCAAGGTGGGGAATTTGAGAGGGTAAAGGGGAAAGTAAGAATATGAATCATGTAACCATGGAAAAATTTTCTAAAAAATAAAAAAAATTAAAAAAAAAATAAAGCTCTTATCAGGGATACTTCTAGGATCTTGTGAGTGAATTATAATTATATGGCACCCCACTCTAGGAATCTTTTATCTGCTTGTGTGAGAGCAGATTGATTGAGTGAATCAGCCCAGACAGAAAAGAGTGGGGTGGGGGCCTTGGTGTCTTATGAAAGTAGTCATGATTTGCTCATGTATCTTGCAGTGTGATTTTGTTAGCTGGAATGTGGCTATGACTAAAGTGTGACCAGTCTGCCTATTCACCAAGGAGAGTTTCTGGCCGCCACATACTAGTGAACTAATAAATTGGTTAATCCAGAAGATAGAAGCAAGGAATAATATTCAATAGAAACAGCTGAACCAACAATGCAATTCATCAGCAAAGACTATGGGCTAAGTCCAGAAGAGCCTAATGGAACAATTTAAGAATATCAAACCTAGTGAGAGGCAGTTCCAGTTAATCTAGTATCTTCCCTAGAAGAGGTACTCCAAGTAGTGAGGAGCAGCATGAACACAGCATCAGAAATATGTGCATCCCTTTTACACATATTCCTTTCTTGTGTGAACTCTATGCTCATTTCCTCCAATGATGTTCAGTATATTATTTGCTGAAGATTGTTCTGCTTCAGATCTTCATCATGCCATTCCATTCAAAGTCTTTGATTTAAACTTATCATATTTGTTGATTGACTAGAGAAAAATTAGCATATTGATGGACTTCATGAACTATTGTTTTGAGTGGATGTGCATTCATGCTGTTTCTTTAATCTGTGGTATTTATTATTGGGGTCTTTGCATGTGTGTGTGTTTATATGTGAGAGTGTGAGTCTCCAAGCACTATACATATGTATTATGTATGTGTTTTATATATACATATACATTTATGTGTTATCTCTCTGATAGACCTTAAGTCTTTAAAGGCAAGGAACATTTCCTTTTTGTCTCTATATTCACAGTTATAATGGGGAATACCAGGATTGTTGCCTTAAATATTATTTTGTGGGCTCAGTGGGAGTGTGAGGGAGACAGAAATGTCAGAAGGCAGGACCAAACAAGGTAGGGAGACTGAGTTTAACTACTAAGGAGGTATTAATAGAAATGGCAGTTAGGCCCTAACAGTCACTCTGTACCACCTAGGCAAGGGGCTTATGGAGACTAGCAGGCAAAAGGCAAGAGTTTTAACAATTTAATTAAAGAAACTATGGTAAAGGATGGGAATAGGGGTTTCTACACTTTCAGACTAAGGGCAAACCACAGGGTCAGGGGAGGGACTTAACTACTCTTATCTAAGATTTAAGCCAGGCAGGGCCCAGAGAATAGCAGGACTGGAGTGGGAACCCTCACCATAGAATCCAGAGATGTTAACAGGATGCCAGGAGCCAACTCCTCCAGAACTGATGATCCAAAGTAGCCCAGTAGGGAGAGGAAGTCTGCAAGCTGTCCACCAGAATCGCAGGCCACTTCCCTACTCAGTGCTGTCTTGCTGGATTGATGTCCTCTGCTTTCAACCTTCACCACTCTCCAAGATCCCAGGGAATCAGGGTACAGCTCCACTAGCTCTGAGGTCTCCCAGGGTCAGTTACAGCTTGTCCCAACCACCATGGAGTCTGCCTCAGAGAGCAAAGCCACTTCCTGCTTCCCCATTCCATGTGGAATTCTCCAGCCCTTCCTGTTAGGTCTCCTAAATGATAACTTAATAATCTTCCTCATAACACAGTCCTTAGCAAAGTACCTGGTATATAGTAGGAACTTAATAAATACATATTGTGATCAACTGATTAACTGCTTAGCTTCTTATTTCTTCCCCTGTATTATCTTACTATAGGAAAAGTTTTGAGAATCAATATACCTAACACCTTCTGTTTTCCCTATTCCTTATGTTTGTCAGCTCAGATGTGCAGGAGCTCAAGCTCCCCAGAGATGTATTTTATTTCCCCTGGGCTTTCTCTGGTGCACAGGGAGAATTCTATCTACAGTGCCTATCTAAAAGCCATTCTGTTCTGATCTATATTAGATCAGTCTACATTACAGCAAGTAAACAAAAATAATACCTCCCTTAACTCTGTTTAAGTAGGTAACAGGGTCAAATGATACTTATGAGCTTAGTGACCTTGAAAAAAATTTCTCTTTGAACCTAGGTCTTCATATCTATAAAATGAGGATATTTGCCCTCCAAGTTTTCTTTAGAGTTCTATGATCCTTACATTTCTGGGTCTCAATGATTTTTCTATGAGATAGGGGAAATTGTTATTTTAAAAATTTTGCTTTTAATCAGTACTTATTCTCTCCTTTCCACTGTTCCCTGAATTGAACAACAGAAAAGAAAGAAAATGAAAACTCTCATTACAAATATGCAAATTCCAGCAAAACAAATTCGCATAGTGACCTCATCCAAAAATATCTCTTTCCGCATCTTAAGTCTATCACCTCTCTGTCAGCAGGTGGGTTGTGTAAAATGAGGACAACTATAACCTTACTCATTTGGATTTGGATGGGATCTTATTTGTGATTTACCTAGACTGAAGGGCTTGACTGGATGATATCCCTTCTAATGTGATTTCTGTGACAACCTAGACAGACAGAGGAAGCACCTGACCTGCTAAGGAGATTGAAAAAATAGTTCAGAGGTAATTGGGAAGATGGAAGGAAAGTCTCCCTGAAGGGAAAGTAAATCTTCAGGGCTGAAAGAAAAAATAGAAAGTATTTATTTCATCCAACTGTTGTGGAAAGAAAGATGCTTTTGTTGAAATTGTCAGCCCAGCCCATAACCAATGATCTCCTGTTGCCTTCTGTTTTTGTTGTCTTATAGAAAAGCCTCCAAAAAACTCATTCACACTAACTTTATAAGGACTAAATATGTAACCATTCCCCTTGTTATTTGCATTGGACTAGAAAGAGGAGGAAATGCTAAATATGCAGAAGTTTCACTGTTATTTATTAGAAAGGGTTATTATGACCTAAGCCAAAAGACTTAAATTCTGGTGCTGACAATTAAAACCACCCAATATTAACCTAGCTATGAGTCCTTTTTGAGTGGAGGCCACCGTCGCCACCATACCAGGGTTGAGAAGGGTCTTTTCCACTTTCAGTTGAAATAACATTTTGTTTCCTAGAACAATATAGCTAGGATTCTTGAAAGTTTACAATGCTTTTTCCCAGCAATAACTTTGTGGAGTAATTATCCACATTTGAAAGATTAAACAGAAACCTAAAAAGGCTAAGAAAATTGAAATTGTCAAGAGTTACATAGCTTAGTTAAATAGCAGAACAGGTATTTAATTCCTTTTGGACTCAATTTTCAAGTGGCAGAATTTGGGCATTATACTTTTGATCAGAATAGTTTTCCTGGGTTTTTAGGTCACACCATGGTAGACGCCTATTTGCTGTGTTTATCATTGAAGTCAGCCTTGAATAAAACAGATGTTTTCTGAGAGATTATTCTTTGCTGTGGTTTGGGAGTGACAGGTCTAACATGAACATGGAGTTTCAGCCACAAGCTGATGCACAACTTTGCTAATAATATAAATAATAATTGCTGTACTTAAGTAAACATTGATTATTTGACTCCTCATTTGTCCTTAACATTACAGGTATTATTTCCAGATCCAGTCTTTTCTCTTTTGTTTAAGGAGGAATCATTCAAAACACTTCATTAGCTACCGGTCTTGATCTGAACATGCCATATGGATGGAATAAAAAAGCAGAGCGCAAAGAAGGCAACCTGTAGAAATGGAAAGGACAGAGTCCTTTGAAGTCAGGGGATGTGGATTCAAGGGCTTGGTGCACCTCTCTCAGCTTCATTTTTAAAATCAAAATGCAGAACTAGATGATCTCTATGATTACATCCAAGTCTAAAGTTCTGTGAATTCTGGTTTTTTTATTTTTAGGAGTATGTAAATTAGTTAAGGATACATATATCCACACACATGTGTACATGTATGTATGTATACATGTAATATATTATATATGAACATATATGTAAATATATACCAGTCAATTAACAACATTGTTTAATATTAACAAATACTGATTAAGCCTAACATTAGGCTTTATGCTATAGACTGAGAATATAAAGATATATAAGTTATGATCCCTACTTTACAGTCTACCCAAGGAAGTAAAATGAATAGAGGTAAAACAAAAAGAACAAAGGCTAACAAATGGCTAAATCATTTTGTTCTGACTCAAGAGCATAATGATAGTTCTAAAAATAGACATCATCATTATAGCCAAAGAGCTATAAAATTGTGCATACCATTTGACTTAGTAATACCTTTACTAGGTATGTATTCCAAAGAGATAATAAAAAAAGGAAAAGGATCTATACTGAAAAAAAAAAAATCTGTGGCAGCTCTTTTTTTTTTTTTTTTTTAAAATACCCTTACCTTCCATCTTAGAATTGATACTAGTATGATCTCCAAGGTAGAAGATTGGTAAGGGCTAGGGGCAATTGGGGTTAAGTGTTGTGCCCAGGGTCACACAGCTAAGAAATGTCTTGTGAGAATTTAACACTAGCCTATATACTTTTTATTTGTGCCCTAAGATTGGTTTTAAAATTTAAAAGGGGAAAGTTCCATATTGAGTTTGAAATAGCCTATTTTCTGATTGAATTAAGTTGAAATTCAACCCCTTCCTTTGATTGAATTAAGAACAAAAGCCTGGTGTTTATCTGTCAACAAACTATTTAAGACCGTGGGAGATATGCATTCACTCTGGGTGGAGATGCCAGAGGCCTCTTGGATCCCTGGTATCTGGAAGGTTACCTCTTGTCTCCTGTGACTCCTGACATCTGGAAGATCCACCTCTGATCTAGACTGTGGTCAGAGTCCTCCAAATTGGAGGGACTCAGAAAAGTGAAGTCACAAATAGCATAAATTGGACCAAGAGAAGGAAGTAGACTCTTTTGTCCCAGAACCACAGAGAGAGAAGGTGACTAGGAGACCACTGATGCACCTGGAGGGTAGTTGTGCAGCTGGCTGGGGAGGAATGATTGGCAGCTAGAAGAGTGCCAGTGTGGGTGAAGCCCCAGTGCACACACATAGTTGGACTTGGGGCTGCCCAGGAAAGTGCCCTGGTGTACCTGAGGTCTGGCTGAGAAGCTGGTACAGCTGACTGGGGGAGGAGGCTTGCAAAAGGAACAGCTGGCCTCATGTGGCTGGTGCCTTTTCCTTTCTCTGGCCAACTTTTTATTATTTAATAAATAATTATAAATGAGGATACAGTATCCAGGGAATTTTAATCTTAACAGTCTAAGGTTAGACTTGAACCCAGGGTCTCCTATCTTTAGACCTGGCTCTCAATCTACTGGGACACCTAGTTGCCCCTCAGATTTTCTCTTCTGGACCAAGTTCTGATAAAAAAGGAAGAACTGATTAGTAAAGTAGAAATAACTTCAGAAAATAATGGTCATGGCATTTTTTCTTATTACAAATTTAAAAAATTTTCCAGATTATATGTTAATACAATCTGAAATTATTGTTTCCTAACATTTTGCAATCCATATTTTCTCCTTTTCTCCTATACCTTCTCCTTCCCCTAAATGTAATATGATAGACGTTGTACATGTGTTATTATATAATACACGTTTCCACGTTCATCAAGTTGTGAAAAAAAGATACAAATGATACTAGAGACAACTTCATGAAGGAAATAAAGTGGAAAATGGTATACATTAATAAGCATTCAGACTTTGTTGGTTTTTTCTATAGCAAGTGAATAGCCCTTCTTGTCATGAGTCCTTTGGAGTTGTCCTGGATCCTTGTATTGCTAATAATAGTTAAGTTATTCACAATTGATAATCATATATTATTGCACAACATTCTCTTGGTTCTCTTCACTTCACTTTGCATCATTTTATGTAAACCTTTCCAGGTTTTGTTTTTTTTTTTTCAGTGATAATTTTGTTTGTCATGTTTTATATTGTAATAGTATTCCATTAAAATCATATACCACAACTTGTTTAGCAGTTCCCCAATTGACAGATGTCCCTTTAGTTTCTTGTAGTTAGGATACTGTGGGATTCTGACTTTTAATCCACTCTGCTATTCTGTTCCATTTTATGGGTAAGTTCATCCCATTCATATTCAGTTATGATTACTATGTATTTCCCTCCATCTAGTTTTCCCCTTATTTATCCTTCTCTTCTTCTCCTTTCCACCTTTCTGGGTTCACAAATATTTTTGTTTCTGACTACTGCCTCCCTGAATTCATCCTCCCTTTTGTCTATCCCCTCCTTTTCTTATTTCTCTTCTTCTTCTTACTTCTCTAGGGTAAGATGGGTTTCTATTGCTAATTGTGTAGATGTTATTCTCCCTTTGTACCAATTCTGATGAGAGTAAAATTCAAGCTTTGCCCTCATCTTCTCCTCCACTGTATTGATTCTTATGTACTTCTTTCCTCATGTTAGATAATTTACTCCTAATTTTCTTCCCTTTTCTCTTTTCCCAGTGTGTTTCTCTTTCTTATCCCTTGACTTTGTTCTATTTTGTTTTTTTTTTAAATATTGTCCTATTATATTCAACTTACTTCTTGTTCTCCATTTATATATGCTCCATTTCACTGTCCTAATAGTTCTTAAACATCTTCCTTAAGTATCCTAAGTAATTTTGATACCTTAAATACTTCAATTATCATAGATAACTTAAGTATCTTAGTTATCCCTTATGTAGTAATTCAATGAGTTTAACCTCATTTTTCCCCTCGATTATCTTAAGTATCTTAAGTAGCGCTTGTATCATAGATGTCTTAAGTATTTTAGTTATAACTTTATGCAATTGTAATCAGTTTAAACCCATTGGGTTCCTTTATTTTTTTTCTTTCCTTTTCTCCCAGTAGAATCACAGAGGGAATTATGAGAAGGGAATTGTTCTCTCTTCATTTTAATTTAATCAATCAGGGACCTGGAGGTGCTTTACCATTGAGATGTGCAGGGATACACATGCCCACAGTGAAAGGAAGTTGAAACCAATGAGAGAGGACATTGATCCCACAAGTACTGCTCCCCCTCAAGTGGTGCCAGACAAATTAAAGAACTATGATTGGTTCCTGAAGATGTGATGTGGGAGAGCTAGTAAGTGGAGAAAACTGCTTATAAAGATGAGAGCAGGAATCTGGAGGACATTCTGATTCAGATTCTGAGTCTGGCATTGATGACTCTTGCTGAAGAGACTCTCATGGACTTCTATTTGGAGATTGGATCCTGAAAGCTGACTCTTGGGCTCTTCTGGCTGGAGATTGGACCCCTGTTGGTGGCAAGCTTTATTTCATCAGAACAACACAGAGAATGGTAGGCTAGGCAACTCTACCTCTTTTCTACATTTCCCTCTCATTACTATCTCTACTTTGATGTAATAAAGCTACTAAAAGCCTCATAATTTAATTTTAACTATTATACTTTTTAACTTTTTGTGCTACTCTTAAAGGTCCAGTTTGATCATTGAATTTCATTTTAGTTCTGGTCATTTTGTCAGAAATGCTTGGAAATCCTCTATGCCATTAAGGGTGTATTTTTCCCCTGGAATATTATGCTCAATTTTGCTGGGTAGGTAATTCTTGGTTGTAATCCTAGATTCTTTGCCTTGTGAAATATTATACTGCACACCTTTTGACCTTTGATGTAGAAGCTGCTGGGTTCCAGGTAATCCTGACTGTGGCTCCATAGTATTTAAATTTTTTTTCTGACTGCTTGCAGTACTTTCTCTTTGATCTAGGAGTTCAGGAATTTGGCTACAATAGTTTTGGGATTATTAAATTAGATTTTTTTTTTTCAGGAAGTGATCAGTGGATTCTTTCAATTTCTATTTTCCCTTCTTATTCAAGACATCAGAGCAGTTCTCCTTAGTAATTTCTTACAATGTGCTTCCCAGGATTTTTTTTTTTTTATGATGGCTTTCAGGTAGTCCAATGATTCTTGGGTTATCTCTCCTGGATTTCCAGTGGCATATTTTAGATTTTATTTTGTTTTTCCATTCTTTAAAATTTGTTTTATTGTTTCCTACAGACTTATAGAATCATTAGCTTTTATTAGCCAAATTCTAATTTTTAAGGAGCCACTTTCTTCTTTGAGGCTTTGTATTTCCCTTTTTAGATATTTATTTTCCTGTTGGAGATTTTGTTTATCTTAGAGGTCTGTTTTCTTTAGTGAGTTTTAACTTTAAATTGTTGATTTTTTAAAATCATTTTATTTTCTAATTTTTCTTCCAAGTCTTGAATTATTTGTTTTCTTTAGGAATACTTAGAAATCCTCTATTTTGTGAAAAGCCCATATTTTCCCCTGGAAGTATATAATCAGTTTTGATGGGTAGGTGATCCTTGGTTGTAGACCCAATTCTCTTGCCCTTTTGAATATCATATTCCAAGCTTTGCGGTCCTTTACTGTGGAGGCTGCCAGATCCTTGTAATCCTGATTGGTGCTCCTTGATACCTGATTTGTTACTTTCTGGCTTCTTGCAATATTTTCTCCTTAGCTTGGAAGCTCTTGAATCTGGCAATTACATTCCTGGGGGTTGTCTTTTGAAGATTTAATACAGAGGGTGATCTACTGCCTCTTTCAATGTCTATTTTTCCCTCTCAAAGAATATCAGGGCAGTTTTCTTGGATAATTTCTTGTAGTATGATGTCAAGGCCTCTATTTTTTCCAGGTTTTCCAGTAGACCAATGATTCTCAAATTGTCTCTCCTAGATCTGTTCTCTAGGTCATCTTCTCAATGAGATATTTCATGTTTCCTTCTATTTTGTCATTCTTTTGACTTTGCTTTATTAATTCTTGCTGTCTTGTGAGATCATTAGCTTCTACTTTCCCAATTCTATTCTTTAAAGACTGGTTTTCAGCTATGATCTTTTGATTTTCCTTTTCAGTTTGGTCTATCCTGCTTTTCATGGTTTCTAACAGATCAATTCTGGTCTCCAATTTGCTTATCATGTGATTTCTGGGCTTCTTTTTCCAAGTGGGAGGTTCTGTATTTAACTATTTTCTTTTTGAATTACTTCCCACTTTTCTTGCCAAGTTTCTTCTATATTTCTTGGTACTTGAACTCCTTTTTGAGTTCCTCAAGAGCTTGTGACACATTTCAATTTTTTGGGGGAAAGTTTGCATGTGTTTGCTTTTTTGTCACTCTCTGTTAACTCCTTTGTAGCCTACTGTTTTTCCTCCATAGAAGTTATCCAAGGCCAGAGGCTTCTTCTTATTTTTTTTTTGGTAGTGTTGGTAGCCATTGCTATTAGTTTTTTCTTTCCTTCCTAGGCAGAGGTCTGAGTGAGGAAGGTAGGCAACTCTCTCTGTATTGAGCTACAGAGCAGTTTTTGCCCTGAGGCTATTTTTTAGTCTCCGCCTGCATCTTCTGTGGGCAACCCCTCTCTGCCCTATCTTTGTGCCCAAGCTCTGCATTCCTCAGCCTCCTGGGGTCCCAAGTCTCCCTGTCCTCCGGGGTAAATCTGTGGTGCCCTCAGCCACTTTCTCTTTCCCCCTTCCTCCCCAAGAACCTAGAGATTGCCCCACACTCACTCTGACTCTGGCACTGTAGGTGGAGTGGGGGAGGGGTAAACAGCTCAGACTTTGGTAGGTGTAATTTTACACCCTTATAGCATGGAAATGCCCAAACCCTGCCTACCTTCAAGGTTGCATCCTACAGTACATCCCCTTTGCTCATCTGATTTTGATTTTTGTCCTTTTGAGGCACTTTATATTGGTTGGTTGTGAGGAGAAGAAGACCCTTGCTTCTACTCTGCAGCCATCTTAGCGTGGTCTAATTATTTGTCTTCTGATCTTCTTTTGGAGCTCTTCCAATTCATTTTGGGCTTGATGTCTTTTCACATTTGCTTTTGAGGGTTCATACATTTCTATTTTGGCATAACTGCCCTCTTCTGAGCTCACATTTTGGTTTTCCAATGTCAGGCCTTTATTTTGTCATTGATTCATGTTGGGGGGCTTTTTTCATGATCTTGCTTATATGTTAAGGCTTAACTACACTTCTGGGGTGGAAGGAGTGCTGCCAATGGGTTTCCTCAGGGTGCCATGTGCAATGGATTTACCTGGATTCAATTCCTTGGCTGCCAGCTTCCCTAGTGTTTTGAGCACCAGGATTATTCTTTATGCTGAGGGTTCCCTACCAGTGTACTTGCACTGGGCTAATCCTCAAGCTCTTTAGCATTTCCCCACACCAAGCTGTTCCTTATGCTGTTGTTGGCTATACTCTCTCACCTCTTACCCTACTGAGATGAGTCTTTCTTCCTGACCCTCCATGTTTTCTTTGGCTAAAACCATGCTTCACAGTGTCTCATACTGGTTATGTTTCTCTAAAATTTGTTTTGAAGTATTCTTTTTTTTTTTTCTTTTAAATTTCTGCTGTGGTTGTTTGGTGGGTTTGGGCAAACTCAAAATATTCCTTACTCTGCTATCCTGGGCTGTCAGAAATGGAAGCCCCAGTTATACAATTTAGAGTTTTGGTAGAAAGGAAGGGAAAACTGGGCATACTTATGCTTGTATCCTGAGAGTCCACTTCAGGGAGTTCAGAGATAGAAAGGCAAATCTCATGACCTAAAATTTGAATAGGAAGCCAACTTAAATGATATGAGAAGTCCTATAGAATAAGATTCTCATCCAATTATTGGTTCAGATGAAGAAGAAACAATTTAATGTGATAGAATAGGAGCCTTATCTATGAACTCAGATATTTATGTAATATTCTGTTTGTGAAGATAGAATTTTCTCTTTTTGTCTATTTAATGAAATTAATCAGCAACTTTTAACTCAATCAATCAAGAACTCAAAGTACCCCTACTTAGCACTTAAGTAAAAGAGTTCACAAGTCAAAAACTCTCACCTCCAAAGGTGACTGCCCAGCCCTGGGTAGGACTAAGCAAATTGAAAGATTGCAATTGGTTTCTGTGAAGAAGGGGGAGAGGTAGGAAATGACGTGGAAAAAAGAACATAAAAGAAGAGACCAGCATGACCTTCTACTATTCCTTTCCTGGTGTTTGTAGAGATTGCCTGAGATTCCTGCCTTGAATTTGGACAAGACTCTTTCCTTGGATCCTGCATTGGCTTGCTGGGTGAGTGGCTTGGGCTACAGAGGAGACTGTACAGGTGGAATTCTGGCTGAAGACCTCACACAGAGGTTGAGACCTGAGGAAACCTCCTGCCAGTGTTGAACCCAGACTTCACTTCTCTGGAGAAGCTCTTAGGGCTGGTAGGTTTGTTAAGAATCTATCTACATTTCCCACTTTCACTTTCCATCTCTTTGTAAATAAAAACTGCTTAAAGTCATTTTGACTTAAGGGATAATATTTTAAAATCAGTGACTACAATATTACCCTTATAACTCTCATACTGAGTCAAAACCTAAATTTAAATCTTACACCTTACAGAGCTACTCAATCCTCCTTCCAAATTTGCACTTGCAGATTGGATCTTCAGAGGGATGACTACACTTGATTTCAAGTACTCACCACCACCACCAGTTCTGAACTTCTAAAAATATAACTATCAAGCCCACACCAGTGAACTTACCTTTATTAGTCACTTAGGAGATATAATTGATTCAAGGAAAAGGCAACTGCTGAGATTACAGTGCAAGAACAATTGTAACAAAAGATTCCCTCCTCTCCATAAAACTGAGTTATACTCACTCATAATCACAGACAACATCAATGGGAAGAGGGGCACACATTTTGAGTGTACTAGTAGAGATCCATACACTCAAGAAAAATATGTGACTAAGGCTACTCATACCTCTGGCATTTAAGGCCTTCAGTGTCCTCTCATCTCATAATGTTCTTGTGTTGTTTTTCCTAGGTAATTTATCTCTTATGAGACCATCACTCATCTGGGGTTCCTATTCCTTTTCATCTCTGTATCTCAATTCCCAACAATCAAGGATTACTTTTTTCTCTACTGCCAGAGATTAGACCCCTCAAAAGTCACCTTCTGACTCCACTCTCTGGATCTGCTTCCTGCTGGGTTTGGTTTCTTCTACAAGCTAGTAGCACCACTACAACATACAGTGATTATTGGGAGAAAGAAGAAAGATATCTTCTCTATACCCAAAAATGCAAAGAAAAATCTTTTAAGGGACACATCCCTACTTCATAGTTATCCCCCTTTTCTTCTTCAGAAGTTCTCCTCAATATTATCTCCTGACTCCACTGACTATCTAGTGAGAATGTACCTTAATTTTCAAAAGACCTTTGGCATCATGATTGTATCTTTAGCCAAATAATGGCTCACCATCTTTTTATTCCATGAAACTTGCTTGAGGAATTCCTTCCCACGTTGTTCAATACTGTACCATTTTGTTTCTCTTGTTACTTGATCTCTTACTTATGGGAATTCATTGATTGGACTTGGGACAACTAATCGATCAGGGATTTCCTTATCAATTTCCCTTCCCAACATTTAGTTTAAATGTTTTAATAAAATCTTTGAATATCAATACACTCAGATAAGCTTGCTTAGTAACTATTTAATATAAGTTGATTAATTTTAACACTTAAATTATCTTAATTTTCAGTCACTACCCTAAATCCTCATTAGTATTGTTTGTTTGTCCATTCATTCTAAGTCATATTTTTTATCAAATGATTGTTAATCTGTATTCCATTCTTCCAGTTCTATTTTTCCCCCCACTTCACATTATTTCATAAAGAACTTTCTAAATTTCATTATTTTCCTCATACTTAGTTTTAATTACATTATAACATTCAATTACATGAATATAGCATAATTTATCTGACTCTTCCCCTACTGTTGGTCATTTTGGTTGTTCTGAGTTTATTATAATAATTCATAATTCTGTTATGCAAATCTTAAGAAGTGATAGCACTTGTTTTATTTTCAATACCATTTTCAGACTGTAACAAATGAAATTCATTGAAAGAAGCATTTTTAGTTTCAAAATTTAGTTTTTAGTTTCAAAATATTAATTTATTATTCTACTACTCAAGAAAATCTAACTAGCTATTGGACTCCCTCATGGTCCAAACAGATGCCACAGAACTGGAGCCAGGCAGTCAGGCTGGCAGAGTGAAAGAGAAAGAGCAGAGGCTTAAACATAAGCAAAATTAACAGCTAGGCAGAGGTGTGCCAGAGAGAGAGCACAAAGGGAGCAATTAGGTAAAAAACAAAGACTGATTTCTTGTAAAGCAAGCCAATATATATGCCTTGTGATGTTATCACCAAGTCCTTCCCCAAGACATCTCTGATTGAAGAATAGTCACATGGGAAGTAGAACCAGAAACTGAAACTCCATCACAGGAAGGAGAGGGTCCTAAGGACACCTAGAGACTTGTCAGGAGGCTATGCAGCACATACTTCCCAACATGGGGAAACCTAGAAGATCTCATTATCTGGTCAAGTCTTTATTTACAGATAAATAAGGAGCAGATCTGTTTCCTCCCTGTAACAAAAGTCAACCCAAAGAAGTGTCATTAAGCCTGTGGGACCCATCACAGTTTCATAGCCTAGCGGGAAGATGATTTTGTAGTTTTAAAATCAAACTGTTCTTGGGGACCAGGGGGGACCATTTCTAAAAAAAAATTCCAATTCAAAACTAATTTGCCATACATGATATATTTCTTATGATAGAATTATTGAATTAAATGTTTGATAACTTTGATAACTTTTACTGTGTACTACCAGATTGATCTATAAAAAAGATTTTCTATAAATATGAAATTTCATGATTAATGAATATCTATTCCTTCCCAGCCTCAATATTTCATTTCATTTCTTTTCTCTTCTCTTCTCTTCTCTTCTCTTCTCTTCTTTTCTCTTCTCTTCCCTTCTCTTCCCTTCCCTTCCCTTTCCTTTCCTTCTTAAATAGTTCTGAGGTTCTTAACTATTTTTTGTCATGGATGTGTTCACAATCTGATGAATCTAGGAAATAACATTTAAATGCATAAAAACACAGGGGATTACAAAGAAAACCAATTATATAGAAACATATGCAGTTGCCCACCCATTTGACAGATCTCCTGAAATCTAATCCACTGAATCAAGGTTATAAACCCTTGTTTTAATAATTTTTGCTAATTCTTAAATTGGGAGTGAGATGATCCCTGAAAAATTAGTTTTATATATTTAAAAGACATGCTTAAAGAATTTGCCTCTATAAAAGTTGTACTCTGATACCTCTGGAAAAACCAACAGGAATATATAGGTATTAAGGAAGGATTAGGACCACTGAAATGAGAGCCTGCTATACATCTTTGGTATCCACCTGTCACCTACCTCATATGCCACGGCTACAACCCAGTAAAACCACCGCACCAGAGAGGCTAAACCAGGTTCAGGGTACTGACAGGCCTCAGATACATCAGTGAATTAGGGGTATGTCTATCCCAAGTATGTGGAGTCTTTCCCCAGTGGAATGGACAGATGAGAACAATTTGTTCCAACAGCCATGAAAGTGGCTGCAACGGGTGCTGTAGAGTGTTTAGAGTTTCATCAGATATTGAAAATGCCAAGGTCATCCACTACATCCCAGGTCATTGCCAGTTGTCCTGACTTTTGTTTTGCCACTGGACTTAGATGACTCTGAAAGAGAGAGTGAGACTGAGGACTTTGTGTAACTCTGCCTCTCTTAAATCCAATTCACATGCAAATCAAGACATTATTCTGTGATATTATTGGTCCTCAACAAAACAAAGGATGAACAACTGTTGGGAGCCACTCAGAGAAAAAGGGTCTTTTAATAGGATCTCTTATTTGGACCCCATTGAGATCAATGCAGTTTCAGCAAAGCCCTGAGCTGATTTTTGTGGCTTGAAAATCAGACCACAGAATGGATAGCTTATCAAAAAATTTGACCCCTCTCTGTGACTCCTTTTATTATTGAAAGCATATTAATTTAGATTTTTAGGATAGCCTCAAGTTTTATAGAAAGCCTCTAAGTACCCTATAGTAAACCAGCAGTTAATGAGTTAACAGTTCTTTCTCTCAGCCGAGAATAGCAGAAATTAGCACAAGTCATTTGTATCTCTTCTCCCTGTTCCAGAAGTCTCAAGGATACTGCATGGCATCATCAGGCAAATTCTACTCTCACTTAGGTACTTTCCAATGACAAAATATACCCCACAATCTTAAAGGCTTATTCTTTAACATACTTTTTGAAGAATGGAAGCTTTTCACTAAAATAACACTTAGATAAGGTGAGACATTCTTTAACCTTGGACCTTATCTCATCAGGCATAATCTTCATGAGAAAAATTTTTTGTAAGCTATATACCAATCATGAGGTAATTCTTTAACCTTGGGTGTTTCTATGTGATTTCAATTTCAATTATGCTTTGTAAGAAACTGTTGTTGGAAAAGTATATAAAATAAAGAAAGCTCAGAGACTAGTTGGAGCAATCATGAGCTAACATATTAGCTTGGTGGTTCTCAATTTTCTGTTTCGTTCTTATTAACCCGATGCCATTTTAAGCCATTCAAATCCCTGTTAACATAGAGCTGGCTCTCAATAAACAACTCTGATACCTCATTATAGATAGGTAACTGCATTCTTGAAGGGTATGCTTAAGGAATTCTGGCAGGTTCTATCATGCTACAAAGTTCCTGAGTAAATAAGGTAGTCAATTTATGTCTGCTGTATGAGAATCGGACTAATCACAGAGAGTCTTATTACTTTTAGGATGCCTACTAGGAGGGAAATTTATCAACTATGGCAACCTATGAAACAAAATGCCCTTCAGTCCTTTGTGAGACTTTTGCTTTTGTAGTGATGTGACTAGTAAGTGAAAAGGAGAGTTAAGGCTCCTAAAAATCATAGTGTTTTGCCTATTGATATTTAAGTGTCTGTCAATACTATGAATGTGAGATTCTTATCCAGTATAGTGATTCAATATATTACTATAGAAACTGAACTGTGACAATATTGACCTTCTCATTATAATTCAAGTCAGAACATATAAGGAAGCTGTTGCCCAATGGCAAGTTAGTTCACAGACTCTTTCTAGAGAGGCAAATGAAAGAGTTGGTAGGGTTATCCTTAGTGTGTGCCCAGTGACTACAAGAAATATGATTTTATACTTGGTCATCTCACCTTGCGATGCTCACAATGAGTGTAAGTAAAGAGACCCCCATGAAGATATTCTACATCTGCTGTAAAATGCAGGAGGAAAATTCCAAATTAGGACAATATGAGCTTAATATTTGGTTATTCCAATGCAAAGGTAGATCAAGGTGAAGATAGTGGGAAAATATGTTGAAAAATATGACTCAAAATCAAGAACCAAAATAAGCCAAGGACTTGGAAACAACACAAAAGGTTCAGGCCTATTCATTATGATGACAAAAAGTGTTGGGAGATGTGGACATGGTAAGCAACTAATACTTTAGGGATTCTATGGATCTATGAGATCAAATATATGGGTCCCCCCTCCATTGCTACAGACTACAACCTATACATGCCTTCTCATCCTGTGGGGCTCTTGTCTGTGTCTCACCATAAATCTGACCCAAGGGGGAATGAATCTAATGCATCAGGGGCCTTACTCTAGTTTTTAACATTATGAAGGTATCAAAACATCTGATCATCCATTATTGTATTTATGTGACTTGCCTATCTCTTATTTCCAGTACTACGTCTTTTGAATGTCTTTTATATCACTTCTCATACATATATCTGTCATTGATAATATACTGCCATCCATTTATACCCCCCATGAAGCTCTTTGGGTCCATTGCAGTCCAATTCAATAAACATGTGTTAGGTATGTGAGAGTATGCTAAGGGCTAGGGATATAGTTTATTTAAAAATCCATAATCCTTGCCCTCAAAAAGCTTATAATCTAAATGAGGAAAAATATATACAAAAGGAAGCAGGAAAGGATGAGGAAATGGGACACCAGAGGATCTTATTCTTTGGAATTGTAACCAAGCAGAACATAGATACAAAGTGGAATGACTGAGAAGTCCAGTTTCTGTTAACTATAAAAAAAGACATTGGAAGGAGTTTTGTACTGAACTCTCTAGCCCTCTAATCAGAGAGGAAAGGAAGCTGTTGTCAATCAGGGCTTGAAATGGGAGTTTGGGATTAAGTATAGATATGATGTGTTTACCCTGGGAGGGGAAACTTGTTCTGTAGAGTTGAAACCAAGTCAGGGAAGGAGATGCAAAATGGAGAGTGACCCACAATTTTGATTCTGTAGTGATTATTGTGCTCCATGATTTGCAGTCATTTGGTACTATAAGAATATTGTTAAAAAAATTAAAAAGATTGAGCTTTGTTCTAAGGAGAAACCTAGAGTCTTTAAAAACATTTTGCAGTTTCCTAAATATAATCCATTTTGTTTTCTTCCTACTATTCAATTCTTCATTCATATCCAGTAATATTTTGGTCTCCTAAATAAGATCCACAGATAAAAATTTGGCTTAGCCACCCACTCAGAAAAACAATAACAACAATAAGCAAATGAAGATAACTTTTATTCAGATTATGATTTATAGTGTGGTGGTAATCCAATAAATTGTATATCAGATTATACGGCTGTGAAGGGTTAAAAATTTTGGTAGGAGTTTGATATAAGTATAGAGAGCAGTTTGATAAAATACAAATTGTCTATTCTGAGGAGAAGTTCATGTAGGAAATAGAAGAAAGGAAAGTGACATTATCACTCTAATATCTTATAACTATGCCTAAAATCCAAATCCCATACTAAAATTTCTAATAAACCCTAAATCTAACTGCCTTCGAGGGCAGGTTCTTCTGTCTGCCAGAATGGGCCTATCTTAACTACACTACTCCTATCTGGAAATATATTCCCTAACTACCTACCTAAGCTATTCAATTAACATTAATCTACTACCATCTCCTTAAATCACTATCTCAATCCAAACTTTCAGAAGTCAACTGCCAGTTCTTCTTGACTGAGAGAGACTGACAGAGAACTCCTACTCTCTAGGAAGCCAGAGAAAAGGAGCTCCTAAACTCTCAATGGTGCTCCTTATATATGATCCTCATCTCCTTGGTAAAAGAATCTTCAGCTCTCTGCTAATTCTTACTTAGAAATGTTTCTGTTCCTGCTTCCTTTTCTGCTTCTTAAAGAGAGAAAGAGAGATTAAGAAACTCCTTTTAACACATCTACTTTTTAATTCTAAGCAAATCTCCATAGTGGATTATTAAAGGACCTTTGATCACTTAGAAAAAGAAGAAATTATGATTAAAAGTTAACAAGTTCATTAAAAAGAAGTCATGGTAAAACAATCTCATGTTTTTCCTTATCATGTTACTGGAATAGTAAACTAGAGGATGTTATGAACATGTTACATCTGAATTTCAGTAAGATATTTGACATTTTCTCAAAATATTCTTTTGAATAATATGGAGATATTTTAGACAGAATGGTGTAGTCAGTTGGGTTTGCAACCAGGTGACTGTACTGAACAAGTGGTAATTAGTGGATTGGATTAGTGTCAACTTGGAGGAAGATCCTTAGTGGAGCCCTCCAGGACCATGTCCTTGGCCCAGTTCTGTTTGACATTTTTATTAATGGCTTGGATGAAGGCAGAGTTGGCATGCTTATTAAATATGCAAATGGTACAAATCTGAAAAGGACGCCTAATATATTACATGATAAAATGGGGATTCTAAAGGATTTTGACAATCTGGAATGACAAACTATAGCTAATAAAGATGAAATTTAATATGAATAAATGTAAGTTTCTGTGCTTAAATTGATCAAAACCATTGCTTAAAAATAGAGAAGTAGATCAATGAAACAAAAGGCAATCAGAAACAATGGGATTCAATACCTTTGTGTTTGATAAATGGGAAACAAAGTACCTAGGAAAAAACTCCTGCTGATAAAAAAAACAAACTTTTGGGAAAACTGGAAAGTAGTCTGTCAGAAATTAGATTTAGACCAATATCTAATACCATATTCCACAGTACCTATTATTTTTTTAAATTTTATTTTTTATTTATTTTAGCTCTTACTTTCTGTCCTATCAATTCTAAGATAGAATAGTGGCAAGAACTAGAAAGTTGGGGTCAAGTGATTTGCCCCAGTCAAATAGCTAGGAGCCGCCTGAAGCCAAATTTGAATCCAGATCCTCCTGATTCCAGGCCTCATGTTCTTTCTACTGTGCTACCTAGTTACCCCTCCACAATATGTTTTAAAAGGATATATAACCTTAATTCTTTCATGATACTACAAAATTAGAAGTAGATCATACACATCTCTCAGATATGGGTAGGAGATATATCCTTAACTAAACAATAGAATTACAAGAAGATAAAGGCAATTACAAAAGATAAAACAGATAATTTTGATTCTATGAAATTGAAAAGCTTCTGCATAGTCAAAATCAATGTATCAGTATAAGAAATGTAGGGGGGGGGAATTCTTTGTATCCAATTTCTCTGATAAAGGTTTGGTCTCTGTAAGAGGCTTAAGTTTAAAAGTAGGTGTGTAAGCAGACTAGGAAATGCCTTAGCTGGGGGTCGTGGACATTCTGAATGGAATGCAGGGGAAGGAGGAAGTGGCTTGTGCCTGAGAAGGACTCCATGGTGGTTGGCACAAACTGTTGCTGACCCTGGGAGATCTCAGAATTAGGGGAGTTGTATCCAGATTCCCTGGGATCTTGAGAGTGGTGAAGGTTTACTGCAGAAGACATCACACCTGCAGAGCAGCCCTGAGTAAGGAAGTGGTTTGTGATCTGGTGGACAGCATTGCAAACTTTCTCTCCCTACCTGGATACCTTGGATCACCTGTTCTGGTGGAGTTGACTCCTGGCATCCTGAAACCATCCCTGAATTAGCCATGAGATCCCTCAAGCTGAGGACCTGAGGGTGGCTTTACTTGGGATCTCATGGCTAATCCAGGGATGGTTTCAGGATGCCACCCCCATTTGGGGTTTTCTTGGCAAAGATACTGGAGTGGTTTGCCATTTCCTTTTCCAGCTTATTTTACAGATGAGGGAATGGAGGCAAACAGGGTCAAGTGACTTGCCCTGAGTCACACAACTAGTATTTGAGACCAGGTTTGAACTTGGGAAAAGAGTCTTCCTGACTCTTGACCAGGTATTTTATCATTTAGTTGCCTTTATATCTATGTCTATAAAACTAAAAGTTATTTCCCAACATATCATTGATCAAAAGATATGAACAGACAGTTCAAAAGATTTGCAAATTATCAGGAACCACATGAAAGACTATTCCAAATCATTAATAAGAGAACTGCAAATTAAAATAACCCTAAAGTTTCACCTTCTACTTACAAATTGGAAAAAATGTCAAAAGATAGGAACTATTGATGCTGGGGGAGTTGTGAGAAGATAATTTTGGTGCACTGTTGGCAGACTTGTGTATCAGTATAAATCCATTTTGGAAACCAATTTGGAATTATACAAATAAAATGACTAAAATTTCCATATCCTTTGACCTAGAGGTTCCATTTCTAGGTTTATACCCCAAGGAGACCATTGATTAAAAAAATCTACCATATTCATGTAGGCAACTCTCTTCTGGCTGATGCAAAACACACATATACAGAAAACCTTTTGGACATCATTCTCTTAATAGCCTTAATAGTGTGTTTGTGTGTGTCTTACTCTTAATAGTGTGTTTGTGTGTGTCTGTGTGTATATGCATATACACACACATATATACATGCACTTATGAAAGTATGTGTATGTATATACAAACTATATGCATGTGACTCATAACATAAATATTACATATAATTCCCACTTCATGTATACCTGGGAATTATATAAAATTTATATTCTATAAATATTATACATATACATGTATGTGTATATGTATATCTCTATAGCCAAAATCAGTGTCTGTTTCACTTCCACATGGGCTTTAGTTGAAAGCATTTAGGCTGTTCATTTTGGAGGGACTTCTTTTTGTGTCCATAGCACTTTTCACAGTGCTTTGCATAGGCAGTGAGGTAGTACGGTAGAGAGAGTACTGGCATTAGAATCAGGAAGACTTGAATTCAAATTTGTCCTCAAACACTTAGCTGTGTGATCCTGGGCAAGGATTTACCTCTCATCTGCCTTAGATTTATCATCTAGCAAATGGGAATAATAACAGCATCTATATCCCAGGGTTGTGAGCTAAAAATTGTAAAGCACTTGCCTCAGTACCTGGTATATAGTGCTATATAAATGTTAGCTATCATCATCATTATTATTATTGGCAGCTAATTAATGCTTGTAGGTTTGGACTAAAGAAGATTTGAGGAACACTATAATCATCTTCTAGTATTTGAGAGGCAGTCCTGGGAACTCTTCTATTTGGCTCTTGAGGGAAACAGAACCATTTATAAGAAGACAGATTTTAAATAAATATATAGATCATTCCATAAATTTGAATTAGCAACCTTATAGGGTTTTCTTTTAAATTAGAAGGCTTTTTAGGAGCATAAATCCAAAGTTGGAAGGGACCTCAGAGACCATATACTCTGACTCCTTCCTTTTATAGTTGAGGAAATTGAGGCTCAGAAAAATTAAATGACTTGGCCAAGGCCACACAAGCAGTAAATAATAGCCACATTCAAACCCAGGTATTCTGATGCCAAATCTAGTGCTCTTTTCAGAAAACTCATCAAGGATGTTATAGATGAGAATCTTCATTTGGATAGGGGTTGGACTTTAAGAAATTCACTTCCAATTTCAAGATTTTGTGTCTCTAAGTGGAAACTGAAAGGATGAACTCTAGAGGTGTTTGAAAGGAAGAAAGAAGAGGGGACTTAGTAATGAATCCAATTAAAAAGATGAGAAAAGAGGCAAAGCCAGTTATAAAGTAACTCTTTATGGTTGTTGCGTAAACAGGGCTAGAGAGAAAGCACACACATGTAGAAGTCATACAATGCTACCATTCTCCTTTCTTCAGCTCTCCTGCTGATTCAAGCAGTGCAGAGCCCAGGAGGACAGTTTAAAATTCACATTTCCCTCTCTGTGCTTATTGGAAATGTTGCATCTCTCAATCCTCCCTCCCACTCACTTCCTTCCCCAAGAGGGTTTCCCTGAAAAAAGACAAGGCCATCTGGATGTTAGATTGCAATGCAAACTTTCTTTCAAGATTCCTTCTTTGGAATTCACTTTTAGTTTTTAGTGTATTTCTTTAATCTCCCAGTGACTTCCTTTGATATTTTTTTTGGGGGCCAATGTCATGATTACAATCTTTGTTTTTTGTTGGAACCTAGACGGTTCTTCCTCACATGGACTTCTTGGCATTTATGTGGTTTTTTGTTTTGTTTTTTTGGTCATTCTGTTGTGTCCAGATTATGCAGTATCCTGTTTGTTTTGCAAACACTAAAATAAAGTCCCAATTTCAGGATGACTGCATGACTCTCAGGGTCATCCCTGCTGAACTACTCCCATTTATTCTTGGTTAGGATCCTGGCCCAGAGGATACAGTGGGGGTTGGAAAGGGAAATTGCTCTTAAGATACAAGCCAAAAAAGGGGAACACTTCATCTTTCAGGCACATATCTGAATTATGTCTGAGAATAACCCTCCAATTCTGCTATAAGGAGGGGTTCAGAGGAGATTCAGCTGAGTTAATTCTACTTTATAGACTTAAAAGAAGGCACAGAAACAAACTTCATCTCTTGAAATTTTATCTCAACCTGAGTTTTTTCCCCCAACAGTCAAACTTATTTATTGTTCTTAGTCCCTATTGCTTTGGTGCCAATTAATTCTATTCCTTATTCTATTTATATGCTTTTCTTTACTTATTTTCTTCCTCCCTTCTCGCTTCCTTTTATCTCTTTCTTCTTCAGTCTTTTTCTAGATTGGGTTTCCCTATCTTACTCAGGCTGGAAGTGAAGCTTTGACTTTATTTCTGACCCGGGACTGTTTCACCCCCATATTAGCAGAGATTACAGGAATAGCTACTGTATCTGTCTATCCTTAATTTTTGGAATCTTGTTTACTTACTGTTGTTTTTTCTCTTTCTTGTATGCATGTGTGTGTGTTATTGGAATGGTTTGCCATTTTCTTCTCCAACTCATTTTCCAGAAGAGGAACTGAGGCAAACAGGGTTAAGTAATTTTTCTAGTCGTACAACCAGCAAGTGTTTGAATCCAGATTTGAACTCATGAAGACCAGTCTTCCTGATTCCAAGAGCAGTATTTATCTCCTGTGCCACCCTGGCTACTTTTAAGTGATTCTAAAATTAGTTTTACCCCAAACAGTATCTATACTTCACAGCTACAAGATTTGTATAACACTATATTGTATTTATCTATGTACAAGTCATAGCTTTCCTGTTTTATGGGGGACAGAGAACTGTATTTCACTTTTCAATTTTGTATCCTTATCACCCACACAATTCTTTTCACAGAGTGGGTGCTTGATGAATCCATTTATATGAGAGAATGGCACTTTTCAGATTTCAAAGCATTTTCAAACTTTTTTGCTATTTAACATAACCCTGTGACAGAGTCATATTATAGGCCATTTAACATAGGAAGGAACTGAATATCACTGAGGTCAAGATTATACTTAGTTATTGGCAGAGACAGGAGTAGGGCATATGCGATCAGGCTTTTTATCTTATGTTTTCTCTACTGAAATCATGTAGGTAACTAGGAACTCTCTGCTGGCTGATGCAAAACTTACACATACCCACAAACCTGAGGCTATTTTATCCATGCACCATTGCCTCATAAAATCCCTGGCTCTTTATCACCAGGAGACCAAGATAATCCTGCTGCTCCTCTCTTCTAAACTCCTTTCCTCTCTTCAGGTTGTAGACTGCCCTTTGGTGTTCTTTTCTCTTTACAGTGTTCATTTTAGTGTCATTTCACCTGAAAATAATGTTAGGGGTGTGAAGAAAGGTTACATAGTGTTATTTATTCTCCTGAAGAAGGTCCTTGTTGTAGCAGGGAGGGTCAGTACAGTCACTGACCTGTTCCCCCAAATCGTGGGCCCTGGATATTTGCCCCAGTTTGCATTGGCTTTGGCTTGATTCTATCTGTAGTATTTTTGCCTGCTTTAGAAAGGAGTAAGTTTTCTTAGCTTAGGCTAGAAACATAATGGAAAACATCAGATTCATTACACCAGGGAAGAGCAATCTATTAACCAATTATCACCTTCCAAACACATTAGCACTGATTAATTTACCAGAATAGCCCAGACCCTTAGGAAATGGGAAACAGGACATGTTAGGTTTGATGGAGGAAGGGGAGGAGGTAGAAAAGGAGGAGAAAAGGAGAAGAGAAGAGGAGGAGGCAGGCAGAAATCAAAATGTCCGTATTTCACAGTTTTGCTTTGGGCTCCTATTTCGAAGATCTGTTCTATGAAATAGACTAACTGATGCTGGCACCAAACTTGTGAAATTTAGCTGTCAAATTGAAAAGAAAAATGATTCTGTTTTGATCTCATATTTTAAAGTGCTTCATTTTTTAAATATTAATTTTGCATTAAAATTCTTTTTTACATTTGAGTTGATGCAAAATGTATGCCAGATTAAATGCCAGCTAATAAATGATAAATTATTTAAACGTGATCTTTTGCATATCTTGTTCTGAGGTCACCTTTTAAAAATGCCAGCATTTGAATAGGCAAATTCCAATTTTCCTAAACAGAATCTTTCCCTCAAATAGGCAAAAAATCTTCACCCAAATGAGCAGTATGTGAAATCTGCATAAATGTGGAGATTTTGGCATCAGTCACTAGATCAGCCTAAACCTTAAAGTAAAATGACATACTAGGCAACTTTGCCTTTGGCTTTTCTTTCTGTCTACCTCACACTTTTTTTATGGAGCAAAAAGCCAATCAACTAAAACAAACAAAAAAGAAACAGGCAAACTTCATGCATTGTCTCATATTCAAAAATTTGTTTTATTTTGGAGATTATATAGTCTTTAAAATTCAGATTACAAACTCACAGATCTAGAGTTATAAGAGGATTCAGAAATCACATAATTTCACTCTCTCAAGAGAGATTAAGTCATTTACCTAAGGTCACATAGAGAATAAATGTCAGAAGTGGAATCTGAACTCAGGACTTGGGATCATGAAAATCCAAGTTCCAAATCCTACTCGGATACTTACTAGTTACATACCTTTGGGTCAATCACTTAACCTCCTCTGAGCCTCATTTCCTCATCTGTAAAATGGGAATAATAATTGCACCTGTCTCAAAGGATCAAATAACAAAGTACATGAACAGTGAGCTATGATAATGATGATGATGAAGATAATAATGATAATTATAAGAATGCTAGTGATGATGATGATGCTCTTTGTTGGTAGAGAGAATTTCTCCAAAGAGAGTTTCCTCCTGCAATGAAAGCATAAGTCCAGATCATAAGGAATAATGCCAACCGCAATTCAGTGACCCTCACTTACCTCCCCCTTCTCTTTCCTTTCTGTTTCTCTTTGCCTCTTTTGTCCCTTTACCTTTCTTTAAATTACTATCTTCTTTTTTTTTTGACCCTAACCTGCTTACCCACCCTTTCTCTCCTATGAGATGAGTGACAGAATAAAAGAAAAACAAAGGCAAAGAAATAGCCTACAGAGGACATAAGGCAGAAATTGTCCTTATTTTCCATTTACTGCAGAAGGTTCCCTCATACTGAGTTTTGTTTTTTGTTTTTTGTTTTTTTTTATTTAAAAACTGCACTGTTAGAAATGTATATCTTTCAGGGACAGCATATTTACATGGGTCTAGCCTTTGTTTTAGTGCTTCTCTGGTTTACTCTCTCAAGAAACTCCTTTGCATAACTCTAATTTATTCCCTACATTATAAGAGAAACACAGTAATGGGTGGGTGGAGAAGAGAGACTGAGAACAGATACAAACTTTCCCTCCTCCTTTTACTCCATGTTGCCTGAGGCCCCTTCATATTCCATCTCCCCTATGAAGCTTCTTTTCCAACTCCTTATTTTGTAAACCTTAAAGTACTGTGTTCATGTGGACTATTATTATTGTTGCCTAATCTAGAAATGTTATTTATGGTGGGAATTTCAGGTCAAGCAAGAAAGGAGAGTTTTGTTGGTGGGGAGCTATTCTGGGGCAGGTTGGACCTTGCTTAAGTGATGTTCCTTAAATTATACTATGTAGATGGATATCTATTCTGCTTTAGCCCAGGGGCATTGACCTCCCTTCCCTTGCCACCCTTACCTCACCCTAAACAGGCGTTCTTTAAATAATTCTATGCTAAGACTCTATTAAAGGAACATGATCCTTTTAAAAATGCATAACCCTTTAAGAGATCTATATTTCTCCTACTCATAACCTTTCTGATCCTTGGTTTCCTCATCTATCAAAGGTGGGGATTGGAGTCAGAAGACTTTGCTTCAAAAGCTGGTTCTGGTACTTTATTCATTCGTGACCCTGGGTAAGTCACAAGCTCTCTAGTATTTAAGTTTCCTCATATGTAAAATAAGAGCATTGGATTAAATAATCTTTAGGTTCTCTTACAGTTCTAAATCAATGATTCTATTATTCCATTGTAGTCCTTATAGATATTCTAGAAGGCAGCTAGCTAGCTACATCTTTCCCTCAGTGTTCTAGGGGTACCCCCCAGGAGTATTTGGGGATATTTTCTAACACTATCAGCTTTGAATCTCCATTTCAGTGTTTTCTCCTTAGTATTAACCACCTGTTAAAGTTAGCATCTCCCCAATATCATTGATTGACCCAGTATTCAGTGTTCTATTATCATTAAAGAAACAATAAAACCTCTTACCTTCTGTCCTAGTAATATTTCTAAGACAGAAGAGTAGCAAGGGCTGGCAAATGGGATTAAATGACTTGCCTCCAGGATCACACAACCCAATTTCCCCATCCGTAAAGTGAGAGGGGGGTATTAGATGGGCTTCTAAACCCCTTAAGTGTTTGAGGTCATATTTGAATCTGGGTCCTCCCAACTCCAGACTGGGCAACTCTATCCACTGTACTATCGTGCTGTCCCTCACATTTAATTAATCAACATTGATTAGCTTTAACAAATGCATATTTACTGAGGATTAGCAAGAACAAAATTTAGCGAGCATTTTCTTCAAACTCTAGAGGCACACCAGTACCCCTACTATCTTGGTCCCTGGGGAGTGAGTGGGCTTAATTAAACTTAAAAAAAGTTGCTATAAAACATTCACCACATCAAGTTTGCTTTCAGATATAGCAGAGCTAATTGATGAAGTCTAATCCTTGCCTATAAGACTGTGTCTTGGCTACTCACAAGGGCTCAGCTGTCTCCATACTCCTTCACTTAAAAGCAAGAAAGAATAGGTAAAATAGAGGCAGAAAAACATCCACACCATGCATCACCATGCCCATGTTGGCCCTAGGTGAGAGGGCAGCCAGAGACTTAAGGCATGTCTTTCTTCGATAAAAAAAGAAAGATTAATTTGATTGCTTAGTGCTTTTTGTATGCACACCCAGTTCTGACTCAGCACCTTGGCACAGGCTCTTCTTTGCCACACAGTAAGCATATATGAAATGGTCATAGAATACTTGTCCATGCTCTCCAGTGGAGATCAGGGCTTTCTATTACACACGGCTTAGAGCAGACTTATCCGGTCTCCATATGGGACATTGTAACAGGCAAAAACACAGTGCATGATCAAAGGACGAGAATCCTGTTAGGCAGTCTCCCCATTATACTATGATATATTTTAGCAAGAAATCTATGATCCTATGACCATCATGATATGACCTCACCACTGTCTGTCTGTCTATCTATCTATGTCTTCCTTCTTTTCCCTAC
>NC_058132.1:158339053-158351513 GCF_016433145.1 Gracilinanus agilis | reverse complement strand
TGTATAAGAGACAGCCTTCCTTCCTTCCTTCCTTCCTTCCTTCCTTCCTTCCTTCCTTCCTTCCTTCCTTCCTTCCTTCCTTCCTTCCTTCCTCTCTCCCTTCCTCCTCCTTTCCTCCCTCCCTCCCTCCTCCTTTTTTGTTTGAGATCTCTTCCACAAAATGACTAATATAGAAAAATGTTTTTCATGATTGTACTCATAAAATCTATGTCAGATTGCTTGCCATCTCATTGAAGGGGAAGGAGTAGGAGGGAAGGAATGAGGGAGAGAATTTGGAATTAAAAATTTAAAGAAAAGAATGTTAAAATTTTTTCATATATAATTGGGAAAAATAAAATATTAAAAAATTAAAAAAGAAACAATTCAGAAAGAACTGTTATACTTATTATTTGTAAGACTTTATATTAAATTTTATTTTCCAAATTTAATTGAATATCAACATTTTAGATTATAATTTAGAAGATGTCTAATATAATATAATGTGATAATCATATGTAAAATTAATTTTGATGTTGGACTTTTTTATTTGAATAAAGACTTATAATATTTGGTTCAATACCAGACAAACACAACCTTAAATCTGGTTCTGCATTGAGTTTATTTCTCTATTTGGATTTACAACAAGGATAAAGTGAAAAAGCTTACTTACACACATACCTGGTGGAAAACCATAGGAGAATTTTACAAACTCTCTTGCTGAGAGATGGAAATTCATTTTTCATTTTTAGCCACCTTAACAACTGAAAATGAATAGCATGTTTTGTTATGATATATTTAATGATACATTTGTATATATTCAGATATATATTTGATATGATATGATATAATTAATTTTCTTTTGACTAATAGAAACAGCTAGATGGCTCAGATTACTGGGCCTGGAGTCAGGAAGTCTTGGGTTCATTTCTAGCCTTTGACATTAACTAGCTTTTGACCCTTTTGACTTCTGTTTGCCTTAATCCACTGGAGAAGGAAATGGCAAGCTGCTCTTTGCCAAGAAAACCTCATGGACAGTGTGATCCAGGAGGTACATATTTTTTTAAATTAGTTATTTGGAGGACTTCCCATCTCTTGCCAGAGAAGTGTTTGAATACAGTTGTAGAAAGAGTCATTTATAGACATAGCCAATGGGTTGATTTATTTTGCTTCATTATACTCATTGGCAACAAGAAAAGTCTTCTTTTTGGGGTATGTATGTATGTATGTGGTGGGTATCAGAATTAATAGGTAATGAAAGTGATGCAAAAAAATAAGGAAAGAGCATCAATGAAAGATTAAAAAATACAAAGAAGAAAGCAGAAGTAACAATTTTGTTTCTCTTGGGTTGAATGTAATATATACTTACTTTAAAAGATACGTAAGTTAATAATTTTATATGTAACCCTCTTTTCTATTGAAATATTTATTTGGATTGATGTTTGTTAATATAATAAAAAAGAAAAAATTTAAAAATAAGTACTTGGATTCAGTTATAAATAATGTGATTATTAAATTTGCAGATGACTAAAGCTAAGAGACATACCTGATCCATTGGATGACAGAGTTGATATCCAAAAGGATTTAAACTGACTAGAATGATGGCCTAACTTTAATAAGATGAAATTGAATACAGATAGACATGAAATAGTTCATGTTCAGCTATACATGCTTTTTAAAAAAACTCTTGCCTTCTGCCTTAGAAATTCTAAGTAAGGATTCCAAGGCAGATGATACACACATATTTTTACCAGAGCAAATTAGATGACCATGAATTGAAAGCAAGGACATGTAAAATAGAAAAAACAGATAAAAATAGGAATTTGAATCCTGTATTAAGCATTCTTGAACCTATTAATGGGCATCTGCTGCTTCTTCATAGATTCCCTTAGGAATTTTCATCTAGGTTCTAGTTTACTACTCTGTCTCCCAATTCTGTTTTGTTATAGGAAAAGTTAAGTTAAGGTGTGTAAGTCTGCTGTCGATCTGCATACTTACCCACCTTAACTTAACTTTTCCTATTTAACAGTATGGAGGAGGTTACATCATCCATCACTTATGGGAAGCTGTCAAAGAACTCACCACAGATCTAGGGAATGCTGACATTCTGTAAATGGAAATTGAATGATCCCTGAAATCTTTTATAGATCTTGAAGAGGGCTGTTTCTCCTTATGGAAATGACTGTGAAATGGAAATATCTAAGGTATACTCTGAGGTTCCTTCTAGTTCTAACATTTATTTTTGTAAGGGTTTATTATAATATATCCAGTGGGATAAGTGGTCAGTATTTAACACTAACAACTGACTGGTAAAAAAGTACAAACAATACACTAAAGTTTAATCTGAATTATAAAATTTCCTTTATTATTTTTTAAAATCTAGACAATCAATAAAACAATAAATGAAACCCTCTTTGTAGCATTTGCTAATTTTTGAGGTATAAATGCTCACACTGAAAATTTAGCAATTGTTTTTCACAATCCAGTTTGAGCTGGCTCCAGTACACCCTTGAATATTTCCCATGAAGCATGGAGAATACTCTTAGTTCCATTGCTAACTTCTGGGAAGATATGGCTCAATACTAATAGATTTAGTGCTTTGGGATGACATAGTAAACCTTGGTTGGTCTCCTGGTACCCTCTCCTTTTTCCCTACCACCTCCACATAGGTCTCTGTCTGTCCAGGGAGACCAGGACTCTTCAAGTCTTCCTAGAGGAATGAGGAAGGGCTGGTGCCATCCCTTATCCCAGCAGAAGTGGGAAACTACCCACATATGGCAGTCAGCACATGCTCTGAACTTATGTATGGTTCATATTAGATTTTGTTAATTTCTTGAATATAGGTAACTGAGCCATAATCCTAAAATGGAAATTTATGACCTTGTAACTATGAGATATTGGAAGTTTCTGAGTTCTCAGTCATTTTGCTAGCTGTACTTCAAGGGGAGTGCCTGACAATGAATACAGCATTTCTTAGAGAAAATGACCACTGGTAGAAGGATGGGCTCAACTCCTGGCTTGACTTACCAGAAGAATTAGACCTGGATGGAATTATTTATAGATTATGGAGCTGAGATAAGGGTGAAATGTCAATTCAGTGGTCTTACAAATTTCTTACTTTCCATGTTTTAGGCATCAGCCTCTCCAAATAGTATAACAGTAGTTATCAAATTAGGAAATATGTTGCTTGTTTAAGGTTTTTGATCAATTGATTGTCTTCTGTGTTTTAGCATTTCTTTTTGCATGGAAAAAATTGCTATCCTATGACTGATTTATATCAAATATTGGGTACTTTTTTCTATTCCCTCCTTTGGGAATATGAAGACCTCAGGCATGAAACCAAGCAGAGTTTTAAGTAATTCTCCCTAGGGCTTCAATGTAGGGATGTACAAAGTCAAAAATTTTAAGAAAAAGAACCTGAGCCTCTTCTATGGAATTACTTCCCTAGGACAGCTTCCCTAGGTCTGAAGTTGATTCCAGAGTCATGAATCTGGAATTGACATGGGCTCCTTAGTGCTGAGAAGTGGGTAGGAAGAGGGTAAGTACTCTGGCCTTCCTATACTCAGCAATGGTTCTCATTCTTACACAAACATTTCATGAAAATCAGGATATTTTTCTATATAATCTCGAATCTTTCTTCCAGATTTTATTTGAGCACTCTCAAAAAGGACTAGTTGATTTTCACAACTACTCTGGCAATTCAGGCAGAAAACGGCCCAAGTGATTTCTGATATGTTTGAAAACTGACAGTGTTCTAGTATACAGAGACTATCATTTAAGGACAAGAATAGAAAGAAGTGTGGTAGTGCAAGTGGCATTTGATTTGAAGTTGGAAAACCAGGATTTGAATTTCATTTTTGCTTTTTATTGCCTGCTACCTTTGACTAGTAATTTAACCTTTCTAGGAATCAATTTTCTTATCTATAAGATGAAAGGGTTGGATTATATGATTTCCAAGGTCCCTTCTGGCTTTAACATTTCTCTGATCCTAAGATCCTAACAGCTAACACCTATGCTATAGCATATTCCTAGTAGTGTAGTCATTTTGCCAGTAGAGGGTGACATGATGCCATGGCTTTGGAACAGTAGAGACATTCCAACCATTGGAGGGCAGTGACAGCCACATGGATCTGGCACAATCCAGGCAAGCTGAAGCTAAATCTTTTCTCCTATTCTTTTTTCCAGGGTACCTCAAATATAAAATGGGCTGAGATGCAAAACTTTGATGTCCTGACATTTGGGAAGATTTTGAAAACTGAAAAACTCTTCTCAATGTTAGCTCTAGTCCACATTCTCCAGCATTATCAGTTAATTGACTGTTCTATAAAACTCCCATTGACTTTTAACAGAATATGGAGGCTGGCTATATATAGAGGCTGATCTAGTAACCAAAGCTCCATGACACATACCATTTAAGATAGATAACTGAGGTTTCTTGAAGGGCTATATTTGCATCCTTAAAGCTGAACTCATCAACATCATCAAGAGGTATTTATTACATATTTACTTAAATATAAATAAACAGAAATTGCAAGTAAAGTGCCAAACACTGGTTTTGTAAGTTTACTTACTGTTTTTAAGAAAAGAGGGCACTTGGAATTGAGGCATTATCAGTCATTCAATTCAGTCTTTATAAAGGAGAACAAAATCTTGTGGCCACACATTAGAATCTTTTCTTTAGAGTCAAGAATTTGAGACTTTCTTGTGGATTTTTCCAAACAGTTCTGCAAAAGTCACTCTACTGGAGCCGTATTGGCAGTGGTGATAAATAAGTGGATGGACACCTTATAGAAATGAATGGCAAAGTAAGAACAGTTAAACCATACCCAAAGTATACACCTTACCACAATCCCTTCATCCCATCTTATATTCAATATACAATTATTTTGTTCAATTAACCCCATCCTAGTTGATGGGGACACGATTTGGGATGTAGACTCTTAATGACCACCCTAGTGCAATTATCAATACTATGGAAATAGGTCTTGATTGATGACACATGAAGAAATGCTGGAAATGCGCGTCCACCGGGGTGAGGGGTGGGGGAGTGAGGGGAGAGAGAGAGCAAGAACATGAATCATGTAACTATGGAAAAATTTTTCTTAAAAAAAAAATTATTATCAATTAACCCCATTCTATCTTAGCTCCAGTTCAGGTTCCCCTTGCTGGCTCCTAAAGAAGTGCTTTCTAGTTAAAGCCTGCTTTTACTACTTTCCCCTTGGGCAAAATGAATATTCTCTCTTCTGATCTAGGTTCTGGATAAGCTATCAGTGGAGAGCCTCTGGCTCTCTGATTCTTGTGTCAGTTAGCTCTCAGTTTCCACAAAAATCCAACCCTTCCCACTTTTCTCTAACTATTCTTCTTCTTTCCTGGAAAACTTAGATTTTGATATATTCTTAAATGAGACCCAGAGACATTTTGTTTTCTAGAGGATACAGAGTTGGTACCTCATTTATCAGTTCACAGTTTGCCCTCAACAATTAAGCTATCCTCATTTAATGAATCAAGGTTGACAAAAGGTAGCTAGTTGATGCAGTGGATAAAATGTTGAGTCTCCAATCTGAAAGATTTGAATTCAGATTCTGCCTCAGAGACTTAGCTATGTGACCCTGGATTTAACCTCTCCAAGAGTCAGGTTCTTCATTTGTAAAATGGGGACAATAGCACCTACTGCACAGCGGTATCCTGGTATCCTAAGGATCATTGGAATGTAAAGTATTTTGCAAAACTTAAAATGCTCTATGAATATTATTATTATCATTACTGTTATGTAAAATATCTAGCATTGAGGCATCTGTAGCACTGGAGTTGGGGAGTGGAGGTGATTAGTACAAAATTTAATAGAAAATGTGAATCATTCATTGAAAACAGTAATGGCTTATAAACTTCAGCTACCACTTTCACTTTAAACCTATACTCGGAAGACAAAGACAACAACAAAAAATGTAACCACCAGGAAGCTATTTGGGGTCAATACTGCCCAGAATTGAAATGGAAACTCTCTCTTCTTCCAGTTCTCTGGTTCAGAAAAGCAAAAGCCTGTATTGGCTTCCAGCTCTCTAAACAAAATTGATTTATTTAAAAAAATACCAACACACTTTCAAAATAGAATCTCTAGTTAATGCACGAGAATGTTAATGAGGTAATGAAAATGGGGTAATGGGACAAGACCATTGGGCTAGGATTTTCAGGGTTTCAGAACTTCTCTCTGGGCATTAATTTTTCCCTAGGCAATACTCAATCTCATGTTTTCTGAGTAAGTAATGAGTTGATGCTCAAACTGGATGCTGTTGAAAGAATGCTTGATTTGGAGTCAGAGTGTTTGGGTTTGAATCTCAGGTCTGCCACATACTAGATGATTTTGGAAAAGCCATTGGGTCTCACTTTTCTTATCTGTGAAATGAAGGAGTGTATTATATAACCTTTAAGCTTTCTTTTAACTCTAAAACATCGTATGATAATTATGTCCACTAAAGGTATTAAGTATATTAAAAAAACCCCTCTAGAAATAGGAAAAGCTACCGTCCCAGTCCCAATTTGATCATGGGTGTGTCTCCCCTTCTGCAAAGGCTATGTTCCTGAAAAGACCCATATAAATGGGGTTTGGTTACACAGAAAAGCCAACGAATTCTCTCAGGAGAGTGTTAATTGGTTACTGATGGTGCTGCTATTTACTATTGTTTTTCAGCCTTTATGGTGTACTGTCATTGGGTTGGGCTTGACATTGGCTGGCATGGTCTTTGGCTGCTTAGTGTTTCCAAGTATGCATCCAACAAACACATGGTTATTCTTGGGACACAGATATTCCATCATCACCCCCCTCACATTCTGGATCTAAGAAGCAACTGAACACTTTCCAAATGTTAAATTGTTAAATTACACAGCCTTCTTTAGGAGTTCTGCCCTGTTTCTGGTTTCAGAAGAGGGTAAACTAACTCCCCAGGAGGCATCCACATTCTCTATGTGCCAGCACAGCCAGTTGAAAAGTGAAAAATGGAATCAACAAGTTGTTTTGTCTACACAATGAATCTGATGAATCTTTAATTTTTTTTTTCTTAAACTAAGTTGGCTGAATTTGTTATTGTGCTGACTGAGATGACCAGATGTTTTGGCAGCTTAAATAAATTTGACCCAAGAGACTAAATAATTGGTCCGAGTTACAGTGTCAGGATAGAATTGGCCCTAGAATTGACGATCCTCTGCTTTGTGTTGTTTTAACCGGCCATCTAAAAGTGCAAGCCCTCAGGATTGCTGAGATACCATGAACTTTGTGCTGGCCTTTCACTTAATTGATTTTTAAAGCCTTGGTAAGTCTTAGCATCTGTGTATCTTATGAATATATTCTTAGAAATCTATAAAAGGCTTTCCTTAGTCTATGTGTAGATACTCTAAATGAAGTGAGAAAAGGCCATAATTATGTGGAGAACAGAAATAATTATCTGGAAGCATAGGCTATGATAGAATGATTACTAGATTTATAATCATGAAGCCTGGTATTTGAATACCAGCTCTGTTATTTAAGATCTGAAACTTTGAGCTAAAAGGAACCTTAAAGATCTTATAGTTTAGCCCCCTCATTTTACAGATGTGGTCAATGAGACCCAAGTAGATTAAATGATTCTCCAAGGTCATACAAGTACTAAGTGGCAGAGTTAGGATTCAAATCCAAGTTCTTTGATTCCAAATTTAGCACTTTCCACTGTACTAGACTCTGATTAGTCACTTAACGTCTTGGGCTTCAATTTTCTCATTTTTAAAAAGAGGATCTCTAAAGTACAATCTATCTCTAAAGTCTGATAGTAATTTAAGCCAAAAAACATGTTTGATTTATTTATCTATTTTAAGTGATAGTGTTTAGGGTTTGAGAATTCCTTTGATTATCTGGGGCTTTGAGTATATAGAAATAGCCATAATCTCTGTTCATGCTGCAATAACATATATACCAATGTTTATTTTCTCTGACACTGTTTTAAATGATGCACACAATTCTCAGAAAGATTAGGACTATGTAGGAAAATCATACTTCAGCTGATGGTTTAATATTATAAAAGAGAAAGTAGTCTATTCTTTTTCTTTAAAGAAATTCTTATTTTTGTTGACTACTGTGATATTGGAAATTTTGGGGTCCTTGAACTAATTTTGAGGTCCCTGATCTAAACTTCCTGTGGACAGTTAGGGCTCTTTCAAACTACATTTCCCAAGAACCAACTAGCTTTCTCTCTTGCATAATCATATGGGCAGGAAGCATAATCACATTGAGAAAAGTATAAAGACTGAGGACTGGATTGGTACTTCCTCTTTTCTGATGGTGGAGCAGGAGCCAGGATGGGAGGAGGAGGTAATGACAGGTCCTTTTAAAGTAACTCTTAACAGGCATGTGGCTTCATTTTCCTAATGGCTATCAATAAACCCTTTAAAACCCTAATATTTTTGAATCTATCCTTTTATATTAATTTTATTTATTACACTACTTTTAACTTAACATTGTATTCATTTATCCTTTCCTATTCTCTACCCAATAAGCCTTTGTTTGTATAACCTGCTTTTTGAGGTATACCAATGCCAGGATATATAAAAATTCATTTTTCTTTGAAAAAAGCTGCAGTGTGTGTGTGTGTGTGTGTGTGTGAGCACATGTGTGTGCACCATGCTTACAATTCTAGGATTCTGGGAATATGACAAAAGAGAAGTGCAGAATTTGAGAAGGATGCTCCAACTTGAGTAAGAGAAGCATGTGGAATGACTTGTTTCCTTCCTAGTGAGACTTGATGACCAGAGATGTAGCAGCCAGTGTCTATTCAGTATTAGTGGACTATATCCATTTGGATGAGATAACCTCTCCAGAAGCTATTCCTCTTCTTTCCACTTCCCACATTCAAGGCCTGGCTTAAAGGAAGGGACTGATTAACTTGCTCTTCTATAATACCCCAACCAGGACATCCTCATCCTATTTACTGAAGTCAGATGAATCTTTATTGTCATTTCACTGTGATGATTGGTTCCAGTCCCATCCCACCTTCTCCAAAGAGTTTTCTGTTAGCTCCCTCAATTTTTTGTTATTTTTCCTCCTTTTTTATATATATATGTATACGTATATATAAAAGTTATATATTAAAAAGTTTTATATGCATATAAAACTTTTTTTTTGCACACTAGTCTTGGCTATGTGATCATATAAAGAGTGCTTAAGGTGATGGTGGTAGCAGGGTAAAGACAGGCTGAAGTGAATGGAATAGAAATCCCTCAGTGTACAGTTTGGGCAACAGCCTCTGGAGCTAAAGATGCCAGGGAAAGGATGAATTGTCCCAATTCTTTCCCAGTATCTACCACATTCTAAAGTGGCCCATGATGATAAATGGGAGAGGTAAATAAGGACCAGGACCAGAGAGAGTATTATAATTTAACCTACATTCACCCCAGGTGAAATACGAAATCAATATTATAAGCAAGAATAAAAAGAAAAGCAGGAGAAAGATTGCAATGCATGGCTTCCCTGGAGTTCCTCTACTCTTGGCACTTGACCTCCATTTGCTTAAAAGTAGAACACTTCAGCTTCATTACAGCTGTAACAAAGATAAAAAAGTAGTTCAACAAAACTAGCTAACATATCAACCATATCTGAAAGTATTTTCAGCATTCAACCCTCATAATCCATGAGAAAGATGCCCTGCTTGGTTACTACGATTATACAACATTCAGATTTTATTTGTTGTTATTTTCATTTACATTGTTGTTTTACTGTGAATGCTTCTACTTATATCATTCTGCATCAACTCATGTGTCTTCCCATGCTTATTTGAATTCTTCATGCTCTTTATTCTTTATGACGCAGTAATATTCATTTTTCATTTATTTATTTATTTATTTATTTATTTATTTATTTATTTATACCCTTACCTTCCGTCTTGGAGTCAATACTATGTATTGGCTCCAAGGCAGAAGAGTGGTAAGGGCTAGGCAATGGGGGTCAAGTGACTTGCCCAGAGTCACACAGCTGGGAAGTGTCTGAGGCCAGATTTGAACCTAGGACCTCCCATCTCTAGGCCTGGTTCTCAATTCATTGAGCTACCCAGCTGCCCCCTGCAGTAATATTCAATTAAAAAGTGATGCAACTTTTTCTATTTCTCTACTTTGTTTCCAGTTTTTGTTAAGATGAAAAGTGTTGTGAATATATCAAGGTACTTGTTCTGATTTTGACTTCCTTGTTCAACACTGTGTAAGGATTAAATTTTAATGGTTTGGCTAAAATAGATGAAGATTATAAATAATAATGGTGGTTGCCTCAAAGTATTATTGCTCAAAATTGAAATGACTTTAATAGTGTTTATTTACAAAAGAGGTGGAAAGAGTAAAAGCAGAGAAATACAAAAGGGTAGAGAAGACATTAGTCTATCTAACTAAATATTGCTCTGGAGCTCGACTCAGCCAGGATTTGTTGACCTTCAACAGGAATTAAACCCTCTTCAGAAGACAGGAAGGGAAAGCCAGCTATCCATTCACCCAAGTTCCCTCCAAGAGTCAGGTCAAGACAATGACTCGAGCTGAAGTTGATTCTTGATGCCAACTTCCTTCTTGAAGTCGACTTCCTTCCCTAGCCCCAGAAATTCAGGGCCTTTTATAGTGGGTTCTTGTTTCTTCCTCTTTTCACAGGAACCAATCACAGTTTCCAAATTTTCTAGCACTGCTCGGGGCCAGTGTTTGTGGGAACCACTTCTCACCTTCTGGAGGGGTGAATACTCATCAAAAGGGTTCACAGATTCCTGGCTGATAGAGTTTCTGAGGGTGTGAATTCTCTAAGTCAGTGATGGACAAACTATGGCTAATGGGCCAGATGTGGCCCCCTGAAATGTTCTATCAGGCTGCGACATTATTCCTAATCTGATGAATACAATGAGGAGGATACAATACAATGAAACTTCGAAGAGTTGCCTTAGAAACAGACTGACAGATGAACATTTCCTTTCCTTTGGCTCTCTCTTTAAAAAGTTTGCCCATCACTGCTCTAAGTAGTTTGGGAGCTCCTCCACCTAGTTCAAGCTTTTGTTCATTCAATCAAAAGGTAGACAAAGGAGAGGTAATCCTGTCTTCACAATCTAGTGAGGTACTAAGTAGGAGCATTTAAGTTATTGTTAACTAAAGTGTTAGCTCCAACTAGGCAAAGAGAATAAAGGATTTTCTTTCACAAGTATAAACTCAAAGAGAACAAAGAATTCCCTTTTACAACTGGGTTGTCTGAGTCAATGCACATTTTGGTTATTTTTTTTTTTAAACCCTTACCTTCCGTCTTGGAGTCAATACTGTGTATAGGCTCCAAGGCAGAAGAGTGGTAAGGGTGGGCAACGGGGGTCAAGTGACTTGCCCAGGGTCACAGGGCTGGGACATGTCTGAGGTCAGATTTGAACCTAGGACCTCCCATCTCTAGGCCTGGCTCTCAATCCACTGAGCAACCCAGCTGCCCCCTGGTTATTTTTAAAACCTCTGTTTGCTTCATTTTCTTTGTCTGCAAAATGAGAATAATATTAGCACCTACCTTGCAGGGTTGTTGTGAGGAAGTACACAGTTCTTGGCACATAGTAGTTGCTTTATAAATAGTAATTGCTGTTGTTATCATTATAGTATAATTGAGGACTAGTCAAAAAGGGCCCAATCTTCAACACTTGTAGAGAAAATGTATGCCAATTTCTAATCCAACTACCTGAAAACTCTGGGGATCCAGTTTCTATATATGAGTGATTAAAGGGTCCAGTACTGTGCAATAACAAAAAGTCTTCTAAGATCATAGAGCCAGAAGATGTAATGATTCAGGAGTTGCTTAACTAGAATTCAATGTGCTGATTTGCCCATTTCTCAGTGTCTTTCTTTTGTATCTGTGGTGAGACAGGACTACTTTGAGATGGGTAAGAGAGTTGGGATATCAATCATGTCTTCCATTAGTCCAGTGGTGTTTGTGACAACATGACTGCCTCTATTTCTTTGTGATTATTCCTTCCTGATATCAGACCAATGTATGTCCTAGGTCTACTTGTCTAGCATCAACCTTGTGAGTTTAGGAGATTCAGGGGTTCCAACAGTAACTAGCATTTCTAGCAGAGCCAACTGGAAGCAGTAGCAGAAGCTACATGTTATTGGGCTGAATCTGAGCAGCAACCTTGGGATGGACGTGTCCAGGTAGAGACCTTGTAGACATTGCAGGGTCTGGAGAGATTGCAGGATGGTGGTCTTTCCTGGTAATATCAGAGCCAAGAAGGAACCAGCACATTAGCATGGTGACAATGGAAATCTTACCCTATCTTGGAACCATAGTAGAAGGGAAAGAGAAAGAGAAAACACAAGAGTATGGAGTAGCTCTGGTCAAAGAGAGAAGAGGCACACAGACCTCTCAATTTGTGAGTTGAGTGGAGCTGTTTACACTTTTGGTGATTAGATTTGAGAAAGAGAGAAAAAGGTGGCAGGGTGGTGGTGGTGGTGGAGGGTGGGGTGGGTG
>NC_058132.1:158313634-158338689 GCF_016433145.1 Gracilinanus agilis | reverse complement strand
ATGGGGAGGTGGAAGGGGGGGGGGAAGCAAAAAAAAAAAAAACCCAGCTTACAGAAAACCCCTTTATTTATAGGAAAATATAACCCTCAGGTTAAATGGTATCATCCTTACACATTCACCCCATCACAGTCCAGCTTTCCTAAAGTGAGTATCCTTCACATTAACCTTTTTTAGCAAATTGTCAAGGGTTGAAATCCGGGTTTAATTTGGATGCAGAGCTGATTGGAAGATCACTATCTCTGACAAGTCACTATTTTCCCCTCAAGCAAGGGACCCCCTTTGAATGCAAATTGAACAGACTAAAGCAGCCAAGGGTTGCCTATGAAAGAAACTAGGAAAGGGGGTTATAGAACAGGAAAGAGGCTATTAGCCTAGCCTCAGGTTCATAAAACTTATTCCTAAATCACTAGACTATAGTTTTGAACATTTTAAAAGTACAAACTCAAAAAACACATCCCCAAATCCCAAAGGTACTTTGTATAGTAATGACATTGGTTGCTTCTGATGGTAGAGACATAAATTGTTTCTGTCTCACTCAGGCCAAAAGTAATTAAGAGGCCATTGTATTCTGAATAGGGTGGGGCAATTTTGTACAGCAAGAGATGCAGTCTTGAAGAGTCCTGCTTACTAACTTCTACTGGGGAGAGGGGGAGTGGAACAGTCCAGTTGTACCTTCTTCATGCTTTCTAGTAAGGACTTCTGGCAAACTCTGTGCTGCAGGGATGGGTGCACTGGGTCCTTGGGGCACTGGGTCCTTGGCATGCTTGCCCACAGAGAGGTCTATGCGTGCCATAGGTTTGCCATCACAGGTATATGGCATAAAGTGTTAGTCTAAACCAGTGATGAGCAAAGTTTTTAAAGACGGGGCCAAAGGAAAGGAAATGCTCATCTGTCAGTCTGTTTCTATGGCAACTCTTTCAAAGTTTCATTGTATTGTATCCTACTCACTGTATTTGTCACATTAAGAATAATGTCCAGTGGGATAGAACATTTCAGGGGGCCCGCATCTGGCCCGTGGGCCATAGTTTGCCCATCACTCGCCTAAACCTAATTTCTGCCACACTTTTTTAATTTTTCCAACATTTTTGTTAGATAAATAATTTCATTCCTAAGTAATTTATATTATAGGATTTATTGAATATTGAGTTACTGAGCTTAATTGTTTCTGATTTTTTTCTGATCCATTCTGCTCATCTATTCTTCTATTTATTTTTAGCCAATATCAAATAGTTTTTATGATGACTGATTTTTAAGAAGAGGAAGGAGAGGAATAAGCAATTACATACTGCCAACTACGTGTCAGGCACCATGTTATGTGCTTTTATTAATACTATCTCATTTTATCCTCCCAATAACCCTGTGAGATAGTTGCTATTATGACTCCAATTTTATGGTTGAATAAATTGAGGCAAAGGTTAAATGATTTGCTCAGAGTCACAAATCTAGTAAATATCTGAGGACAGAGTTGAACTTGGGTCTTCCTGACTCCAGATCCAACATTCTATCTACTGTACCATTAGTTGCCAGATTATAATTTGAGATCTAGAAGTGCTATAATCTATGTCCAATTTTCATTTTTTTAAAAAATAGATTTTATTTATAGCTTTTGTTTTTACATTATCTGGACTTGTTCCTATATCCTTGCTTTTTTCCTTCACAAAGAACTATGCCCTCCAACAAAGAATTTAAAGGAAATGAGAAAAAAATTCAGCAAAGCCAATCAACACATCAACAAATTTTGATTCTCTATGCAATGTTTAACAACCTCCCGATCCCAGTCACTGCACAAAGGAGTGGGGAGAGGTGTCTCCTCACGTATTTTAATATCAAATTTTTTTTTTTACAATTTTACATCATTCAGTAGTGATTGTTCTTTCCATTGGGTATATTGTTTTCCTGATTCTGCTGGTTTAATTTTGCTTCATTTCATATAAGTCTTTTCTTGTTTCTCTGTATCCATCATATTTCCATAAGCACAGTTATGTTCAATTATAGCCATATGCCACAATTTGTTTTGTCCTTCTTTAAGCCTATTTATTTTCAACAAACATGTTTGAAGTACCTTATATGAGTAAATCAAAATATCAAGCACTGTGACATGAGGTTGCCTGCTCTCACATGAAAGATGGGAACTCAGAAAAACTAACATTGCTTTGTGACAACTCAGGCAGAATGCCTGATAGGTAAGCTTCTTTTTTCTTTCTTGAGATGTAGTAACACTTCTTTAGTTGATTTTACAGACAAGGTCTTACAATTTATTTTCTTTTTTCTTCTCTTTCCTCTCTTTCTCTCCTTATTCTTCAATCATTATTTTAAAAATATGTATTTCAAGTATGTATTAGCTCCTGCTCCTGTTAGGGCAGCTAGATGGTAGAATGGATAGAGTGCTGGGCCTGCAATCAGGAAGACTCATCTTCTTGGGCTCAAATCCATCTTCGGACACTTGCTATATGACCCTGGGTAAGTTATTTAACCCTCCTTGCCTCAGTTTCCTCATCTGGAAAATGGTCTAGAGAAGGAATGGCAAAACACTCCAGTATCTTTGTCAAGAAAATTCCAAATGAAGTCACAAAAATTCAGATACAGCTGAAAAAACTGAATAACATCAAACAACAACATGGTTCACACCCTCTTTCTTGCAAAATGCCTATTTGGTGAAAGTTGAACCCATTGCCTTCAAAGGATTATAGATTTAGTCCATTAGTCACTCAGTAATCAGTTAATAAGCATTTATTAAGCATTAACTATATGCCAGGCAGTGTGCTAAACACTGGAGATACAAAAGGACAAAAAACCAGTGTGTATGGAATATGTATGTATATATACATATATACACACACACACACGTGTGGAGAGAGAGGGAGAGAGAGAGAAGGGAACCTGAAATGGGAAAGGCCTCCTACAGAAGTTGAGATTAGAGCTGAATCTTGAAGAAAGCCAGGGAAAGGAAGAGGAAGAGGTGAGGGACGCAGCATTCCAAGTATGAGGGACAGCTGAAACAAAGGCATGGAATTATTGGAGAGAGATGGCAAGTAGGCCAATGTGGTTAGGTCATTTAAACAGGAAGGGAGCTTGCATGGGAACTACTGTATTTGATAATTATTCTACTCTATTAACATGGATCTAATAATACCAAGCAATTTCTTTAACATAAAAGTTCCTTGTATGTATGCATGATTTTTCTTTCATGTACTGTATAGGTGAACTGGCTCCACGGGTCTTCCCAAGTGCCAGCTAAGACAGTCTACATTCTTGTCATTGATAGTACCTTAATCTTAATGATCTCTCGTTATCTTAAAAAGCTGCCATATAGCATAATTAACCTAGCCTGTTGTTGGTGAGGACCCTGAAGACGGGCATCCTGAACTGGACTTGAGAACTCTGGTGGAATGGTTATTATTATTATTATTATTTTTTTTTATTTTTTATTTTTAATGGAAGGGAGATTTTGGGCAACACAGAGAGGATGCAGATGATCCTATATAAGCATTTTCACCAGCACACATTGTTTACATTGGGAAAATTATACACGAAGCAGTTCCCTCTAAGCTTACTTAGGTGCCAGGGACAGTCCCTGTATTTTTGCAGGGATTCCATGCATCCATCTCTACATAACACATGATAGACTTACAGATGTGCTAAGTCTGTAGCATTAGGTGCCTGAGGTCAACTGGAAATTAGGGATGACCTGCAGACATTGTCATTTCAGAGAATCATAAAATCATAGCATTTTAAAAATAGAAAAGGGACCTTAGAGATTTCATTCAAATCTATTTTATATGTGAATTATATGAAAGCCAGGGGATTTACCTAGTTAATTAACAGGTTAAAAGGTAACCCTTTAAAGAGATTTCTAATTACAATTACTATATAACTATAATATATATTTAATATATAACAAATTATCCTTCCTGAATGCTTTGGGCATAATTTTAAACTTAGGACTTCCTGATTCTGGACCTGGGCTCTATCTATCCACTGCACGGCCAGGCTGACAAATCATCATATAATTTTGGCCTAGAAGTATTTTTACCTCTGTCCAATTTTTCCTTTTTTTAAAAAAATTCTCTTTTTCTGAAGAATACCTCATTGATGTTCTAACCCTCCTTAGATTTGTTGGTTTGAAGTACTGAATGATGAAAAGACTGAATTCCATGTAAGATCACACTTGTATAGCAAGAAAGGCCAGTAGAAGTGATCTAGTAAAGCCATCCTGTCTTATAGGTTAAGAAATTGAAACCCAATGCGGTAAAATAACTTGCCCAAGGTCATTCATGTAAGCACATTCAAACCCATCTCTTTTGATTCCAAATACAGCATTCTTTTTTTTTAACCAACAAACTTCCCTCCTGTGGAGCCACATGACTTCTTATGACATTTTTCCAAATACTGTCTTATTTTATAAAGGGTCTTACTAATCAAGAGCTACGCGTTTTCAAGTCTTAAAGCAAACGATCCCTACTAACATTTTAGGCATTTCACCTTGGCATGACTAGACCCTGAATTCTTACAAAAACAAACAAAAAACTGTTCTAGCAGAATGCAGATTCTAGAAAGCAGGAGAGGCTTCACACGCCAGCCATCATGCACTTTATGACTGTGGTCTGAGACTCAGCGCTGGAAAGTTGGCAACTTGTTACTTTTCTTTTTGGCCAGAGGAACTTGAGAAGGCATGGAGGGAGTTGGCATTTATGTTAGAAGTGGGGGTACTCATGTTGAAAAAATTACATATCTTTCAAATTGCTGAAGAAGCTGCAAACGACTTTAAAGTTCATGCACAACCCTGAAGCTAGTGTTCCTCTTCTGTTTTGCAACAGAATGAAACTGGCTCACCCACCATATGAAATAAAGCAACAACAATGTTACTCTCTATCTCCCCACCCCATACTCCCACAATAGCCTGGCTAAATTGTGAGTTGCCACATTTTATGACCCCAGTTTTACAGGTAGGGAAGCAAATGAAGAGCAATTATGTGACTTGAGCTAGAAGCATGCTGTTGGCAAAATGATGATGCTATAGCATCGTGATTTAATTTAAAAAATATCTCTAGAGGATGCAGAACTTCTAGACATTTGAAAATGTGGATGATTGATTGAATTGTCATTTATTTATTTCAGTGACTGCTGGTGTGAATAAAAACATGGTCTTTTTCTCCCATCTTTTCAATTTGGTGCTTTATTCTCTAGGAAGATGCTTTGAGAAAGCATAGAATAAATACCTATCCAAAGATAGGGCCCTCAATTTAGAGCTGGTAAAGAATGTAGAAATCATCTAATACCCCCTTTTGCGGATGAAACAAAATTCTACAGAAGTGAAGTGACTTGCCCCAAAACAAACAGTCAGAACCAGAGCAGAAACGCTGGACCTTTGCTTCCAAATTAGACATTTTTTATACTTCAACTGGAGGACATATTCAGTGGCTCTCAATTGTGTATGTATTTCTGCCTTCTCCAAAAAAAAAACAAAAAACAAACCAAAAACAAAAACAAACAACACAAAACTAAAGTCCACACAGGTTGTGAAAATAGTAATATTTTTTCTTTTTGTTTGAATGTATACATACTTTTTTTATCACTAAAAATAGACCAACAGTCCCCTTCAGTCAACTTCTGGTTATAGGTTGTGTAACAGAAAAACTCAGCAGCTAGAGAAGTTTGGCGTGTTCTCTCTTCTCCGAGGACCAATTTCTTACTAGTCTTTTTTACTTTAGCCTGTTGTGGAAAGCTAAAGCAAATGTCTACTGAATGCAAATTAGTAAAAAAATATTTTTCTACAACTAGAGATGTACTTCAGTTTTCTCTCCTTGTGGTGGAAGTTGCGTTATTTATTTATTTAACATTTGTACTGTCCTTATCCTCTGTAAATACACTTCTAAAAGGATCTGGGTTTATAGATGAACACGCAATTTGATGGTTCAATAAAATATCTATGTTTAAAATAAAAGTCTTTGGGTAGGTTGGATTATATATATATATAATTTAACATTTACAGTAACTATGCAAGATTCTCTAGTTGGCCTCAGAAGCAGGGAATGGGAATGCAAAGAACTAGTGTTCTTTAGTTTCCACTCTTCAAAACTTCTAGGCCTAGCATTTTGTAAATGTGTCCTTGTCCCCTTTTTCCTACTGTCTGGGCTCTGCCCGCTGCCTCCACCCCCACCCCCCAAGCAAAAGCAGGTGTCATGTTGGGGAGCTCATCTCCTGAACTCCTTTTGGTGAGAGCTTGACACAGACCAGACAGAACTTTCTCACTGTGTCTTTATACCGATGTTCTCAGAAGCACCACCAGGGTACAGTCACTGGGGGCTGAGAAGTGTCTCTGTGGTTCCAACAGCTGTAAAAGGTTTGAGTCCCCTTGGCAGATGTTTGCTGTCGTGGCCACTTCATTAATGCTGGAAACAAAACCCCTGATTATACTCTACCAAAGCTCTCCTTGCATGATTGACAGCTAGAGTGTGCTTCATGAGACAGAAACCTTTTTACTGCTTAAAAAGAGGGGGAAAGGGATGTTGAAAAAGGAGAGGAGAAAGGTAAGAATAAGCTGTTCTTGCTGAGAAGACAAAAAGAGCTGGAAAAAGAGACACAAAAGCAAATCTAAAAATGAAAACAACGCAGTTCTACTTGGGAAAGGATGGTAACTTGAGCTCTACCTTATGAACTATTGCCCTACCCCTTGATCAGAAGCCCAGGAACAGAATCAGAATATTTCAAAGCCTAGCCTCCTTCCCTTGACTAATTTAAAATAAAATTACCAGATTTTTGATAAAGCAATTTAGGGAGTGGAGCAAAAATTGGTAAATATTGTTTTCTTGGGATTGGAGAGAGGTAAAAATAAAGATTAAATTGAGAAGAGTTTGGGATAAGATTGGAGAGCAGCTTCTTCCTTGCCATGTGAATTCTATCTTCTTTCCAACTCCATCTCACTCTCATCCCCCTTCCCTCAATCCTAAAACACAGGCAACAATCTATAGGGAGAATAAAATTTGAGCTACTGCCATGAAATAGAAAAAAAAAAAAAGGAAGAGAAAGGGGATAGGAGGAATGAGGTGGGAAAATAATGTAAAGGAAAGAGGAGAAAGAAAAAAGAAGGAAAAAGAAGATTAAAGAGAGGAGGGAATTAAGAGATGATACTGGAGGTGGGCAGAGGAAGGAGAAAAGTAGAAAGAGGAAGAAAGAGGGAGAAGGGAGAAAGGGAAGCAAGGAGGAAGGAAGAGGAAGAGACAGGGGAGGATGAAAGGAAGAGAAGGAAAAGGAATGTAAGAAGATAAGGAAAAGGAGAAGAAAGACAAAAGCAAATGAAAATAGAGGGAAAAATTGGATGAGAGAAAAGGGAGAGAAGAAGAAGAATCAGGAGAAAAGAGGAGGGGAAGAAAAAAAATTGGAGAAAAGGAGGAAAGAAAAGAAAGAGGAAGCTACTATTGGAAAAAGAAAAGAAGAATGGAAAAGAAGGGATTGGGGCCCGGTGAGGAAATAAATGTGATAATGTTGGACTTCTTGGCAGAATTTGTCCTGCCTGACACACTATATCTAGAGACCTAGGTCAGGTATTGGTTTGGACTCGAATTCTGTTATGTCCCCCTACCGTAGCAATTTTAGAGATAGACCAGAGAAAAGACAGCTAAGAAACTTTTGGTCTGGATTTTTCTGAAGGCAAAAAGAAACCCGATTGCTCGTGGGGCACACGTACAATGGAAAGGGTAAAATTTTATCTTTTTGCCCCATCTGGTCGTTCGCCTACATCTCTAGCCAAACACTGACTCGCTATCTAGGCCGGTGCTGTTTCCGAAGTTGTAGTTTCGAGCCGCTACTGCTAGCCCCGGGCAAACCTCGCGGTTATTCACTTTCCCCTTAATTAAGAAACCTCTGGGAAGAGCCAAGACCAGGGTTCCAGTAGCAGGTGCCTTCGGCCAAGGAACTGGGTTAGAGCAGTGCTTTTAAATGGGAGGAAGGGTCGGGATGGGGGCAGTTCAAGAAGTCTCACAACCTCTTCAGGAAAGGCAGTATATGAAGCGTTTTATTTAAGAGCGTTGGCTCTCCAACGTGGTTGCTCCTGCTTTGCGTTATTGGGCAGATGGGCAATACTTATTGCAAACAGGGTACAAGAACAAAAGGAAGCATCTCACCCATTAAAATCCCATGGAATCATCAGAGTTCATATTTTAAACGAACCGCTCACCTTTCCCTTGTCTATTACCTGCTATTAATATTTTAATTTAAAAAAAAGTTATCAATTTGCCAGCTGTTCCTTTGTCTATCCACGTAATGTTAATTCATTCATTAATCAAACTATGTTACTACGGTCTGCTAGTTTATTCGTCAACCTCTTTTAGTACTTGTCTATTAGTATGTTAGTAAGCCTATAATAGTGTTTTGTCTATTGATTTAGCCGTCAGCCTGCTATTAATCAATCTATACGTTCGTCCCTGCCCTGGTCCGCGATGCGTGGCTGCTTCTCGAAGATTAAGAGCGGAAAGTAACTTTAAACTTTCCTCAACTTGGAGTAGGTGAATCAGATATTGAGAATGATTTCTGTTTCCGACCCAGCATACTCCCTTGAAGGGGAACTGGGTTGAGAAAGGAAGGGGCGCTCAGACTCCTTTTTGGGCTAACGACTCCGGGAAGACGATTTAACTAAGCTTCGCCCCCCAGTCAAGAGCCACTAGAGATTTAGGATGTGTATGTGCGTGCGTGCGTACGATAAAATCATGAAACACAAGAAACAACTCCAAACAGATAAAACAATTCTTGATTTTTTTTTAAGATAAAGGAAAAATAGACATTTTTCCTAGCTCCGGAAATCTTTACTTGGATCAAAACAAAAGATTTAATTTAAATTAGGCAATGGAAAAAATATGTTCAGTGCAACGGAAGCCTGGAGAAAATCCCCAGAAGCTAATTTGGGATAGCTCATCTCTCATTAATTTCTATAGAGAGGTGAAAAATACACTGTAATCTATATTGTTTTTGCTCAAAACAAACAAAAAAAAACCCTTAAGAAGTACAATTTTCGTGTTTTCTATTTTCTACTACTACAAAGGGTCGAGGAAGGACATTTTCGGGTAGCGGGGAGGTAGAAGAGAAAAGCGAAACGTTTGAAAATCTTTGTAAGATGTTCCTACCTAAAAAAGCACAAAAGCTCTCCCGCACGTTCCACGGATATTGCTCAGGGTGGTGACAGAGGAAGAGGGAGAGGAAAAGTTGAGCAGTTCTTTAGGAAACTCCTCCCGTCTCATCAAGAGCCGGCTGACTGTCCAAACTACCACCTCGAGAGCTCTAAATAGCGACTTTGTAAAATTCAAAATTCGCAATCTCTAAGCTTAGCTCTCGATTACTGGGTTCCCCCTCCCAACAAAAAACTCCCGGAATCTCAAAGGGATACGAGGATTCCTTTTAGTGACTAGTAAAAGCAAAGACAAAGCTGGCCGCTCGCCTTTGGGGCTGGTTGTGTTGGACTAGGAAAAATGGTCTTCCGCAGAAAGTGGCGAAGTGTTCAGAGGCGCAGTGTCGGAGTTGGGGCATAGACTAGCTTTCTGGAGTTTTCCTTAAAGGTATTACCCTTAAGGCTACCGAAGCGCGCGCGGACATAAATACGGACACACACACACACACACACACACACACACACACACCAAACACAAACACACGCACGCACGCACACACCTGGAGTTTCTCCCAGGAGGGGGAGGAGAAGAGTAAAGAAAAAAAAAATGAGTATCTTAAAATAGAGAGACACTAGGAAAGGAAGAAAGATTGAGAAAGGCAGCGAAGGGAGGAGAGAAAAGGAGGGCGGAGAGAGACAGTGGCTCAGGGACGCATAGTCCCAGAGATAGGTGGGGGGTAATTAGCTCTCGTTTGTTAGCTCGCGTTTGTTGGCTGGCCCTCCCCACGCTGCTGCTCTGCGCAGCGACACAATGCAGCGGGGCCAAGCAGTGCAGGAAGCGCGCTGTGATTGACAGCTGCGCTGTCCCAAAAAGGCTCCCGAGAAGATGCTTATCGGCCGGTGTGTATAGGGGAGAGGGATAACGCGCGGGCGCTGCACTGTTCCCCGCGGCGCGCGCGGAGCCCGAGCGCAGCGGTGCACTGTCTGTCCCCTTCGGGCCTCCCGAAGGAGGGGGGATTTGGCCCCACAGCCCCCGCCCCTCGCTCCCGGAAGACGCTCCCTCCGCACTCTCGGTACCGCTTGGAGCTTTGGGGAGCGGTGCTTCGGCCGGCTGGCCGCTCGCTCGACCGGGGCTCACCATGCATTGCCACGCCGAGCTGAGGCTGAGCTCGCCCGGCCAGCTCAAAGCAGCCAGGAGGCGCTACAAGACTTTCATGATCGACGAGATCCTCTCCAAGGAGACCTGCGATTACTTTGAGAAACTTTCCCTCTATTCTGTGTGCCCTTCACTCATCGTCCGACCCAAACCTCTGCATTCCTGTACTGGTAAGACCCCCTAGGATCTTTCCTATTGTCAATCATATGCTCTCCCTAGCAGAGTTGGCCAGAGAGGGGTCGGAGGAGAGTCTCGTCTCTTCCCCTGCAAGGGGTCAAACTCTCCTGTCTTGGTAAATTTGAGTGTAGGACTTGAACGGACCAGGAAATGAGCCCAGTAATAGAACCGGTTGGAAATAATTCCAATATATTACTTCCCAGAGAATAGAATAGGTCCCTTTCGCGACACCGGACATTAAGCAGAAGGGAACTGTGACTTCCTCACCCTCCGTGGGGATTCAGACTGAAGACTGAAGACGACTTCTCAAAGTAAATTCAGCTCCTGACATCAAATCTTAGTCCCTGTGCCTCGTCACTAATTACAATTTGAGTTTATTCTCATTTTCATATAATTTACCCAGCGCTTTGCTATTAACCTTAGGACCCTGTCAAATTGATCCCTGTGCTTGTGTGATCCACCAAATTCTGAGTCCCCCGAACCAGTTTTAGAATGATTTTGTTGTGGGGAATTACCTAAATTAGCTAGCTGACTGTGGAAAAGTCTCCGACTGTGTTTGGATTTGTTTTTCCTATGATAGGTCATTTTTAAAAAGTTCATATGTGATTTCCTATCTCCCCAAGAATTGAGAATGTGAGGTGGACTTTATCCGTATATGTATATGTATATGTATATGTATATATATATATATATATATATATATATATAGACACATGCAAATTTATGTAGCTTAATTTCAAAGAGATTTAAAGAAACGAGCACTAATTGATTTTCTAATAAAAAATATTGCCTTGGCACAAAATGTCTTGGTGTGCTTACAATCCATGCTATCACTAAATACAGGCATCAAGTAGAAAATGGAATAGACCATACCTTGTTGATAATGCCGTTTTTTGTCGATTATAAGCAAGAGATAAAAATCCCAACAATCCTCCAAACGAAAGAAGGCATTTAGATGTTTCTTTGAGTCAATCAAAATGTGTTACATTGTGAATTACATTGTTTACACAGGCAAAGTGAAGAGTGGAGCAATTATTCAATGCATTTGACGTGCAACTCTGATTTATCAGGCCAAACTAACTCCTAGTGTCCCTTGCTTACTTGTTTATATTTATGTCAGATCAATTGCTAGGTCAATGCCATGACCAATGAAATCTCTAACAAAAAAGATTGAACCCTGCCAGAAAACAGTATATAACATGAGTTCAGATATAACATGACTACTACAGAATCATATCAGCATACAACAAATCCATAAAATGGATGTTGGGCCCAACATTGATTTTATGGATTTGTGGTATGCAGACATTCCATCACTGGAATTATAAGTAGCTGGTAGTATATTAAAATAAGAAAACAAATTATATGTAACTCCAGTTATCCACCAAAATGTATCAACCGCATACCATTCACTATAGATTGACATTGGATAAGCTACATTATTAGGTTTGAGAGATTAACTCAGATGTCTTAGTTTCTTCCTAATTGGAAATATTGGAAAGTTATTAAGGAAGGAGATAAATAAGTGTCTGGGAAAAAATCCCAGAAGAGGCTCTTACTTAAGTTAAGCTCTTTGATCAGATGAGTTTTATGTTAGGTACAGTTCTGAATATAATTAGGCATTTATTTTACCAATACAAACCCATTTGGAAGAAAATAGAGGGGAGAAAGTTTCAATAACTACTTTAAGGTGCATCAAGATAAGCATGTTGTAGTATATAGTAGGTATGTAGAAGGGGACCTTCCTGGGAGAGTTGATAACCTTTCAATGAGCCCCGATGCTCAACTGGACTAAGAAACTTTTCTGGGGATTTTGCCTGTTTTGGCTTGCTCCTCAATTTCTTTTTCTTTTTTCCTTTTTTGGCCTATGAAGGACAAATTGGCAAGATTATAGAATAGCCCACATGGGCTGGGTGCCCCCTGCCCCCCAACTATGGTGATAAACAGCATCAGAAAACTGTGATCATCAGTTTTTTAGGGCTAGGAAATTCCATCTCTTATTGAAACTTGACTGGGATATTCCTTAGGGGAAATAAAATGACTACTGTGTCATTTTGTGAGCGTTTGCAGCGCGTTTTAAGTATATCTGACTCACATTTTGCTCTATCCTATGTTTTCATTAGTATAGTAACTTTACTTAGGAGAGGGGATTAAAGTTGCCCACAGTCACTGTCTTATTCCATCATTTCAGTCCTCTGGGGCATTAAGTTGTTCTTGGTTAAGGGTTGTGACTTCTCTTAAAAGAGATTTGTTTGATGGAAACTGGGGTCTGCCAAGGGAATTAAATTTATAACAACTGACTACAGTGGTCCACACTTTCAGATCCTAAGCCCTCAGTGGGTTTACAATTACAGTTAAAGCCTTCCCTGCATTAGATCATGGGAATCCAACTAATGACTGCTCAATAGTTTTGTAAATACCACATTTTCAAAGCATTTTTGTTGCCGTTAGCAGTTAGGATGTGCATCACAAATCTTAGGCGGAATGAGTGTAATCCCCTTTGATTGAAAGAGACCACGATAAAGAACTGACAGCCGCACCAAAAATATGATTTTGTTTTCCTGGAATATTTTGTAGATAAAGATATTTCACACTCTTGGTGGAACCAATGCACTAAGGAGCTCAGACGGACAACCTTATTGCTTGTTCAAATAAAAAATGAAGAACTATAGCAGCCACATTTTCATAGGCTGGTAGCTGAAATAATGAAACTTAAGATAAAACATGTTTCTTTCTGGAGGCAATTTTTAAAACTTACTGCAGGAGATGTGGTAAATGTATCAGGCAGAATGGAGCTGGAAGGAGCTATTTTAATTAGGAAGCTCCCTTTAGTCAATCAAGCCAGTCTAGTAATTTAGACTCCATGAGCCCCATCATCAAACTGTGGTGCCACATATCCACAGACAGAAGGGATGCTATTCACGTAAACTGAGAACTGAAAATATGTTCATCAACCAGTTAATCAATGAACTGAATTTCTTAGGTTCTCTAAAATTGTCCTTAAAAAGTTCCTTTTAGTTGCAGATGTGATCTCCTGAATTCTTGAAATTCAGAAATGTTCATTCTTTTAACTTCGCTAGAAAACTACTCCCAGGTTTGAAATAGGAAAGCTTTAAATTAAGTTAAACTCAAGAAAAGCAGAACACTGACATTTTCGGATGGATTCTTTCCCCCTCCAAACCTGGGTTACCCCAGAAGGAACGGATCAAACAGACACTTTTTTTAACCAGTGAATTTTCTTTTGCTATATTCATTATTATGGTGCCTGGTAGAATTGGATGTCTATTTGAATTGTGATAGAACATTTGAGTTGGTGTTATCTCATTGATTTCAATTTTGAATGCAGCATTCAGCACCTCTCATGAAGGTTACAAGATTGAAAAGTGGCAGGAAACCACAAAGCAAATTGGAATTTATGATGTCAAATGCTGCTTAAATGTAGGGAATTTGTTGACTTTTTAGGTTGCTGATAGTAGAGCAGTTAAGGGAATTTGTACCATTTAGGACTGTCCTTCATTCTAAACCTGTTCTCTTTCCTAAACTTTCAAATAGGATATTGCCCCTCTTCCATTAAGCATTTACTCTCTTTCAAGACCTTCTCTGAAGTATCCTTCCTCCTCCAATTGATCTCATTTTCCTCTAATTTCATATAAGTGTAATAAAATTATTATCTTATTATAAATGTATACTTATCTACCACTTTAAGACTTGTAAAACTCTTCCTGTGTATTCCATTTGTTTTTTTTTGATCATGAGATATCATCAGCACACTGTTCCTGGACTTTTCCCTTGAATTTATCACATTCAATTTTATATCAAAATTACTTTTATGTCCCAACCTTGCTGTCAGACACCCCAATATTTAATAGTAAGCTCCTTAAGATCAGTTTTTTGTTATATCTATCTTTGCTTCCTCAATAACTAGTATGATTATGATGCCTTGACACTCGGTGGGTGATTAATATATTCTTTTAATTGAATGTAATCCAATTTCATTGCATTATAATTGTAATCTATTGAATATTATAATTTATTGAATTACCTCTCCAGTTGGAATTGTCACTTATGTAGTATTTTAATTACATTATCTCATGTTAGTCTTGCAACAATCCCGTGAGATAGGTACTGTCAGTATTCTTAGATCCATTTTACAGCTGAGAAACTGACCCCTAGAGATGTTGGGGATGGTTAGGTGGTGTAGTGGATAGAACACCAGGCCTAGAGTCAGAAAAACTCATTTTCCAGAATTCAAATCTGACCTCAGACACTAGCTGTGTGACTCTGGGAAAGTCATTTAACCCTGTTTGCCTTAATTTCCTAATCTACAAAATAAGCTGGAGAAGGATTCAGCAAACTACTCTAGTATCTTGCTAAGAAAACACCAAATGGGGTCGCAAAAAATTGGACACACCTGGAAAAAAAAGGATTGAAAAATAAGTGTATAGTGCAAATTACTTATTTATTCATGTAAGTTGACCTCCTCCCAAGTGACAGTAAGGAAGTCTTCTTCTGCTGGCCCCTAAAGCTTTAGTTAGGATCTTGGCTAGATCTGGTTGGCAGCACTATTGGCATCCCTGGCCCTCATTCCCCACCCTGATCCCTAACCTCCTTGTTCCTGGTTTGGGTCTGGGTGATCCTCTTAATGGTAGATAAGTATTATTTGTTTTACTTCCCCATGTGTCCAAAGATTCATCACTTGGGAGAGGGTGATGATATAGCCTTTTCACCCCATTTCCTTTTGTTGTTAGCAGAGAAAACCTTTAGAGAAACTCAAAAGGACCTCGTGCTTGTTTCAGAGATTTAACATAGCATTCAGAGAAGTCAGAGAAGTTCTGAGGTCAGTGACTCCAAGGCTACATTTCTCTTCTATTATGGGCCAGGGAAGCCTTCACTGCAAGTTCTAGGCCTGGACAATGGAAAGGAAAAGGAACACGAACCCTGACTGGCTTCCTCAATAGGAAATGGCGTAGGGGCAATGATAGGTAGCTTGCATGGACTGAAAAATCTCAGCTGCTCTAGCCCCTTATATTGTTGGCACCCCATACCACAGAAGCCATGATGAGTGACTTGGAACTGGGCAAATTCTCTTTCCACTGATCGGCCTTTGGGTGGTAGGACAGGTGGAAGATTACAGTGTACGAGGAGGTGGTATGGTGGTAGGTTGGGGAATGTGCTCCCAGAATATCCCAAATTGGAATTTTAAATATATTTCTCCCCTAAAACATTGCTACCCCTGGCACTTAGGACTACTTACTTCCCTTAGTGTTGCAGCATTGCATCCCAGGCACTCCATGGGTTATAGAAGCTTTTGTGGGCTGGCCTAGGGAACCTAACCCCATATGTAACACTTGATCCAGGAAAATTCCTTCCTGGTTTCAAACAACCTACTTATAAATGAACTTTGGATTCTCAATCCACTTGTAAGATTGGGAATTCAGTTCTCAGTCCTTCATAAGACTATTTTTTAAGTATTCCATCTAAAATGACAAAGTTTATTACGTTCCCAACCCCTCCGCCCTCCCACTTTCAACAATTAGGTTAGTACCTAAACATCTGGGAGAGCTAAGCCAGATATGAATTTGGGGCAGAAGGGAGATTAAAGATCATTTCTTCCAACTGCCTCAGACAGAAAACTATTTCTTTTTCTTAATTTAATTTAATTTTTTTGGTTTTGGACAAATACTCCTTTTTTATTTTTTAAGGTACCAAAATAGTGCTTTTTTGGAAATTGGTCTTGATCAAGGACACATAACAAAACTAGTGGAAATGCGCATCGTCCATGGGTGGGGGTGGGGTGGGGTGGGGGGGGTGAAGGGGATAGGAGGAGCATGAATCAGGTAACCATGTTAAAAATGTATATTAATAAATGTTAAAAAAAATAGTGCTTTTTTTTTCTGGTGGGGAGGCAAGGTGGGAAGGGGAGCAAGTCTGTGATTTATCTTTATGGAGAATTCTTATTGGGGAAACACCCAATGCTGGTGCAGATCCACAACTAATTTCTAACTTAAAGTTTTAGAAAGTTGCCCGAGGCACTGAGAGATTAAGGGATGGTCACACTGCTACTGTACAACAGAGGCAGGAGTCAAACCCGAATCTTCCCGTCTGCAAGTCTGGCTTTATTACCACTGAGTCTATCATGTGGCTTCTCTCTGGGTTATTTTGAAGATCTAGTACAGTGGTTCCCAAACTTTTTTGGCCTACCACCCCCTTTCCAGAAAAAATATTACTTAGCCCCCTGGAAATTAATTTTTAAAAATTTTAATAGCGATTAGTAGGAAAGATAAATGCACCTATGGCCATCACTGCCTTCTTGGATCGCTACAGCACCCACCAGGGGGCGGTGGCGCCCACTTTGGGAATCACTGATAGTAAAATCGTTTATGTACAAAACTTCACAAACCTCAAAACATGATACAAATATGAACTGTTATGGTGGTGGTGGTGATGGTGGTCTAGTGAATAATCTCTTATTTGTTTGCTAAGGGTCAAGGAATCAGAAGGATAGAGCCAACTTAGTTATGTTCAAAGCCCAGTGGTAATGGTAGGTAGATGGTAGTATAATAAACTAAACTAAGTCACACCCAGGGTAGAGCCAGCCAACCAATTTAGTGGAGGATTTGAGGAAGGGTTATTTCATGTCATGGTAGTGAGAACATTTATCCTCCTGTGGATCCAACAGGAATAAGCATGAGGAAAGAGTACATTCCTTAGTTTGGTTTCTCTTGTGTATTTCTGTCTAAAAGAATATGCTCCACCTGGAATGTCAAGTGAAATGAGATGCAGGAGTGGGTATCTTCTTTGAGAGCGAAGGGACCTGTTAACGCTCTCAACATGTTAGCTCTAGATTTCCCTGAAACCACAGCTTCTTTTGGATAGCCAGGCACCAAACCCCATTCCATTGCTTGGGAACTTGAGAAATGGCCACTGGAATGTTAATGGAGAAATGTAAAACGGGGGATTGGAAAATGATCATTATCAACGAGCATTTGTATTTTGGCCAGGGACGAATAGGCTTTTATCGTAATTACTCATGATTGCTGTTCCAGTTGCCATCCAAGGGTAAAGAAACACAGGGGCGGAGAGCATATGTGTCTGGTCCAGGTCCTCCAAGGCCAAGGAACAGATCACAAAAAGTTAGGACTAGTTTTTTAAACTCTTACTTTCCGACAATATCAGTTCTAAGGCAGAGGACTAGCAACAGCTAGGCCATCATGATTTAAGTGACTTACTCAGTGTCACGCAGATATCTAGGAAGTGTCTGAGGCCAGATTTGAACCCAAGTCTGACTCCAGGCTTGGCACTCTATTCACTGTTCTATCTAGCTGCCCCTGAGTTAGGACTATTGAAGAAGAGCCTATAGCACAGGAAACCTTTCGTTTACCTAATCCGTTGAATCCCTCTGCTTGAGTGACTCTTAAAGGATTTCTTCGTAGTCTCTTTTGGCTCAGTTCAACTGAGTTTTATTGATTGTCTGTCTTTCCTCAGTTCTGATTCCCATCCTCACCTCCCAAGGTTAAGCAGGAAATATTTCAGTTTACAAGCTTGAAACTACTCTCTAAATATCTAGGAGCCTGAAAGTCACTCGGTTCAATGTTGGCATAGTTTCCCACTTTATCCTAAATCCCTTCTATGCCTCTTTAGCTTATAGGTAGATTAGCTGGGGCAGCAGTAAGAACCTCTACAAGTCTAAATTCTATTGGAATCAGTGTAAACTCTTCTGTGGTGGTCTCTAGGGTCTACAAAAGGAACTAGGAAAAGGAAGACACACTGATAATATAATGCCATATATGTACTATGTGGCATGAGCACTTCAGACTCTATCCATGGGATATGTCACCCACCAAGTAATCATGTTAACCTGGTTAGTGTGAAATGGTATGTAATGCCCCTGAATGGGGTGAATGTCCTTGACATTTGTACCTCTTCCCTGGTGATTGAATTTCAGACACAGAGTTAAAAATATTTGCTAGGTCTGACAGATCACCCTCTTTTCCCTCTTCCTATCAGGGCATAGACTTAACAAAAAGTCTGGGGTTAATTGAAGGAATTAATGAAAATAGTATCTGTCCAGAGAAATTAATTTGAAAGACATCAACAAAAAAGGACAAATTTTCTTTCAAACTCAGGAAGCCTCTGAAATTCAGTCCAAGAGCCAATGCTACTTCAGAGTGGCTCTGGAGCAGCCTGAGTGTCAGCTTCAGAAATGCCTTCAGATGCAGACATAAAAGGCATAGACACAGGAAAGGAAACTTCCTTTGGTTTTAACACAGAAACATTGCAGGCTCTTTAAGAGTGGGCTCTGTCCAGCGCCTAACACCCTTCACTCTTCTGGAAAAGGATAAAACTTCAGTTAGAAACTTCCAAGAGCAAAGGGCCCATTGCTCCCCTTGAAATTGAAGGTGGAAGTGAAGGAACACAACAGCAAAGGCCAGAGGCCCCCTTTGTCAAATTCCTCAAGTTTTAACAAGCACAAGAGACTGCTTATAATTTCTCTTGTCCCCATTTGGTTCACCAGCCATAACAAATGCTCACCATAGGTGGGCTGCCGCTCCTGCTGTGTGCATCAGTGGGTGGAACTCTGTGGGGCTGGATGAGAAGAACAGAGCTGGCAGATGATGCTCGAAAGAAATTAAACAGGTTCTAGGTCTTCACACACAACTCTACATTAGGCTGGGTTTTGGTGTAGAGTGGACTGTTGCCACTGCTGCGTTTTAGAGTGGATTCATTTCACAGTGTGGTCCCCGAGACACAGTTCCCCTGAGTTTCCTAAACTCCCTGGGCATCAGAGCTGGAGAAGGCAGTTTTATTCAACAGAGGATTAGCAGACAAAGCCAGAGAGCACACAGAGTGCCCTTAAAGTATGCTGGTGGAGTGACCAATTCCTCCTGGAAGCAAAGTCATGTGGATTGAGAGAGGACTATGGGGGCAGCCAGTTTGGAGACTTTTAAAAGAATCATTGCCAGCTTTCAACCCTGCTTGGGGTCTGATTCAATTCCAGTTCCCGGAGAAGTTTTAATGGGTCCTTTCTTCTCAGTATGGAATGCCAGGAAAGAAATCAGAATTTATATAGCAGGGGAACCTTGTTACAGTTTCTGGTAGCATTCAATGAGTTAATATTAACCCTCTGGTTCCAAACTTACTGGCTATTATATTAAAAGTACCAACCACAGCAAACCCACAGGGTTTTATTTTTACAATTGCCTAATAACATTTAGAGGTGTGTGTGTGTGTGTGTGTGTGTGTGTGTGTGTGTGTGTGTGATGAAAGTCTTGTAAAATGCTCTAAATAAAAACATAATTAATTTTTCATTATAGAGTCTAATTAATCATCATTAAGGCCTTTTTATATCATAATTTAACTTCATGAAAATGGAAACTTGGCACACATTTAAGGAAGAAAGTAACACACCTAGATAGATATCAGGAACTGGACTAATTACATTTGGGCTGGGATTGAATCTTAAATGATTGTTGTTGTAAAAGAGGCAGAGATGACAGAAGGCCCAACTCTGTAATCACTTTGGAAAGTCTCTAGCTTCTTTTGTGCTGGCTGAAATTGAATAAGGGGGAGTAATTTTGAGCATTAGAGATGTACAAGTACATTTGAAATGGGGCCTTGCCAATCAACAATTGCATCTGGTGACACTGATGTTTGACGGGTGCAAAGGGACAGCTATATATGCTTCCTGACTTCAGTGGTAGGTTCATAAAGATGAACACAGCCTTCTTACAAGGAAAGGTCAAGACGTGGCTTGAACCAAAGCCAGCCGGAGTCTCTGAACACCAGTTTTAAAATGTTTGGAACTTAAGCACAGAGGGCTTTACCATGAACCCTTCCCCAAACTGTGGCTGGTGAGACAGGGAGCTGCAGTGCTGTTGTCGTGCCCTGTTGTCCTGTAAGCATTATTTCTTGATTGTGCTCTGGGTTTATTTCGTATGTTCACAAACCAGTAGCTCATGCTCGTATATTTTTTGGGGGGAGGGTGGGAGTAGGGTAGGGTGTTCTTGTTGGCAATATATGGAGGGTTTGGGAGAAAAGTTGCTGTTTCATTTGAGCTAGTAAAGAAAAAAAAAGCTTCTCCCACTGGATCTCTAAATTGGTTGCTGCCCAGATTAGTGGAACTTTTTGTCATTATAGCATATTAAAAAGTAGCCCGGCTGCTTGGTGTAGCTCCACCCTGATTTTCTCTTCTTTATTTTCGTCATTCGTCAAGATCACTTATGACCAGTGGGGAAAATACTGGAACATTCTCGTGCCTCTGTAATGCCATGAGGTCACAGGAGTGTTTCCATCTCAGGAAATACCTATTGGAAATCTGATTGCTAATGTCAATTCACTGTCCCTACCTCATTCCCTACAATCCCTGTGACCTTTTCACTTTGTGACTGTTGTCTGATATGCCTAGGACAGAGGAAGTAACCAAAAAAAAAAAAAAAAAAAAAAAGGTGGACTACTTATAGTCTGATTTAGAAACCTAATTTAGATAGCATCTTTTAGAATTGGCTTTACAAAGCTTCACCTCACAAGGCAGAAAATTCTAATTTTATTCCTTTCTCTCTCCTCTTGGGGAAATAACCCAGACCAGTGGATGCCTAAGTATTGTCTGGAGGTCCTTCACACCCTTTCAAGAGGTCCATGAAGTCAAAATTATTTTTATGATAAAAGTAAAACCTTTAAGTTTCTAATGTGGCAGATGATGTTAGATAGAAACCACATAAACAAAAGCTCTTTAGGGAGTCCTCAATAATTTTTAGGAGTATAAGGGATCCCGAGTTCAAAAAGTATGAGAACCACAGCCCCAAAGATGGAATCTGTTTCCGGCATCATAGTCCTTGACAGGGAAGCATTGACATTTAAGAAATGTTAATAGCATCTTAAATCCCCCAACTTATCAGGCAGATAAATTGAGTCATTTTCTGAGGAAAAATAATAAAAGTCTGTTCTCCAAACAAACCTATGATTTTGATCATATTTGAGACTCTCTTTAGAGCCTCAATTTAAGGTATTTCAGAACTTCATTGGAGAACTGAGGTAAAATCTAAATACTAAGAGACTCCAGGTATCAATGAATATCTTCATTTTATGGATAAGTTAATGATTTTTCTTGGTCCTGCAGTAAACTACTTCTTGGTCCTCCAGTAAAAATCTGTCAATATATATTCTCTTGTTCACTTACAATCTGAGGAATATACACACTTACAGATATAGTACATAGGAATACGTTTCCTCATTGGCCTCAGTAAAATCTTGCCTCTCTTACTCTGCCAATTCAGTAAATGATCTTTGCTCATCTCTGTGTTGGTTATCTCCTAACTGATGAGTTATCGTGTGTGAGTTAATGTCATCTTTGAATTGAAAACCTGGATTATTTTGTAGCCAGCGCTCTTTCCACCAAAATACGTAGTAATCCTGCCACTTGAGGACTTCATCTCTTTCTGATCATGTAAAAATTCAGTGAAGGTAACACTAATGCACTCTTTGATTGCTTCATGTTTTAGCAAGTATTTGACAAATATTGTCATATCCTAACCTTGTCTTTGGCCCCCTTACCTTCTGTCTTAGAGTCAATACTGTGTATTGGTTTCAAGGCAGAAGAGTGGTAAGGGCTAGGCAATGGAGGTTAAGTGACTTGCCCAGGGTAACACAGCTAGGAAGTGTCTGAGGCCAGATTTGAACTTAGGACCTCCCATCTCTGGGCCAGGTTCTCAATCCACTGAGCTGCCTAGCTTCCCCCACTAGGTATTAATTTTAAAAAGTTTGTTTTTGTTGAAGAGATGATTGTGATTAAGAATTGAATTGGGGGGCAGCTGGGTGGCTCAGTGCATTGAGAGCCAGGTCTAGAGATGGGAGGTCCTACGTTAAAATCTGGCCTCAGACACTACCTAGCTTTGTGACCCTGGGCAAGTCATTTAACCTCCATTGCCTAGCTCTTACCACTCTTCTGCCTTGAAACCAATACATAGTATTGACTCTAAGAAGGAAGGTAAGGGTTTAAAAAAAAAAAGAATTGAATCAGCTAAAAATTTAATTAGTGATTACATTGATATATAAAACTACAAAGTTATGTGTTTCTCTTCTGGCTAATGTTGATTTCATAATTAACTTAACAACAAGTATGAAGATCAGCAGTTAGTGAGAGAAAAGACGAATTGGTTCTTTGAGTCAGTGACCAAGTCCATTCCTTTGGTGGAATCCCGATCTGTAGGATTTGTGTTCTGGTTTTACCAGAATGAATTGAAATCCATCCATACTGTCCTGTCCTGTGTGATTCTTTTCCTTGTCTTTTCATAAATCTTCCATGGAGGATCTGCCCAGTATGGTAAAGGTTTCCTTCCCAGTCTTTTAATATTTTGTGATAAAAGTACAAACCCTGACTATACATGTTATTCCTTGCATTTACTTTTTGAACAGTGCATAGAGCAGGGTAGTTGTTGGTTGTAATGAATAACCTTTTCTAGTGCTTAGGGAACTGAGGGTAACCATTACTTTAGAGTGGTTTCACTTGATGATGTGTCCCAAGTAATTTTTTTTTCTTTTTCAAAGAAAATAAATTCATAAATGTTATAGCTGGAAGGGGTCTTACAAATCAAATTGGCAGTATAAGTGGTTTTAAAAAAATCTTATCTTCTGTCTTAGAATCAATCAATATAAGTGTTGGTTCTAAGGCAGAAAAGCTTTAAGGGTTAGGCAATTGGGGTTAAGTGATTTGTCCAGGGATATATAGCTAGGAAGTATCTGAGGTTAGATTTGAACACAGGACTTCTTGACTCTAGTCCTGACTGTCCACTCAGCTACTTAACTGCCCTGGAAATATAGGTTTAAATAATTTTGATAAAAGTTAAATATTGGTTTTGTAGAGGACTGCATTTTCCAGTGGAAGGTTTTGTACAAAGTAAAATGAATGAAATGTCCACTGCAGCTAGGGCAGCTGAAATGTTCACAAAATCCTTTCCTTTTGAGAAGAAAAAAATATTGAGCCATCACCCTGATATAGTATTCTGATTTATTTGTTCTCTTTTCTTTAAGTGAAAAGAATCAATACATTTGTTATCTTATTCCTTCGACATCATGGGAGTTAGGAGCCTGTTTCCTCCCTCCCACCAGTTATCTGGAAAATGCAGTAACATTTTTGGCCCTCCCTTTGTACCAGAGAAGTCTAAGTTTTTTCTTTCACTCTTATGAAGTATTTTCAGTAAAAGAAATTGTATATTATAATATAAAATATGTTGATATTGCATAATACTATATATTTTATGCATTTCTAAGTTTTAAGACTTTTTTCTGTGTCATCTGCTGGCCTTTGCGTGTCATCCGTGGCTTCTGCAAAACATTCTCCCCAAATTCCCATTTAATTTCTTATGCCGACCAGAGATATAGTGAAACCTCAATGGGGAAAGTCTCAATATGGAAGGGATATCTGTACTTGTTATATTTCCCCCACCCCCAACTAGAATGTAAGGTCATTGGCATTTAAGATCATTCCATTCTTTGCATTTGTATCCCCAGCAGCTAGTATAGTGTTTGGCAGATAGTAGGTGCTTAATAAGTGTTGGTTGATTACAGAACTATCTTCAGAAGTAGATAGAACCTTAGGCTTGAAGTCAGGAGAACTGGATTTGCCTCCCATCTCTGATACTTTACAATAGTGTAACTACAGGCAAATCACTTTTGTAGAGCCTCATTTCTCTTATCTCTTAAATGTGTCTAACAGTTGTATAACCTACCTCATGTTACTGTTATGAAAAGTGTTTTGCCAACTTTAAAGAACTATGGTAGGACCTCATTTTATGCAGATTCAATATACTTGAGTTCAGGTATAGGCAAAATCAACACACAAATTCAGGTTTGCAGGACTGGCAATCAGAAAAAATACGTAGTATAAAAAATCGTTATTAATGTGCGAAATCTATACTATTTTCCCAAGCAGGGGGAAGTCTAGCAGCAGGTGGCCCAATCATGCTCATTTTTGTTCTGAGAAGCCTTAGTGGGGATCATTACATGGTTTTGCACCAAACATTTGGTCGTGAAACAGTCTTTGACCAGGGTTCTTGCCTTATATCAAGTCATGTTCTCATCAGAGCAATGCTTCTCTTTGTTTCACTAGCTCTATTTAATTATTAATAATTGCCCCAGAGTAGCTCTGGTACGACTACTAGTATAACTCTGATAAGCCTAACCAAAAAAGTTGTAAAGCGCCTAGGGATGTTTGTATAAGAAATACTTATCAAGTAATGGTATAATGCATGGTTTTTAAGCTTACTTGAAAGGTGTTGGAACATATTGGTTGCATAAAGCAAGGTTCTACTGTATACTAATGTGAATTATTTTATTTCTTAGTGTTACTAAAACTAATAGTGACCATAAAGATTATCTTGCCCCAACTCCCTTGTTTCACAGGTTTAGAAAGAAATTGAGATTCAGATAAGTTAAATGACTCGGCCTAGGTAACCAGGTAAAAAAGAGCAGAGATCTATTATATGAAAATCAGTGCCTTTCCATTGGTTGTCCCTTGAACCACCTCCTTCTTCTTCTTCTTCTTCTTCTTCTTCTTCTTCTTCTTCTTCTTCTTCTTCTTCTTCTTCTTCTTCTTCTTCTTCTTCTTCTTCTTCTGTCTCTTATACA
>NC_058132.1:158232717-158303666 GCF_016433145.1 Gracilinanus agilis | reverse complement strand
GAGAGAGAGAGAGAGAGAGAGAGAGAGAGAGAGAGAGAGAGAGAGAGAGAGAGAGAGAAGGAGGGAGGGAGAGAGAGAAACAGAGACAGAAAGAGAGAAAGAGACAGAGACATGAGAGATCAGCAAAACTAAACAAGTCTGGTGGTATGTGCAGAGTTCTATACTCTCAGTTTCTTACCTCTAAGAAGGTAGGGAAGGACATTTTCTCTCTTTTTGAGGGTCAGACTTAGACATTGTAATTACATAGTGTTTGAGTTCATTTTGTTGTAGTTTTTTGTTTATTTTTAGTTATTGTGCATCTTGTTTTCCTCGATCTATTTACTACATTTTGACTCTGTATTTGTTGTTGTTTTTTGTTTATTTTTAGTTATTGTGCATCTTGTTTTCCTCGATCTATTTACTACATTTTGACTCCGTTTCTTTCTGTTTTTCATATTTATTGTTTCATATGGCAGTATAATAGCCCATTACATTCATATAGGCATCATCATATTGTGTAGTGGTTAGAGAGCTGGGTCTATTTTCAGCCTTACTCTTTTCTTGTTTCCTATTCACACACATCCAGGAACTTCCCCCATCCCCACTTCCATAAAAGTAGGGTAGATTAACTTTTTCCTTCTGATCTTGGGGCATTCATGTTCCTCAATTTGGAGTAGAGAATTAGGAAGAATTTTTCTTTTCCCAGGACAGCACTGGGCTCATCGTAGAGAGTTAGTAAACATTTCCTGATCTATAAGGATGGTTATCTTCCTTATTTAGCTATGATTTGATGTACCTTCTATTACTAGATGCAGGCTGTTACTATCCAACAGATCAGATTGTTGCTCATCAATGGAGAGAGAATGCTTTTGGAATAACTTTTTAAAAAATCTCTCCTTTCCTTCAAACAAGCTCAGGGATTATTCCATAAGTTCAGCCCCAAGAAAGTCATCGTGACAAGAACGCAAAATGAATTGATCACAGGAACCCAGATTCCCTTTCACCCAGTTCAGCACTTTGTTGATTAGACCTCACTGTCTTTAGTTCATAAGTGAGCTTGTTTTAAAATCAAATTGATTTCAATGACTATTTAAATCACTACTCAAGGAAACTTTTGCAATCTTTTTTCTTCAAATAAAAAGGCCATTAATACATTCTCTTCACAACTTAAAGATACGTTTAAGCAGGCTCTACCTGTTAGGATTTATTTTGATATTTTTCTTGAATAATCTTGTGGCTATACCAGAAAACTGAATGATAGGTAAAATTATATTCTAATATGATAAAAACTAATAAAATTAGCAATTCCTATTACTTGAAACTGGGGGGCAAAAGACCAATTTCATAGTAAAGATGTATAGTCATATGAAAATCCATTTAAAATATTTAATTATTCTACTTAGAATGTGAACTATGGTTTTCTTTAAAATAGAAATTAAACTACCTTCTCCAAATGAACATGAAAAACTTTAAAACATTAGATTATGTAGCAATTTCAGTTAGTTTTCATCTTTGTTTATTCATAGGCTGGAAAAAAACACAAGCTTTTCTGCTTTTTCAATTTAGAAAAGTTTAAAAATAAATAATCTAGAAGGTTCTAGGAATTCCCTTAGATTTCCCCTTCCTTATAGCCAATGGTTTGTTCTGACCTTTATTAAAAAAATTTTTTTAATTGTTTGTTGGTTACATTGAAATTCCCAAGTATCTCATCCCCTCCCTCCTCTCCCATCAGCATAAAAGGGATTACCTGACAAAAAAAACCTGCCTATTTATTAAATAGTCTCTATGAAGAGGACTAGAATACATTAAAATATTACCATACATAGTGATATCTCCAAACCTTAATATATCATAAGTTTGAACTACATTTTTTTTTACAAAAAATTTTTTAACAAAAAGCACCCTCAATTTTTCAAAAGGTGACTTTAAAATGTTTTCTCTACCCTGTACAGCGCAGGGATCTAAGTAGCCAGTGGGGGAAAGGGCTGTTAAAAATGTCATTTCCCTGAAGTTATCTGGGCAACATCCAAACTGTGCTGAGCCTAAACCCTTGGCAGTGTGCTCTCTTTGGGAGCCTTTATTTAGTTCACACGGGCTGGTTTCTGGCATTGACAATATTTGCATTGTATTACAACCCAGCTACTGCCAGTGGTGTTAGAAGACAAATTCAGAACTTGAAAGGTCCTGCTGTAGTGCCAACAAAGAATGGCCCAGACGCTTCTCCCCCAGCGTCTTGTCCACTTCTTGTCCACATCTTGTCGGGGTGGGAGGGCTTTCCCATCTTAAGAAAACATTAGGGAATCTTAATGAGACCTTTTGAATTGGTTTATATCTGAGGGCAGAAGATTCCCCCATTTAATGAGAGGAAGAATTACTGGCCCTGAGAATCTCCTCCTGACCTCTGCTATCACTTCCCTCCAATGTCATCTTCCCCCTATTCCTGAAGTAGCCATGAATAAATATGGAAAGGGTGGGAATTATCAATGTCCCCTGCCAGGTACCTGTGAGTTCTTCTTGCCTCTTGTGTGTTTCCAAAGGATATGTTTAGAATTTCTTTTTAAGAAGGTATTCGTAAGCTTCCGAAGGACTGATTCCTATTTCTAGGTAGAAGTGTACATATTCCAGTAAGCCCAAATGCTTAAGAAAAAGTTGTAGTTTAGTTTGGGTGATGATTAGAATGCCAGTACGTGAACATAGAGATATCTTAAAAGCATGAAAAGCAACTTCTTAGACTTTTGAAAAGAGTTGATACCAGTAAATATTTTTTTCATGTTGGTGGCACCATCCATTTTGTTGTTTTCGTGGAGCTGTTTAAAAAAAGAGAAGAAAGGAATTTATTACTTTGAAAATGAGATAATAATCCTTAGGTGCTTTATGGGAATAACTGATTTTGAGTGGAGATTTCCTTTTGTATCGTTGACTCTAAAAGTCCAGATATTTGATGCTTGTACAGATATATTTGAGGAAAACCAACTGTGAAAAAAATTCCCACTGAGCGACTCATATTTTCCCATTGACTTCCAATACTAATACTACTACTACTACTACTAATAATAATAATAATAGCTGAGATTTACATAGCACCTACTATGTGCCAGACATTGTGCTAAGCACTTTACAAAGATCATCTCATTTGGCAGGTAGGAGATATTATTATTCTCATTTTACAAATGAGGAAGCTGAGGCAGCCTGAGATTCAGTAACTTGCTCCAAGTTACATGTCAATAAGTATTTAAAGCCAGGTTTGAACTCAGATCTTCCTGACTCCAGAGTTAATGCTTTATCCATTATGATGTGTTTTCACAGGAAAGAAAATAACTTCTTAGTAATCTAGTAACTGCTAGTAGGGTAATTTAGATTTATCTTGTATGTTCTAATTTAAATCTGTTGGATTTCCCATTAGGATGTAGGCTCCTTGAGGGCAGGGTCTATTTTCCCCCCTTTTTATCTTTGTATGATAGCTTTAAAAAAGCCATGCTTATTGATTTATGGCCAGTCTCATAGAGTACTAAACATTGCTTTGTCTCTTGGGGATTGTCTTCTTTTCATACTTCCCTCAACTAATTTTCCAATGCTTTATATTGTAGCATTTTTTTAGGTACAGGATCACTTTCAGCTATTGCTACATTTCTGAATGATCTTTCACAACTATAGGAAATTACCCATTATGTATCTATAATGTGTGGCTGAACTGAAATATCTTGTTCTAGGAGTTGATGTTTTTAAGAATAGGCCTGAAGGGGGCAGCTGGGTAGCTCAGTGTATTGAGAGTCAGTCCTAGAGATGGGAGGTCCTAGGTTCAAATCTGGCCTCAGACACTTCTCAGCTGTGTGACCCTGGGCAAGTCACTTACCCCCCCCCATTGCCTACCCTTACCACTCTTCTGCCTTGGAGCCAATACTCAGTATTGACTCCAAGACAGAAGGTAAGGGTTAAAAAAAAAAAAAAGAATAGGCCTGAATCTGTGATTTCTTCTATGTAGAGTACTCCCATTGGTGAAATTCTCTTGACCAATAAAGACCGGTATCTCTTCTACAATTTATAATTTTAAAGAGCTGCCGTGGCATTGCAAGGATGTGTGATTTGTCCATCGTCACCCAGCCAGTATATGTTAGAAGTGGAACTTGAAACCAGGTTTTGCTGACTCTTGAGACCAGATTTCTATCATATAATCTAGGGCTGTCTCTGCAACTGCTAGGCTATATGTTTAATGTACCTTATTCTGAATGGCCACAAGTTCCAGAGGTTTTTGTAAAGTGAATTAGACTTTATAAGTTCATCGAATTTTGGAATGCTGATTTTTTAGTAAATTCCCTTCTTTGGCATCTAGCAGCATAACTGGATGGGGACAAGAAATTTCAATAGAGAATATTTTTGAGTTCAAGGAGGCTACTAATAACTAAGGAAACTTGAGCCTTGGAAATGGCCCTGTAGACATGATTTGTGGCTCCTAAACCCCAGGGCTTTTCTACTGTTTTGTCCCCAGAAGAAAAAAACTACGGAATTTGCACCATGGCAGTGTTTTATGCCCTAGTATTGACTTGTCATCTTATTGAAAAGAGGAGAAATAAGTAAAGTCAACTAAAGCCTGGATTTAGGCAATCTTACTGCTACATCAAAACCAGAGCTTCCCCCTGCTTGTCCTTACTCCTCTCTCCAATATCCCTCTGAGTATTTATTCTGGCATGACCAGTAGCGAAATAGGGCTAGGGGATTAAGTACCTATCCAGTAAGGAGACTAACTGCTTATCACATACATTGTACTGAGGCCATGTTTTTAACATTCGAATATTTAATTTGGCCAATGGGAGAATTCCATTGAGGTATGTCCCCTCCCCTTCTCCTTGATTGGTCAGGGCTTGCAGCTGGGATTTAAATCCACTAGATGACCAGCTTTGCCCTAATAGGGATTTCTATAAGAGTAAATTAAACTCTTTAATAAATGAGTAAATCTAAGTTTTGGAAAAGACCAACTGGTGGTTGCCAATGGCCTCCAGAAAAATTATAAAAACTCAGCTTCACACTGGCCCAGTGAAGCCATTCAATCATAGTCATCATCAATCAATAGCCTTTGAGATATGGAGATTGACCTGAAGATAAGAGCATCTCCAGAGGCAGGTGAGCTGGAGATGGGAAGGTTAAGAGAGAGAGAGCGCCACTGGCAGCCTGGATCTATAACTGAGTGCCCACTTTCCCTCCTAGATGAGCAGGATCCTCCTAGAAGAGCCATGTAGGACAAGGTGTTCTCACATCCTCCTACACCTGGTTTATTCTCTTACAATTATCCTCCTCTTCACCAGGAGTTTGACTTTTCCATTGCAACTCAGCCTTGGGTTAACAGTCTGTGAAATGTTCTTGTTATTCTACGCTCGATGAAGCATCTGTAACAAGGCAAAATGACTTTTCTGGTTCATGGGGGAGTGTTGGAATGCTGAGACCCTGGTGAGACTGCTTTAAATATCTTCTTTGAATTTCACTTGGTGAGTTTAAAGACTGACTGAACCTTCCTGAATTTCTCTTAAGAAATTTCTTTTATAGACTGTGAATGAAGTTTGCTCCATTCACCTCCGGGCCTCTGGTCCTCTAACTCTCGGCTGAGGGTTAAGAACTAACTGGATTAATTAGAGGATCGTAATAAATTACCTACTGGGTTAGATTCTTATTTCCTTATTTTCCTCTCTCTCTTCTTAATTGTAAATAAACTTTCATAAAAGTCAATTTTGACTTGAGATTATTCTTAATTGAGGATTGATAATAGTTCAATCCTCTGGTGACCATCTTTTAATATATTGAACCCCCAAGACCCCATTTTCCCCCTTACATTTTTTGGGGAAAGTTTTCAGGGCACTAGAGGTGTGACCTATCTTATCAATGTTATGACTTCTTGAGCACAGTAAGTTTTACGTAATGATCATGTGTAACACACATAAATCCTGATGGAAGAAATAAAATAAATCAATTCACCTTGCCTTAAGACAAGGAGAGTATGGTCTTGCAGGGATTTGCAATGGAGGATTTGGTGCTTCTGCAATGCTAATCCATAAATTGTAGAATAACTTTGCAGTAATTAGTCGGATACAGGTTATACCATGACTGAAAGTGTATATCACATATATAGTAAAAAGTTCATGAAGGAAATAAAGTGAAAGATGGCAGGCTTTGATCTGTAATCAGATTCCAATAGTTATTTCTTTGGCTGTGGATAACATGAGTCCTTTGGGTTATTTTGAAACCTTGTTTGGATGATAATAGTTTAGCCTTTCACAGTTGATTATTGCATAATGGTTCTTTTACTGTATATACTGTTCTTCTGATTTTGCTCAATTCTCTTTGTATCATTTCATAGAAATCTTTCCAGGTTTTTCTGAATTCATCCTGTTTATCATTTTTATATGATTTAATAGTTTTCCATTACAACTATATACCACAATTTGTTCAGCCATTCCCCAATTGATGGATACCCCCTCAGTTTCCAATCCTTTGCTAGTTCAAAAAAGAACTGCTAAAAATATTTTCATACAAGTTGGTCCTTTTCTCCTACTTGTGATCTCTTTGGGATACAGACCCAGAAGTGGTATTACTGGGTCAAAAGGTATGCATAGTTTTTTGGCCTTTTGGACACGATTCCATGTTGCCCTACAGAATTAACTGTTCACTGTTGCACCAGTGATGCATTAATGTCACAATTTTCCCACATTGCCTTCAACATTTATCATTTTTATTTTTGACCATATTAGCCACTTTGATAGGAATAAAGTGGTATCTCAGAGTTATTTTAATTTGCATTTCTCTACTAATGAATGATTTGGAGCATTTTCTCATAGGACTATAGATAATTTAAATTTCATCTGAGAACTGCCTGTACATATTCTTGGTCCATGTACTTTTAATAACTTTTTCAATATAAGTTATTTCCTTTATCATCCTACATGTTTTATTTTATGCACTTAAATAGACTATCCTGAGACTCATCCTGTCAGAGGGGTCCATAATGTCAAAAAGGGCTAAAACCCCCTGGCCTAAATGGCTTATGGGTTCTCTTCTAGCTCTTACACCTATGAGCCTTGATAATCACTTATGATCATATAGCATTTTAAGACTCATAAAATACTTTCCTATAAACAAACCTATGAGGCAAACATTAGAAATACTGTTATCACCATTTTACAGACAAGGAAGTAGAGTCAGTGAAAGGTTGTGACTCACCCAAGGTCATGCAACTAGTGCATATTGGAGCTGGGATTTGAAAATAGATGTATCCTGATTCTAAGTCAAGTGTACCCTTCACAGCCTGCTTGAGGATAGGGTATAGTTCCTAGTCTCATAAAACTTACCATATAGTAAGAGAATGAGACAGAAACATACAGATAACTAACACTATTTTCTCATTGAACTCAAGATTGATCAGAAGTTTTACTTTCTGTTGAAAATATAACAACAATAATAGCTACCATTTTATGACACATTTACTTTGTATTTCAGTCTCATTTGATCCTCAAAATATTCTAAGTAGCATGTATCCCAAAGAGACCCACCCCCGCAAAAAAGATAAAAGGATCTATTTTTACAAAAAATAGCAATAGCAGCTTTTTTGTGGTAGCAAGGAATTAAAAACTGAGTAGATGTCCATCAATTGAGTAATGGCTGAACAAGTTGTGGTATGTGTTTGTAATGGAATACTACTATTATGGTATAAGAAATAATGAACAGGATGGTTTCAGAAAAACCTGGGAAGACTCATATATATTGATGAAGAAGGAAGTGAGCAGAACCAGAATTATTGTACATAGTAATAGCAATATCATATCATGAACAACTTGGTTAAGAGATTTAAAAGCTCAGTTATTTCATTACTATTACTTTAGAGGATTAGGATATTATCTACTTTGTTTTGCTGGAGTGCAGATGAGAAAAGAGCTCCTTGTAACTCCTGGTTGTTATGTATTTCTCATTTTGGTGCTCAGTTTATTCCTAGATTCTTTGGGACTCCATTTGAGGTTTTTCTTGGCAAAAATACTGGAGTGGTTTGCCATTTTGCTTCTCTAGCTAATTTTATAGAGCAAGAAACTGAGACAAAGAGGTTTAAGCGACTTGCCCAGAGTCACACAGCTAATAGTAGGTATCTGAGGCTGGATTTGAACTCAGGAAAAGGAGTCTTCCTGTATCCAGGCCAGGCACTCACTGTACCACCTGGCTGCCCCTCTCATTTTGTTAAGGCGCTTAAGTGACTTGGGTGGGTTGTTTACACTTTTTTTTCTGCTCTTTTTTTCTCTGTGAAAGAGGGCTGATATTCTCTGGTGAAGTGTTCTGAATTTCTTGAATGCCTCAGTTATTATGAGACATCTGTCTGAAATATGACCCTGAAAAAGATATTTATGACTTATATGATTAAGCAGATGAAGGAAGCATGATGGATTTGGAGTTAGATTGACCTGGGTTCAATTTCTATTCATCTACTTAATACCTATGTATATGCTTGGGCAAGTCACATCCCTAGATTTCAGTATCCTATTTGTAAAACATGGGGTGGATTAGTTAATTGCTAAAGTTGCTTGTACCACTAAACCTATGATCCTTTGGGGTCCATCACAAAGCATTTTAATCTCTATTGAAACATCATTGAAATTATAGCATTTCATTTATGTCTTTGCATCTCTGGTGTACTTAGCATATTATCTGTCATGTAGACCGAAAGAGTTCCATGAGCATTCTGCATAGATAATTCTGTGTCCATGCATGGCATTGCTATGTGCCAGCCATCTTCAGGTATCTGTGTTGTTTGTAGAGTTCTCTCGGCATTGGAGGAAAAAAACCATGTTTATATTTTGTTTAAAAACCAGTGACCAACAGCAAAACTCAAGCTTGATTTTGATTTTAGTTTGTAAACCCTAAAAAGAATATGGATGCTTCTGGCTGGCTGCTAGGTTTTTTGTCATGGAATGCCTAAGACAAGCTTTCCTACTAACAATAGAGTGCTTTGGAAAAGACCAACCTTTTCACTTTCCTGTGGATAACTTACAGAGTAGGTGCTGGCCTACATGGTTGATTGAGTTTTCTCCTTATACCAATGAAATCATAGATCTGATTAAAAAGAATATTTCTTTTGTTTTTATTTATATGTGTACCTGTTGTCTCTCCCTATAGAACTTTAACTTTCTTGGGCTCAGGGACCATTTTGATTGTGTTTTGTATAATCTAGCACAGGGTTTGGCCCATCGTAAATGTCTAATAAATGTTTGTTGAATTGAAATGTCAAGCAAATGAGGTTGATGGGAAGTTCAGAGTAGTTTCATAGAATTCTTGACTCCTATATTAGCCAATGAACAAGTATCTGGTGGGAGTAGTGTGCATTTAATTCAGTGATGGTCTTCATTAATGGTATTTTTGGAGTAAAATAATATAGAAACTCAAGTCCTAATTTTACATAGACCCCTTAAACATCTGCCTCATTATTTTTTACAGAGCTCAGGATGGGAGTGAGAAACCCCAACTACTACATAACCCAAGGTCTTATGTTGTACTGGTATTCTTTTCAAGATCTTGTTACAGCAGCTATATAGCTGTGAAGAGAAGTTAGCTGTTGTTATGCCTTACTTAGTTAAAAATTGCACCTTTCCATACTCTATTTCATCCTTGCATGATAAAGGACCAGAAGAGTAGGGGGGAGGTGGTGGAGATGGGAGGAGATGAGCATTGTCTATACTCCAATAACATGCCTCTTAGATTGCCATCAGAATAATGTCTCTTAGGCAGAGATCTTTCTGTTACTTTCTGCTTAAAAATCTCTGATTGCTAATTATTCCCCTTCACAGTGGTTTGGTCAGCCCTTCTTTGCTCCATTTGTTTGATTGATGGCAGACTTATTTTTTCCATCTAGGAGGCAATGGGTCCTTTCATTGTCTTTTCTCAGGTAGGCACCTTTGATATTGGCATTCAATTTTTTTATATCTTATTATTTACACATTGGTGTGTTCATTTTTATATTTGTTCAGGGTTGGAAGCCTCCATCTTCTTTCTTGGGCTCCCTTTTCCCTTACGTACTCTCCTCATAGTGTTTGGTCCACGGGAGTGGTTTCCATGAGTGGACATGACGTATGGGTGAAGAACTCTTTTTTTGATACACATTTAACAATATGCTTGCCTGCCTCTTCCTTCCTTCCTTCCTTCCTTCCTTCCTTCCTTCCTTCCTTCCTTTCTTCCTTCCTTCCTTCCTTCCTCCCTCTCTCCCTCCCTCCAACCCTCCCTTTCTTCTTCTTGGCTTGGATGCCCCACTATTAACCTAAATAGACTGTGAATCCAAACTAGCCCCAATGACTTGTACTTCTTCTACTCAAAATATCATTGGTTACACTGACCATAGTGGTTCCTTGAGATTGTTCTAATGGTAACTATAGAGAATCTTGGAAGGTCAAGAGGATTAATGGATATATAGTTTGAATTTTAACAATCAGAGAGACTGATTCAGTTTTATACCTTCTTGCTCATTGAGCCCCACTAGAAGAAAGGTCTGGAGAATGGGAAAGGATAGTATAGACCTAATGAACCTAAAGTCTTGCTTACGTGGATTGTGTGCCCTTCTTGGCAATCATCTGAAAGCTTTCACTGAGCATTTAAATTAACCTGAAAATATGGCAGGGCAGGGGAGGGAACATGAGAGATTCAGCTTCATATATGCCCAACATGAAGTCTCTTTTGCTTCCTTGCCCTGATTGCTCTTGCCACATCCATAAGTAAGATGTGCTTGCTTTGGGGGTAGGGCATCAGGCATACAATGCACCATTCAGAGGTCACAACAGAACTCTTGTCTCCTGTGCCAAGCCAAATGATGCTCGAGTAAATGTCATTCCACAATCCTGCTTCAGGTTTTCAACACCATCTATAGAGGGACAGGCTATGACACTAGGTAGAGAGAGGGAGGTAGAGGTGAATTCTTGTATCTTTTCCTTCTGCTCTCAGAGAAGGTAGAGAAAAGGTTCTCAGCATCCAACTCCTTCCCAAATAGACCTTTGAACTTCCCATATCTTGGAGCTCTAGTTTCTTAGCCCAGAAATGAGGATGATGCCACCTTTTCCATGTTGTTATTAATGGGTAAGAAACCTGGTAGGAAATACTTTCATACCCTGGAGCCAAGCTACTGTTTCATGCTTAACTCCTCGGAAAAATACAAAGCCTTTCCATTTGGTGGGAGCAGTGAAAGGAGGCCTCTAACAGGTGCCATTGTAAGCTCTCTGGGTCCTGTCGAGATTCAGAGGCCATCAGTCCTGTTTTGATCTTGACTCAGATGGAAAGCTTTAGTGGAGAACTCTCGAGGGCTAAGAAGGGGATTCTTTGATCTCTGCTCTGCCCTAATAGGCAGAACACTCTTCTCTGTTTCCTCTAAGGACAAAAATAAACAGAGCGGCTGGGTTTGGGAACAGCTGCATAAACAATACAATTTGGAAAGATGCAAACAATGCATGGGTTACATATGAATCCACACATGTATACTTCTTCTTCCAGACTTTTGCATCCTTTGTGAGTATCATTTGATCCAAGGAAGACCTTCCTGGGGAGGTACAATGTTGTGCCCTGAACTCCAAGGAGGTTGAAGCTTTGGGACACATAGCTTAGAAAATTCTTTTCCTTTGACCCCATAATTAAAATGTCTGTAGTCAATCTGGTTTGTGCCTCACCACTCCACTGAAATTGTTCCCTAGTGACTTTTAGTCAGGCTAGTGATGTTCAAATGACCAAATCCATTGGCTCTCCTAGACCTTTCTTTGTAGCTTTTGACACTGTTGCTCACACCTACTAAATGCTTCAGAGATGCCACAGTCTCATGGTTTCTCTCCCCATGTCTCTAAATATTCCTTCTCTAACACTTTTGCTATTTCCTCATGCCCTAATACCTTCATAAGGGTGTTCCACAAGGATCTATGCTTTGCTTTTTCTCCAGTCTCTTCCTTGGCAATTTAATTCATTTATATGGTTTCAGCTGTGACTTCCAGGCATATAACTTACAAATCTCTGCTCTAACTTATCTTCTGAACTCCAGACTTACATCTGCAACTGCTTAAAGGATACATCAATCTGGATATTTCTGTGCTACTTCAAACTCAACCTCCTTAAACCTGCTCTTCTTGATAACTATTTTTGTTGATAGCGCCAACATCTACTTATCCCCTCTGTTTTAAAACTGACATCTTTGACTTTTCTCTCCCCCCTAACTCATATTCATTCAGTTACCAGATCATATAGATTCTACTTCTGCAACAGAACATGGTGTATCTCCTCCTTTCTCTGTCCACTTAAATGATTATAATATACTCCTGATAGGTCTTCCTGCCATTACTACCTCCTCACTTCCAATTAGTTTTTAATATTAATAGTTAGGTGGTACAGAGTGCTAGGTGTGGAGTCAGGAATACCTGAGTTCAAATTCAACCATAGATATTTGCTGGCTCTATGACCCTGGGTGAGTCACTTAAGTTCTCTCTGCCTCAGTTTACTTATTTGTAAAATGGAGATAATAATAATGCCTACTTCCCAGAGTTGTTGTCAGGATCAAATGAGATAATATCTGAATGACATATAATAGATCCTTAATAAATGCTTAATGAAAAAATTGGTGATGGATTGATTAATCCTTATGATTATATCATTCACTTGCTCAGAAATCTTCTTTGACTACTTTTTGCTCTCTGAAAAAAGTAAAAACTTCTTTTCTTGGCATTCTTGGCCTTTTACAATCTGGCAACTTTCAGCCTTATGCCATAAGGGCTATCATTTCTTTATTTCAGCCCTAAGTTAGAATATCCTCTTACATTTCCCTTGCTACTGTCCCAAGTTTCCTTTATTCTCCACCTTTGTTTATGCTCTTTCTTAAGCCTAAAATGCCTTCCTTTCTTTACTTTGGCTGTTGAATTCTTACACATCCTTTTAAAGCTTAGTTCAAGTATCATCTCCTCAAGTTAATCCTCTAATTGGCAACAACCTTCTCCTTCCAGTCTTTCCTAGTTTTCTGTTTTGCAGTTGTCCACCTATGTTTTCATTTTTCCCATTTCCATTTTTAATTTTTAATTTATTTTTTTCATGTAAGCATTATTTTCTCTCCTTAACCACTACTGAAATTTAAAAAAAGTTTTAAAAATCCTTATATCAAATACGCATGTTCAAGTAAAACAAATTCCTACTTTGTCTATGTCCCAAAATATCTCATTCTACATCTTGAATCTGTCACTTCTCTTGTCAGAAGATGGATCACATCTTCATCATCATCATCCTACAATAATCATAGTTGTTCATTACATTGAACAGTTATATTAAGTATTTCGAAATGTTTTTGTATAAATTGTTTTATTGGTTCTGTTCACTTTGCATCAGTTCATAAAAGTTTTCCCAGGTTTCTTTTAACACATTCTTTTTAAATTTCTTATGTAATAATGCTGTTTTTATTACTTTTAGGTAGGGAATGAGTAGGGGAACAAAGCTTTATTAAGTATTGCCTTCAGTGTTCCAGGTACTGCTTTACAAATATTATCCCATTTGATGTAGTATACTACAGTTTATTTAGCTCTTTCCCATTTGATTGACTTCCCTTTGTCTAATTCTTTGCCACTACAAGAAGAATTGACATAAATATTTTTCCTCTTTCTTTTATCTCTTTGGGAGTATAGGCTTAGGAGTGGTATTACCACTTAGTGACTTTTTGGCCATGGTTCCAAATTGCTTTTCAGAACAAACAGACCAATTCATGGCTCTAATTGGTGTACATGTTTTCCTGAAGTCCCTTCAACAATCGCCGTTTTCAATTTTTGTCATCTATGCTTATCTGAATAGAACTCAAGAGTTTTTTAAATTTGCATTTCTCTAATTATTAATAATTTGGACCATTTTATATAATTGTTGATAGTCCTCCTTTGATAACTGCAAGTTCATGTTCTTTGACCATTTATAAGTTGGGGAATAGCTCTTATTGCTATAAATTTGAATCTTAGAAATGAAACCTTTATCAGAGAAACTCGCTGCAACGATTTCTTCCCCCCTTTTCTCCATTCCCCTTCTAATTGCTTTTGTTTGTAGAAAACTTTTCAATATAATGAAAATTGTCCATTATATCTTCTATGATCTCTGTAATTTTTTTCTCTTGTAACTATCTGTATATGTTTCTTTATTCTTGTACTCTAGAATATGAACATCATGAAGGTAGGAAAAATATTGCTCTCCAGAGGAGGTAGACTAGGATAGTGAAAGGGAACTGAAAATAGTGTCATTTCTCTCTCTAGCTCTGATCTCTCTTCCAGGTTCCAGATATTTTTTTTTTTCCAAAATGCCTTACAGACTCCATCTTTACTTGCATCTCAAACTTAACACATAACAAAACAAAGCTTATTTTCTTTTCATACTGTTATGCTTTACTCTTTTGTCCTACCTCCTCCTCCCTACCATTTTTCTGGAAATGTTCCTCTCTTTGATTCAGAAAGTAGCATCAGTATTCATCCAATCTCCTATATTCATAACCTTGGAGTTATCTTTGACTTCCTTCTGCCTTACATCACATATTCAATCTATTGTTTCTTCTGCCAAGTATTTCCTTCCCGATTTCCACCTATAAAAGTCTCTTTTCTTTTTTTGAAGCCAGCCAACAAGGACTATCACCTTTTGCATTTGGTCTTATGAACACCAAGACTGCCCCACCCCATGCACCATAGCCTCACATCAGACACTTAATATGAAATAGTGTAAATCTTAGTATAAAATAGCAACATATTTATGATTTAGATTTTTAGTTTTTCTATTCTATATTGATAGAACCTATAAAATCAGAGAGCTAGTGAGTGACATGAATTGGTAGGGATTAAGTGAGAAATAGCAGAGAGGAAGCAGGTTGATAATCCTAGAACTACTTGATGCTAAATCAGGCTGAAATATGGAAAATGTAATTATTCATCTAGTAGTTTCCAAATATCTGTATATTTTTATTGGGTACACAAAACATCTGGTGAACAAATGACCTTTTCATTTTTTATCTTTTTATTCTGATGTATGACACTGGAAGAGAGACAAAATAATTAGAGAGGGAGTACAGAGAAAACAGACCATTAATTGAGTACCAAAGTAATGAAGGAAGAGAAAAACATGAACAAGAAGGAAGAAGACTCATTGAAGAATAGGGGATTCCATCTAGAAGATGGAAAGGTTTCACTGATCTATCCTTTAAAATGTAGTTTGGAACTTCATATCCTCATGGATTTTTGGATTGAGAAAGAAACCTTCTATTGGGATCTTTTTTCTGATGTCCCTTTATAGGTAGTTATCCAGAGTCTCTTCAGGCTGGTCTAGTGCCCAAGGCACTTACTATTTAGCATGGCAGCTCATTTCCATTATTTGACAACAATAATTTAAATTTTTTTCTTATTGAACTGAAATATGCCTCTATAATTTTTATTCATTTGTCCTAATTTTGACCTTCTAGAGTCCAGGTGACAGTCTACTCCAATTTCCACATAGCCCTTAAAATACTTGAAGAGCTCTTTTGTATTCTCCCCACCTCAGTGTTCCTTTTTGTAAAATGCTTAGCATAAGGTCTGGCACATAGTACGCATTATATAAATATTGGCTATTATTAGTGATTGCCATTTTTTGGTTTTTTCAATTGTTCCTCATATGACATGTTTTCCAGACTGTTCAGCATGGTTATCCTCATTTGGACCCCCTCAAAATGTGGTGCTCAAAACTGGACACAGTACTCCAGATGAGGTATTACTAGTACAGAATATAGTAATATGGTTATATCCTTAAAGCTAGACTTATATTAATTCAGACTGATTACATTAACTTTTAATTGGCCATATTATTGACTAATATTGAGTTTGTGGTCAGCCAAGACCATAAGTCTTTTGCCTATGAACTGCTAATTGGCCAGATGCCGTCATTTGTTTTAAGCTTAATTATTTATCTTTATTTTTTTTATTTAAACATAAATGCAAGACTTTACATTTATTGAAGTTGATTGTAATCTTTTTAAAATTAAAAAAAACCACCCTTACATTCCATCTTAGAATCAATACTATGTATTGGCTCCGAGACAGAAGAGTGGTAAGGGCTAGGCAATGACCTGCCCAGGGTCACACAGCTAGGAAGTGTCTGTGGTCAGATTTGAACCCAGGATTTTCCATCTTCAAGCTTGGCTCTCTATTCACTAAACCACCTAGCTGCTCACAGTTTAATGTAATCTTTCTAGTTTTGGCCTAGATTTCCCATTGCTGGTACCTAAGGAGAGTTGGGATTAAAGTGATATGCCTTTCTTGTAATGCTAATCTTCATCATCATCATTATAGCTAACACATAGCACTTTAAGGTTTGCAAAGCATTTTCCAAATATTATCTCATTTGATCCTTCCAGTCATGTTGAAGAAGAGGTATTATTATTATCTCCATTTTACAGATGAATAAATGGAGTCAAATAGGGGTTAAGTGACTCGCCCAAGATCACTTGTATCTAGCAGCCTCAGCCTAGTGTCTGAGGCTGTATTTGACCTCAGGTCTTCCTGACTTCAGATCTAGCTCTCACTCTATCATCTCTTGCCCCATCTAGTTGCCCTGTGTGTGACATAATACAATAAAACAGTTATGATATAGTGAAAAATCAATCTGGAGTCAAGCAAAGCATAGAAAAGGAAATATACATTCATCAAAGTTGTTCAGCATTAGCATGGATGGGATCCAAGGCAAAGCCAAGAGGCAGCATGGTATGTATATTGGAATAATCAGGGCATCCTGGATTTAATTCCCTCTCATAGGCTGTCTGACCTTGGGCAAGTGATTTAAACTTTATGAATCTCAGTTTCCTAAAATATAAATTTGAAATAATAATAGCACCTATCTGGCAAAGGTTGTTATGAGATTCAAAAGATAATGTATGTCAAACATTTTGCAAACTTCCTACATGCTCTATAAATTTCAGTTCTTTTCCTCCTCATCTTGGTTTCCCTCATTTCGATTCTTCTCCGTTTCCTCTTCTTCTCTTCCTTTACTTCCTTCTCTTTTTACTCCTCTTCCTCCTCTTCCCTTGTTCATCCTCCTCCACCTTTTCTTCTAAAACTCCTTGTGTATAATATAGAATATACACATATATGTGTTCGTATACACTAGTGCACTGATAGTAGAGTTGTGAATGAGTATAACCATTTGGGAAAAAATTTGGAATTTGCAAATAAAGTGACTAAAATGTCAATGCTCTTTGAACCCCCTAAATTTCCACCACTAAGTTTATACTCCAAGGAGACCATTTTATACTATCATATTAATAGTAGCACTTTTGTGACAGTAAACAATTGGAAACAAAGTAGATGGCCCAACATTTGGGGAATGGTTAACATTTATGTAATGTAATGCTACTGTGATATAATTAACATATGTGATGAATTCAGAAAAGTATGAAAAAATTTATAATATCTGATGCAGAGTGGAGTAAGCAGAACCAAGATAATGATACACACAGTGGTTAAAACAATATAAATGGCAAAACAACTGTAAGACAGTCAGACATCAGTGGTTTTGCCTTGGGACCAACACACAGTATTGATACTAAGCTGGAAGTTAAGGGTTAAAAAAAAGAATAAAATACACCGGAAGCAAGAGCTTACTTGATGAAGGTACCAGAAGGGAACTATAAGGGCTCTGGCAGGTAGCATTGCACAAAACACTACATCTTTATCCTTACATAACAGACTACAAAATTAAAAAGAACAAGGACAGCTCACTGCTTTGCAAAAGTTGGAAAGTGCATGGATATGATACATTAAACATATTTTCAGACATTTTTTGATGTACTGATAAATTTTCTTTTCTTTTTTCCTTTAAAAATATTTTTTAAAAGTATGATTGAAAAAGACAAACTGCTTATATGTTGAGTGCAGCATAGTCAATAATAGAGCCTTTTATATTACTTTGTCAAGAGAATATGGAAGAGGGTCTTCAGCAGATTGGGTAGATCCTCTTTGGTGAACTTATGAGAAAGTATGGATGAGTTCAGATGTGCATCACTGGAATTTTACCCACATTGATAAAATAAGAGCAATTGGAGCAAAGGATAAACTTCCTAATAATTAAAGCTATCCAGAAGTAGGATGGATTACCCTGGGAGTTCATAGGATTACTGAAACAGCTCTGGAGCAGAAGAAGACATTAAGGGTCATTTAGCCCTGCCTTCTTTTATACAGGAGGAAAGAGACTTAGAAAAGAGAAAAGCCTAAAGAGGTTAAATGACCTTCCCAAAGTCAGTAAATAGCAGTTCTGGAATGTACAAACTAAGATTCAAGTTCACCATTCTTTTCTGCTGTACTATGAATTCCCAAAGTTTCAAAGGTTGGATGGCCGCTTGCTGCATATGTGGATGGGGATACTCTACTCTTAAGTAGAGAATGAACTAGCTGACCTCAGAGATCCCTTCCAACACTATGATTCTCTTATCCTTATTTCACAGAGGACAAAAGTGAGATGTACAGAGAAACTAAATAACTTATTCATGGTCACATATCTAGAGAGCAACAGAGTTAGAATTTGAACCTAGATTTCAGGGCTTCAAGTCCAACATTCTTTCCACGTCTCCTTATCAGCCTTGACAGTGTGACCTTTTCTAGAATGTCGTACTTCAGAGGGCACCAACTTTTGTATGGTTCCCTCTGTTGTTCAATCATGTTCAACTCTTCGTGGCCCTATTTGGGGTTTTCTTGGCAAAGATATTGGAGTGGTTTGCCATTTTTTCCTCCAGCTCATTTTACAGATCAGGAAATTGAGGCAAAGAGGGTTAAGTGACTTGCCCAGGAACGCATAGGTAGTAAGTATCTGTTGGCCAGATTTGAATTTGGATCTTCCTCATTCCAGGCCCAGTGCTCTATCTACTGTGTCACCTAGCTGCCCAATTTCTACCATGGTATTTTGCATAATGAGTCATCAAGTGATGTTCATTTTAAGTTCCAAATATAATGGCAGTCTCTAGAAACTGTGATGCTTAGGTATGTATCTTTGGTGATTTATTGTATGGGTGCTATGTAATAAGTTCTGTGATCTATTCTCCAGTCTTTGCACCCTTTCTGTGGATCGAGCAGCTTCTCTGCCTTTCTTCACCTGTAACTTTTCACTGAGACTTTTCTGCAATTGTTCTGGGCATTTTCTGAAGCCTCCTCACATACTGATAGATAGAGGGTCACAGATGACCCTCTATCTACCTACTCTGAACATATTCATTAGCCGTCTCCATGCCTGGGCATCTCTACCTTCTCACCTCCAATTCCTGCCTTCTTTGACTTCTTTTAGGTCTTGGCTAAAACCCCACCTTCTGAAGAAGCCTTTTTCAATCTTCCTTAATCTCAGAGCCTTCCCTCTGACATTATCTACCTCTGATTTATCTGACACATGCCTTTTTTTTTTTAAATATATTTTTAAACCCTTAACTTCTGTGTATTAGTTCCTTGGTGGAAGAGTGGTAAGGGTAGGCAATGGGGGTAGTGACTTGCCCAGGGTCACACAGCTGGGAAGTATCTGAGGCCAGATTTGAACCTAGGACCTCCCATCTCTAGGCCTGGCTCTCAATCCACTGAGCTACCCAGCTGCCCCAGACACATGTCTTTTTAATATATTTTGTTGGCATGTTTTCTCCCCTTTAGTATATGAATGCCTTGTGAGCAAGGGACTCCTTGTGTTTTTTTGTATTTTAAGCATGTAGCAAAGTGCTTCATAGTAGTGTTTCAGAAGTAAATGCTTCATAAATGCTTATTGACAGACATAGTATTCGATCCAGTGATACCTGTCTCATTGTTGTATGAACAAAACATTTTACCTCTGGGCATTTTTTGTGACTGTCCCTCAGGCTTGTAATGCTCTCTCCTTCTCTTCACCTCCTGACTTCCCTGATTTCTTTCAAATATAGTTAAAAACCTACCTTCTATAGTGAGCTTTCCCCAATCTATTCATTTTAGTGCCTTTCTTTTAATTATTTACTATTTATCCTACATATAGTTTGTACATGGTTGTTTGCTTGTTGTCTCCTCCATTAAATTATGAGTTCCTTGGGAATAGGGTCTGTCTTCTGCTTTTTTTTTGTATTCTCAGTCCTTAGCAGAGTGCCTGGCACATAGTAGGTACATAATAAACATGGGTTAACTTGACTAACAAAATTCCTTCAGAATCAAATTCTTTGCCCGAAGATTGTTCAGGAGTTTCATCTCAAGAACCATGGATAATCTGCTGAGATCATTAGTGATAACTTTTATGTGAAATGCATTTTCCTTCCCATCCAACAGCCCTCCCCCCACTCTGAGATGGACCAGATGCTTGCAAACCAGTTCCCCAGTTCCCAGATTAGAGAGCATAGGATCCTATAATCTTTTGGCTCCTTCAGATGGTTAAATTGTATCCAAGGAGTGAACTTATCCTTCATCACGTGGGATATGCTTGGGAAGGACATTTATCAAGACTTAGCTGAAAAAATCCGCCACCCCCTCTTCTTCCTACCCTTCTGTTTAAAAAAGAAAGCCACCCTGCAATTTAAAATAAGTTTGTGAAAGCCAAAGATGTCCCTAGATGTTTCTTAAGTGGGTTGGTGGCTTGGGTCCCAGTAATTTCTCTCCATCTTCCAAATGATGTGGCTCCTTGCAACTCTCTCACATTAGTTTCTGAGGGACTGGCATGGCCTGGGATCGTAGCTCCCCACAGTCTCAGACAGACTTCTCTCTGACCCCCCACAAAGGCTGGCATGGCTTCAGAGAGCTAATTTAAAAAAAATCCTTTTTGATTCTTGACCCTGGCACAAAAGTTTTGGCTAGGTAGGCCACTTAGGATCTGGGCACTTGAAATAGGCAGTTAGTGTGTTTGGTTGGCAAATAGTAAGCTTTCACATTCCCAGAGCCATTTTGGGGATGGCCTGGCACTGGAGTGGCAAAAAGGTATTTGCTCTGTTTAAATCTTCACACTCTGATGGTTTTATGTTCTACAGCTTCAGTTTACAAACTGTTTGGGAACCATGTGCTTGGATTTTATAACATTTTACCAGTCAGCAAGTTGGATAAGGATTAATGGTTATTAATAAAAAAGCATTAGGAAAGGGATTGCAATGGAAAAATATAAGATGGTCATTGGATAAAAAGAAGGCTATTGGACAGGGGATCAAAAAACATGGGCTATAGTCTGAGCTTTTTACCTCTATGGACTCAAGAGGTAAAAAACTCCCCTTTTATATTATAAGCCTCAGTTTCCCCATTTGCATTGCCTATCTCAAAAAGGCATCTTAAGAGTATCACATGAAATCACTTTTATTGCAGCATTTTATAAGCTGAAAATCTCTTATGTAAATTAAAGTATTATTTTTTCTGTCAAGACATGAAAAATAGCAACAGTGGGAGAAATACAATTTGGGTGCAGAGATGTTTGGCAAGTTGGAATACCATCTTATTGAAACTCTCTTAGAAACTTCTCAAGGGAAATAGATAATTGGTGTTAGTTAATTAGTGGACATTTTAAATTATCATTGACTGTAATGCACAGTGGCTTCTGAAGCAGGACAATTAGAATAATAAAGTATTGGCCCATCAACATTTTGGAATTACATGGTAGAAGCCTATTCTTTGCTTCTGAACCCTGACCAGCTACTAGTGTCAAGATGGAGACCACCATTGACTAATGCCCTATTTTACGTATGACCCTACAAAAGTGGCATAACTTACCTTCCTGGCTTCAATGGTGTCTGCTTATGCCATTGATCCTAAAACCACTGACAGCCTCCTTCTACCTCTATGGATATATGATTTCCACAAAGATTTTGGCTTAGTGAAATTTGGATGCTGTCTGGACCATTTTTGGATGCTTTCAAAATGTCCAAGGAAGGATTCCTATTTGGTGTCTTTTATTTTTACTCAAAAAAGACATTATAACACCCTTGACTTCTCCTGAGCTCCCCCGACTTGTGTGCAATACAAAACAAACAAAATAGAAGAAGGGTTATTCTTATTGTTTGGCTTGGTCATTTTCATTTATGCCTGACTTTTTGTGACCCTATTTGGAGTTTTCTTGACAAAGACACTGGAGTAGTTTGCCATTTCCTTCTCCAGCTCATTTTACAGATGAGGAAACTGAAGCAAAGATGGTGAGGTGTCTTGCCCAGGGTCACACAGCCAGTAAGTATCTGAGGCCATATTTGAACTCTGTAAGATAAATCTTCTTGACTCCAAGCCTGGCCCTCTAACCACCATTCTATGGCACTTCTCTGTGCCATTCTTTGCCAACTAGCTACTTATTGAAGAGGGAAATAATACATTATCCAAGCTTGTACCCAAACTGTAATCCCCAGGACAGATGGGAACATTCATGCTGTCTTCTGGGATTGCGTTGACCAAAGAAAGGCAGATAACCAAGTAGGGCTGAACTGCAGGTGCTTCTAAAGCAGGGGTCGGCAACCTTTTTGGCCGTGAGAGCCATAAACACCACATTTTTTAAAATGTAATTTTGTGAGAGCCGTATAGTGCTGACAGTGTGCTCCTGTAACAGCGCCTGGAAAAAAAACTGACTTTATGGCTCCTGCAGAAAGAGCCATATCTGGCCCTCAAAAGAGCCAGATATGGCTTGAGAGCCATATGTTGCCAACCCCTGTTCTAAAGGAATTAGTAGGAGACTAAAATGAAAACCCAAGATCTGGAAAAGACCATCACATGAGATGAGGGACATGAAGGCAGAACAGCACCCAAATGCTTCCTGGTTCTTTGTTTCCTGTTCTCAGGTTCCAGAGAACCGGTTTTGTCAAGGAGCTTCTTCTAAGAGCAGAATCCAAATCAGCACAATTTTTGGTCTCAGAGATAAGTGACTACTGGAGTTGATGGAAAGATGTTCCCAAACTATGAAGGTAGAATGAGCTAGAAATGAATGCTACTTGGGGTGTGAGGCCCTACCTCCTTCCACTAAAAGTAGAAAGGAAACGGTTCAGTCTGAAGCTTTGTCTGTCACATGCACATAAAGTGGCTCACATTGGCCATTACTCTGAAGCCTTTTCATAACATTGACATTTTCCCATCAAGTTGCAGAAATTTTCTTCTAAAATCCATTCATCTTGGGTTTTGAGTTGACCTTTAGGAACACGATTTTTGGAGTTTTTGTTGCCTTTCTTGCTGTCATCTTAGTAAAGATGCAAATTCATTGCAGATCATAATAAGGGGAATATGGGACTAAGTATAGCATGAAAACAATGATATAACCTTTATCAGACTATTTACCACATAGGGTAGGAAGGGAGGAAGAGAATCCAAATTGCAAAATGTCAGAAAACAGTTGTCAAAAAATTGTTTCTACATGTAATTTGAAAAATAAAATTCAAGAAAAAGGAAAAGGTTCACTGGAGTGTGTAACACTTTTTTTTTGGTGGCTGCAGGATTGAGATTTCTATGAGACAGTGGTCCTCTTTTCAAAATTCAGTGTTCTCTCTTTTTCCCTGTCATCCCCTCTTGTACTGATTGGGGAGATAACATTAAGGAGAAAAAATCTAGCCTAGGAAAAACACAGCCTGGAATGGATTCTCTAGGAATGATGGGTGTAAATGTTGCTCATTTCATCTTAATTCTGTTTTAGTCTTCCCAAATTGTATAGGGGGAAACAGCTAACTTGAATCCAAAAAAGGACCTGATACAAGAACATTTGGTTACAGGCTAGAGTTGTTTACTATCGTGGCTTGCCCCAGTCCCTTGGACTTTGTTATGAAGTTTGTATTTCTGTACTAAGGACTATCTAGGTAGAATATATATTCTTGTCACATTAGTTATTTCTCAGCTGTTAAGAAAAATCTATTTGCCCTTTTCTACATGAACTAACAAAGCTCCCCAACGTGATCATTTTGTCTTTTTCTTTTTAACCATGAAATCATAGAACTAGAGCTGGAAGGGACATTAGAGACCATCATCTAGTCCAGTCCCTTCATTTTATAGATGAGGTGAATGAAGCCCAAATGACTTGTCCAAACTCATACAGATATCAAAGGAGGGATCTGAATCAAGAACCTCTAACTTCATTGCCATGTGCTCTTTCCACTAGACCACATGGCCACCCTTGTTAGTTATATTTTGCTGCTTCTGACTTATGGCATTTAAGATGAGAAACTTTTAGTATGTAATGCTAGGAATAACCATGTCTGTGAAATAAAGATGATGTAGAGTTGAAATACTGACCCTTAGAAAAGCTACAACTAAGGCAGGGTAGTTTGTTTTTTTCTGCAGAACACTGAATTTAGAGGGTACTGAAAGCACTTATAACCCTTCAGAAACAGAAACTACAAATATTTGCCCTAGTTATAACACTGGCAAGAATAATCTGTCACAATTGAAGATATCATCATACTTCTTTGTCCTTCCTCCTTCCCAGAGGAACACTTCTCCACTACTTTGTTCTACCCTCCCTTCCTCCTTTCACACTAAATTTATTTTTACATCTGAGGACTAATCCATGCCCTTCCTATAAAAAATTGGTAGTTGCAGCTGTAGCCACTAGTAGAGCATGGATATAATACAAGAAATGGCAAATTTTTGTACAGATTCATAGAGATTCTCTAGAAGACTGAATAATTGGAAAGGTTGGTTCCTGAAAGTGCCTTTCCATGGCCTTGAGATAGTGGGTAGAATTTGCAAGGTTTGGGGATAATTTAGCTCTTATAATTCCTTGACTAATCCTTCTTAAGACTTTGTCCATTAAGTAAGTTAACATTTTGTTAGAAAATAAAACCAGGATCAGATTTGTGGGAAAAATCAGTATTTTAAATGCAGAAACTAGATCTCTCTAATTTGATTTCAACTTATTTTTCCAAACATTTGTTTCTGCACTAATGCGTTCTCCCACCCCACCTTGTGCAAAAACCTCTTGATTGGCTATTACTGAATCAGATGAATAATTATGATAATGATATTAGTAATAGTTAGCACAGAATAGCTATTATTTCCTCCATTTTATAGATGGGGAAATGGAGTCTGAGAAGGTGAAATTACTTACCTGGTGACATACAGCAAAGTAAATGTCTGAGGCTGGATCTGAACTTGTATTCCAACAATCTATCCATTATCTCTAATTATTCTCTAGTTTCCTTCCAAGCAAACAATCCGCAGAAGGAAAATAAGCATTTGAGGACAAATAATACAATGCATTTTGGAACTCTTGCCTAGGGAATTGGTATAATGTAGTGCAAAGAATTACATCTAAAAGTCTGAAATTCAGAAGATCTGGGTTCTAGTCTAGTTTTTCTTGGGCTCTACTTCTAAGTAATTGTGTGCCCTTTGACAAGTCATTGACTCTTTGGTTCTCCATTTCTTCATCTTTGACACATACTAACAGAGCTGAGATTTGAACCTGGGTTCATGTCCCAAGAGACCAATAGTCAAAGGATATGAAAAAAAAAGAGTTTTTAAATGAATTGTAACCTCTTAACTACATGAAAGAATGCTGCAATCATAAACAATATGAGAAGTAAAAATGAAAGCATTCAGAAGATTTCACCTCATGCTTAGCTAATGACAAAAGAGAGGAATAATCAATGTTTAGGGGATTGTGAAAAGGCTAAGCATATTAATGTACTATCGGCAGGGCTGGGATTAGATCCAACCATTTTGGAAAGCAGTGTGGACATTTGTAAATAAAAAGACTAAAATATTTGTACAGTTGATCCAGAGGTTTCACTGTGACCATATACTCTATGGAGTTCATTAACAAAAAGAAAGGCTCCAAATACACCAAAATATTTAGAGTAGCATTTTTTGTTTTAGCAAAAAATTGGAAACAAAGTAAATGCCCATTGATTGGAGAATGGCTAAACAAATTATGGTGTATGAATACATTAGAATATTATTCTGCTATAACAGATAAAGAGTAGGATAAGTATAGAGAAGGATGGAAACATACATGAACTGATAAAATGAAATGAGAAAAGCAAAAAAGCAAAAATAAAAATAAACAACCCCCCCATCCAAACTATAAAATGACACATATTTATTACACAAAATGTAAGGGGAAAGAACAACTACATAAAACAAGCAGAACTGGATATTTTAAATGAAATGAAAATTCAAAGAACAGCCCCCAAGAAAAGACATATGAAGATACTTCATGTAACTCCTTTGCAGAGGTTGGAGTTCATAGAACATTGCTTACAACCATCATTTTTGGGGGGATGTATCATGTTTTCCTGAATTTTATTCCATTCTTCTTTTTAAATTATTATGAGATGGTTCTTTGGGAGTGGGGAGCAGATGTACAGGGCATATGAAACATGAGATATGAAAACAAAAAGATATCAATAAAAATCTTATTTTTCAGAAGAAAAATTTTCCCTTATGAGGAACTCTACTGATTGCTACTTTCTTGAAACACTGTGCTTTCTTTGTTGTACCCTTCTGCTTTTCCTCCTTCCTCTTCAGCCTTTCCCTTAAGTTTCCTTCTCTTATTCTGCTTCTTTCATCTACTCTGCAATCTAATTATACCCTTGCACTTAATCCTTTATTTTTCTTGCTACATTCTCCTTCCCTAGGGGAGCTTATCTATTCTTAGGACTTCAGCTATCACCTCTAAGCCAAAAACTTGCAAATCTTCCTATTGAGACCTGAACTCTTTCTTAAGGCTTAGTCTATTTTCCTAATGGACTACTGGATATCATCATTTGGATGTAGCCTTATCTCCTCAAAGTCTATATATCTGAAGCCAGACTCATAATCTTTCCCTTAGCTTCCCTTCTTTGATCCCGCTATATTTCTAGTTGGTTAGGTTTAAAAGCTTGGAGTCACCTGTGGCTCTTCTCAGACTCTCTCCCTCAGTCTCTCACTGCATCTTAGCTATTGCTCTTTTGAATGATCTCCCATTTGTCCTTGCCCTACGCCCTTTCCCAGTGTATTGCTCTAATGATTAAATCAAAGATCATTGTAATAGTTTTCTACCCCTTTCAATTCATTTTACATACTTTGGTCAGATTAATCTTCTCTACAAATTGTCCCCACAGTCAACAATCTTAAAAGAGTCCCCATTGTGTATAGATGTGAGGTCAGCCCAAGGTAATGAAAAGAAAACTCATAATACCTTGTAAATCACTTCATTTTTCTGGACCTCTGTTTTCTTAACATTAAAATGAAATTGTACAAGAAAACTCTCAAGATCCCTTCCAATCCCATGAAGGTGATTAAAAGTGACTGTTCTTAAACGACATTCAATTTAGTTCCTGCTTATACTTATATTCTCTACTACCACCATGACCACCACTGCTTCCTCCTCCCTATTTTCTTTCTCCTCTTCCTTTTCTCCTCCTCCTCCTCCTCCATTTCCTTCTTACTGTTCCTTCATTTAAGTCTAGAGATTCTTGCCTTTGCAGTTTTACCCTTTTGAGAATCAAGTAGCTACAAAAGTGTGTGTGTGTGTGTGTGTGTGTGTGTGTGTGTGTGTGTGTGTAATGGTCAGTGTCATAGATTTAAAGTTGGAATGGACTTTAGTGGCCATTTTATTCAACTCATTTTTTTGAGTTCTCTTTCTGTATTTTATCTTTACAATTACACATAAAGACAATTTCTAACATTCATTAAACTTTTTTTCAGTTTCAAATTCTCTTTTTCTCCCCCCTGTTTGAGAAGGCAAGCAATTTTATATAGATTATACATTTCCATATTAGCCAGTTGCCAAAACATTTCCATATTAGCCATGTTGCCAGAAAAAAAGAACAAAAAACCCCAACAAAAATAAAATGAAGAAAAATAAAGAAAAAAATTTAAAAATGCTTTAATTTGCATTCAGACTCCATTAATGATTTCTCTGGAGGTAGATAACATTTTTCATTAGAAGACCTTCAAAAGTGTCTTATATTAGTGCTCAGAATAGCTAAGTCATTCACAGTTGATCATTATTACAATATTGTTTCTGTGTATAATGTTCTCCTGGGTGTTTTGTATCACTTCATATAAGTCTTCCCAAGTTTTTCTAATAAAATCATATACCACAACTTGTTTAGCCATTCCCCAATTGATGGACATTCCCTGGATGTCCAATGCTTTGCCCCCACACAAAAAAAGCTGCTATAAATATTTTTGTATGGAAATGTCCTTTTTCTTTTCTTTGATCTTTTTGGGATACATACAGACTTTGTAGTAATATTGACGGACCAAATAATATACATAGTTTTATATTGGGGCACAGTTCCAAATTGCTTTCCAAAATGGTTGGATTAGTTCACAACTCTTCCAAGAGTGCATTAGTGCTCCAATTTTTCCACATCTTGTTATTTTCCTTTTCTATCGTATTACTCAATCTAATAGATGTGGTGGTACTTCAGGGTTGTTTTCATTTGTGTTTCTCTAATCAATAGTGATTTGGAGAATTTTTTCATATATCTGCAGATAGCTTTGATATCTTTCTCTAAAAACTGCCTGTTCACATTCTTTGACCTGTATTGACTAGAAAATGACTAGTATTCTTATAATTTTTACTAAGTCCTCTTTATAATTGAGAAATGAGGTCATTATCAGAGAAATTTACTGTAAAATTCCCCCTACCTCCAGTTTTCTGCTTTCCTTCTGATCATGGCTACATTGGTTTTGTGAAAAAAACTTTTAAATTTAATATAACAAGAATTATGCATTTTTACATTTTATTATGCTCTTTATCTTTTGTTTTGTCATAAATTCTTCCTTTATCCATAGATCTGACAGGCAAAATATTCTAGGTTCTCCTAATTTGCTTATGATATCACTCCTAATGTCTAAATTGCACATCCATTTTGATCTTTTCTTGGTATATGATCTGACATATTGGTCTGTGCCTAGTTTCTGACAAACCACTTTCTAATTTTCCCAACAGTTTTTTTAAATCAAATACTGAGTTCTTGTCTAAAAGCTTGGATCTTTGCATTTATCAAACCAACTCCCTCGTTTTATGGATGAAGAAACTACTGCCCACAGAGTTAAAATAACTTTGCCCAGTGTCCCAAAATAGTAGTTGGAAAAAAGACCTGGAATTCAAATCCTGATTTTCTGATTCTAATTCCAACATTTTTTCCAGTATGCACAAGTTTAGTAAACATTTAGAATGGCTAGTAAAATACCCATCTCCTATCACTAAGGTTCTCCTCCTATTTTTGCTTCATCATAGAATGGAGGTGACCCTGGGTTCTCAAAGGCTATGATAAGCTCTGTCAGATCTGAACAAGCGATAAAGAATTGGAGTATTAGTCAGGGCCTATGTGAGTATGTGAGGAAACTGAGCAATTTTCTTTGTGAGTCCCCAGTATCTATCTCTGTCTCTCTCTGTCTCTTTCTCTGTCTGTCTGTCTGTCTGTCTGTCTGTCTCTGCTCCCCACCTCCACCTTTTCCTCTCTTTTTCTCTCTCTCCCTTTATCTAAATAGTTTATTTTAAATGTATTATAAAATTCAAAAGCCTGTGTGAGGTGTTTTGATTTATCAGTGAAGACTTAGAAACCTTTTCATAAGAAATTTTGTGATTTAAACCATGGATAGTGCAGAGCCAAGATAACTTTCTAAAGCTGAATCTCTATTGTAGTCTCTACAGTCATTCTTGTTATAATTATGTGTAGCATGTCCAACCATTGATGGTTAGAGGATTAAACTTCCCATATATCCTTGTAGCTATTCACAGCACTATCGTTGAGATATTCTGGGAAAATGGTTTACACCATGATGGTGTACCTCACTCCTGCGTTACCTGCATACAAGTACCTTGAACACACCATCGCTTCATTTTCATAAAGTGTTTTCAACCTCATTCGATAGCTGATATCCAGGAGTTAGAATATATTGAACAACCGACTGTCACTCCCCAATAATATGCATTCCAAGAAAAACTGAAAATGTTACTCTTTTTGCAACAGCATGTGCCAGAGAGTAAAATACAGAAAATAGAAACCTATATCTATTTTGGCATGTTTCTAGTGAAAAAAAAAGGCTCTTAGTAGAAGACCCTGATAATGATATTTGTTTTCATGAAATAGATGGTTTTAAGGAAAAATTTCGTTACATCTTAAACTCAAATTGTTATTTTAGAAATACCATTTGTTGCATTGTCAGTACAAATAAACTAGATAAAGGAATGATAATTCTGTCTTTATATTTCATAATGCCCTATTTCTGAAACCTCAGCTATAATAACTGTCTTTCTGCAGTTAAAATAATTACTTTGTATTAAATATGTAAATACACAAAAATTATAATTTAAGAAAGAATGAAACTAAGTAGAACTTAAGTTTCAATTCTTAATATGAATTTATAATAATTTTTCACATTGAAAATTGCACTATATTTTGTTTTTTTCCACTATTATTCACATTTTAAATATACATACAAATACAAAAGTACAAAATTAAAAGATTCCAATCTATCCACAAACTTTGTATCTTCTAATGTAATGTCATATAACAGAAGACACTATATCTTACATAGTGTTTCTATGCAGAAATTCTTTATTGGTATTTCCCAGGAAATATATTTTACCAAATTCTGAGAAAAATCAGTTGAGAAATCAGGGAAAGGCATGATAATTCTCCTTTTGAGAATTAAAGGTTAATAATCGACATAGAGATGTTACTGTTTCAAAGGAACTCATTGATATCAAGTCAAAAACAAGAACAGGAAATGCTGACACACAGAGTCGAAGGTTAAGGTTGACATTTCCAGGAACTGGGACAGGAATATGTATGACAGAAGTGGTCGCAATTTAATCAGTCAGTCTTGCTTGTAACTGTTGCCATGTTTTAAGAGTATGTTCGTGGCCCTGTCTGCCGCTAACACTGAGACATTCTTACAAACATAGTAAATAAATTTATACGCATAGTATACTTTATAGAAATCCTGTGAATGTTGTAATCTAAGAAGGAGCAAATTTTGGAAGCAAAATAATTTCTTAATTTGGCAGATTATGCAGAGCTGTTTAACCTTTCTAGGAGACATGAGTTATGTTGTTCGAGTACTACTGAGTAATGTTTGCTAACATTTGTTAGTGTTTGAATATTTGCTACAGGCTACAATTCTTTATAAATGCAATGAAACAATGTTTTTTACTTATTATACAATTTTATTAGATATCCAAAATAATGAATGTAATATGAAGAATGTTGGGAAGGAATATCATAAGAACAATAAAGGAAATCTGATAGCTTATTGCCAAAAATGTTTTATTGTCATAATTTTGGCACATAAGAAGAATAAACCATGCATTTGTCATTTTTGTTTTTATGGAAAACCTGACAATTTTAGTATAACTCACAGAGAAGTGATTCACTGTTTATTATTATGGTCACTCATTATTTAAAAACATAAATAAATGTTATGAAAAATATGGAACAAATAATTACTCTGGCAATTTTGTGGATTTTGCATTCCCAAAGTCTGAAAATCATCTTGGGAATTTGGAAACACTAGTTCTATAGAATATGATGAGTTAGTGTACTTATGGCAACCATCAATCTTCCCCTTCTTTAGACAGAAGGGTTTAAAAATATAAGTTTATTACAGTGGAAGTCAAAATTAATTATTGTGATATATTTTAAGAACAAATTTTAAAGAAACAGGCTTACTTTTTGAATTATTAAGAATTTTGGCAAATCACTAGTAACTTTTTTTTTTTTTTTTTTTTTTTGGTTTTTAAACCCTTAACTTCTGCTGTGTATTGACTTATAGGTGGAAGATTGGTAAGGGTAGGCAATGGGGGTCAAGTGACTTGCCCAGGGTCACACAGCTGGGAAGTGTCTGAGGCTGGATTTGAACCTAGGACCTCCCGTCTCTAGGCCTGCACTAGTAACTTTTAAGCAGCCAAATGAAGGACATATTAGAAATTATTAAAAGCAAATGAAGGAAATCAAAAGCTGTTAACTAAAATGTTCTACTAATATCAATATTTAAAGTTTAATATCATCAAATTTTAATGTAACATATGCCATCCCATCTCCTTTCTCTTTGTCTTTGCATAAACTCTACCTTGTGCCTGGAATTTCTTTTTCTCTTTATCACTACTTGTTGTAGCAAGCTAGGTAACCCGATGGATAGAACACTGCTTCTGGAGACAGGAAGAGCTGAGTTCAAATCTAGCCCCAGACACTATCTGTGTGACCCTGGACAAGTCACCTAACTTCTGTTTGCCTAGGTTTCCTTAACTATATAAATTGTGGCTGCTTTATAAATGCTCATTCTCTTCTCCCTTTCTCTTTGAACTTTTAGTACCCTTCAGGTTTCATTTTAAGTACCATCTCCTCCAAGAGGACTTCTCTGATTCCCCCAGCAGTTATCCTTACTCCAACTCAAGGAGTATTTACTTTGTGTATAATCTCTGTTTATTCATTTGTGAACACATTGCCTCTTCCTACTAAATTCTAAGCTTTTCGAAGAGAGGAAATACTTCATTTTTGTATTAGTATCTCCAGCACCTGACACATATCAGGCTCTTAATACACGCTTATTGGTTGGGCACAAACACTGCAAAGAGAAAGATGCAATCCCTAGCCTCATGGAGCCTGCCAGTGATGACATACATGTACACAAAGAACTCTAATGCAGGGCAGGCTATGATGAGTGCAAAGACAAGATACAAAGAGCTCAAGAAAAAATTCAGAGGGGAGAGAACTTACCTCTAGGAGAATCTATGGAACAGGACGGCCACGGAGATAGGAAGATAGGAATTTCAAGTCTTGCCTGTGACTCAGATTGTGGGATCCTGGGCAAATTAGACCTTCTTAGTGGTCTTAAGAAACCCCCTGAGTCTATAAATTACAGAGAAAATGGAGGCCTGACGGGGAATTTCCTCACTTGTTAGCTCCCTATATCAATGAACTAAGGAGTTCAGGCCCCATTCTAAAAGTGATTACTCTGATTAATAAAAATTTGGGTGTTTAAATAAAGTAGTTAAAACAATTCACATGCTTGATTATCTTGTAAATCAAACCGAATAACTAATTATTAACTATATTTTTGCCAAGCCATATGCATCATTTAAAAAACAAGCATATTTAATCACTGTTTTCACTAAAAAAATTAATATTTTAGTGAGGGCAAAAAAGGTTTTGTACCATTAATAAAGTATTTAAAGTATATCTATTTCACCCCATTTTTTGATAACTGTTTTTGTGCATGTTTTGTAACATAACATATTAGCATAGAAGAACATATTTATAATTTGTAAATCATTTTTTAAGTTATAACGGTTCACTGTTTTCATGAACCCTTGCTTAGGGTACTGAGAGTTTAAGTGACTTGCTTATGATCACACAATTAGCACATAATGGGGTGGCCTGCTGTAAGCCAAAGTACCTCTGAAAAGCTCCTTTTATTGAGCTAAAATCATATTCCTTGCAGGTTATACCCAATACTTCTGGTTCTGCATGTCCCTCTCCCTAGTAACAGAAAATGAAAAAATCTGCCTCTAAATCCAAATTTACTATTTCTGACAGAGGTTTCAAAGAGAGTGATTGAGATCTAGGTTTGTTTGAGAACTAGTCTAGTACTGGACCTGGAATGAGGGAGACCTAAATTCAAATCCTAACTCAGATCCTTAACTGATTATATGACCCTGGGCAAGTCATTTACCCTTTTCGTCTTTAATTTTCTCATTTGTAAAATGGGGATACTAATAACATCTTCTTCTCTAGGCAAGGATTATTCTCAGGGGTCTAAGTCTGAATCCAAGGGCTCAGAGGTAGTGAGAGGGTCTCTTCTCTCCAAAAAGATCTCTTAATTATTTTGTGCCTTTGATAGAGAAGAGTTCTCCAAAGTGCAGGACTCCCTGAGTCAGAGCCTCACCTATGCCAGTCAGTCTAAGGTAGGATAGACCTAGGGAAAAAGAGTATCTCTATTATCTAAAGATATAATATAATATATTAATTTGACCAACAACCACGACCAGTTAGCAATATAGTATATAAATAATATAAAATATAATAATAAAAATGTAATAATAATCAGATTACTTTAGTGTGGAAAGATTTCATGTAGCTACTAGAGTGGCTGCCCAGTTGGGGTATTTTTTTTGCCTATAGCAATTTGTGATGGTTTGTATTCTACAGCCATGAATATTATATCTGCCCGCCATAGGTTGGTAAAGACTGGTAAAGTCCTCAGATATATTTCTGAAGTTGGCTTAATTAGTCAGGCACTGCATGTATATTGTAGCTTGGCTTGTGGGTGTTTAAATATTTTAATTATTGTGCTGGTTGAATTTGATGGGACAGAGCTTGTCTCTTTGTTTGAATGGGTGTTATGGCATTCCGTATAAGTGATGTAGCCAACTAGGTAGTGCAGTTGACAGAATGCTGGACCTGGAGTCAGGGAGACCTGAATTTGAATCCAGTTTCAGACAATCAATTGATGAACATTTAGTAAGAGCTTACTATGTACCTAGGTACTGTTTGAAGCACTAGGGATATAAAAAGAGGCAAAAGACAACCTTTTGGGTGTGTGTGTGTGTGTGTGTGTGTGTGTGTGTGTGTGTGTGTACACATATAGACATATATAGTTATTTATATATCTATAAAGTTATTTATATAGAGATAATTATATATGAATTTCTTCATATAGAGGATTATTCAATGATTTTATCATTATACTACTAAATTAATTAATATTAAAATATTAGATATTTATTATTATATAAAATATTTTAATTAAAATATTTCTTTTATTAACTATATTATTATTATATTGGTACTACATTTATAGAATTAAATTGGTATTAAATTTAGATTATGTAATATTATCTATAGGATTAACTATTAAATTAAAGATTATTAAGGTAATAAATGATATAATATATTTATTTAAAGTAATAATTATAATAATTATTATATAAATATAATGATATAAATAATACATATATATTAGCAGTGTGATCCTGGGCAAGTTATTTAACCGGTCTCAGCCTCAGTTTCCCCATCTATAAAATGGGAACAATAATGGAACTTACTTTAGAATTATTGTCACGATCAAATGAGATAATATTTGTAAAAGTGCTTCGCAAACCTTAAAGCAGTCTATAAATGCTAGCTACTATTATTGTGTGAGAGGATAGCATTATGCTATCTTCTCTGCTTTCTTTGGGCTGCCTGAGCTCCTTTTTCAGACTTTTTGGATTTATCTAAACCCTAAAGAGCTGCTTTGCCACACCTATTTGCCCTTCATATGTAAAGCCTGCATGTACAGTTAAACATTTTTATTTGATGGGATAGCTATTCCATCGTGGCAATTTCAGGATTTCAGTTTCCATGTGGATACTGGGGGAAATTCGTTCCGTATGTTTCTGATTCATTTACACTTAACTCATCAAAATGTTCTCCTCACTTTATGAGCCAGTCTATAGCCAAGACATCTTGTCGGCCTTTGAGTTGGCCTCTTAAAACATTTTCTATTTTACTTAGACGTACAAAGCCAAAGTTCGTAAAGATTGAGTTTACTCCAACCACTGGTTACAATGAGGTTAAGTGGCCAAGTATGAGCTGTTCGCCCCTCTCTCCTTTTTCACTCCCCCTCACTCCTTTCTCTTTCTCACACAATTACTTGAACCTCCATGAGAAACCTCGTCTATCTTCTTCCCTATTTCTGGAGTTAACTTCTAGTGTAAAATGGCCACTTTTAACTATCTTATGTTCATTTTTTCCATTTTTCATTTTATGGGTGTAGGCTTTGACTCTGGATCATGTTCAGCCAATGCTCCTTTATCCCCACCACCACTGCTCTAGACTAATGTTACTCACAGACCTGATCAGGGATCTTCAAGTTGTGGCTTTGGATTTTTTTTTTTAAATGATGGTTTGCAAAGATCAAATGACTATTTGTAGAATCATGACCATCCTTCGTAAAAGGGGGAAGGGGAAAGTAATCTTGCTGTGGATAACCACCAGCTTTTTCAGCTTTGGAGAAGAAGTTATGATTTGACAAGGAAACCGACAGACCCTGGGGCTGTTGAAATTTTGCTTCACGTGAGAAAGTGGAGGTGATTCAGAGAGAGAGACACACAGGGTTCACTGGTCGATGGGCCTCTCTGTGGGAAAATGCTCCCAATTAGTTTTTTTCTATGCCTCCAGCACCAGGCAACCAAACTGGAGTTGTGATTTGTAAACTTGTGAGCCTGTATCTATAGGAACAGTTGTGTGTGTGAATGCGCTTGCTCATTTGCACACATGAGTGGATCAGCAGAACTGTTTCTATTTATCTTTTCCTCCCAGTGCATTTGCTGCATATTTTCCCCCCCCCCCGTGTATCTCTTTATCTGTCTGCACCTGTGTCTTTGTGTGTGTTTGTGTCTTACATGTGTTGTTTGGAAGCTTTTTGTAAGATATATAAGACAGGAATTCTTAGCATATAAATCCATCAAGCTAGAAATCTAGAGATACTTATCCATTCAAACCTTTGGCACTTGTCTATCTCTACCGGAAATGGGAGTATGTTTTTAGGGATTGGTTTGTTGGAGGAGGGGTGGGAGACGGGCTCCCAGGTACTTGTCAGAGCACATCTACCCTTTGGGAGCCCTGTTCCTCTGTATAGTGTGTTGGGACAGTCGCTGCTGGAGGGAAAAGGCCTTGTGCCTTTCCCTGTTAGGAAGGAAGGACGTGCTATATTGCTGAGCAGATGACTAAAAAGTTCAGTCTCTGACCTTGATGTGTGTGTGCCCACACTCTTGTTCAGACAAATAAGCTTTATGTATAGTTTCAAAAAAAAAAAAAAAGAGAGCCTGAAAATATTCTGTTTGGTCTGTGAAGTGTATATTTGATATCTTGGTAAGATGGAAAGAACAATTCAACCTAATCCACCAAGCATTTATTAAAATTCTCTTTTGTAAGAGGCACTATGTTAGGTTCTGGACTCAGAAAGAACGAATGGAAAATAGCCCTTGTCCTCAAGAAGCTTACATTCGCTTGTGATTAAGAGTTTTGCTTATGCAAGTGCTCTAATATACTCACTAAAATGGGGGCAAGTCATATAATGTCTCAGAGGCAGAGACTTCCTATCTCTAAAATGGGAATGATAACACCCAGTGAAATGGCCATTCTATCTTAGAATTTGAGGTAGAGAAGAGGAAAGCTAGCTATAATCTGACACGTACCCTAGATTTTGGGAGATTGGATTTCAATGATTTAGTGAAAGACTAGGTAGCATCTTATGAAATAAAATGCTACAGGGCTAACATAGTATAGGAAGACAGAGAAGCTCTCAAGAATGAAATTCTGAAGATATAAAAAATAATCATATAAATCATATATGTGGAAAATCCTAGAAACTCAACCAAAAAAGTTAGTCAAAACTATCAATATTTTTAGGAAAGTAGCAGGATGTAAAAATATCCGCATGAGTCATCATTTTTATATATCACCATTTTATATATTATTGATAAAATCCTGCAAGAAGAACAAGAAAGAGATCCTCTACTTAAAATGATCACAGATAAAATGAATACCTTAGAGCAGTGATGGGCAAACTATGGCCCGAGGGCCAGATGCAGCCCCCTGAAATGTTCTATCTGGCTGCACGACATTATTCCTAATCTGACAAATACAATGAGTAGGATACAATACTATGAAACTTCTAAAGAGTTGCCTTAGAAACAGACTAACAGATGAGCATTTTCTTTCTTTTGGCCCCCTCTTTAAAAAATTGCCCATCACTGCCTTAAAGCATACCTGCCAAAACAAACCCAGGAACTACATTAATTAAAAAGCACTTTTTATATAAAAAGTCATATCTAAATATTTGGAGAAATATTAATTGTCCATGGATGAACAGAACCAATATAATTAAAACGAGTTAGAAAAAATAACAACAAATTTCATTTAGAAGAATAAAAGACCAAGAATATCAAAGGAATTAATTTAAAAAAAAAAATAAAAGAAGGCTATCTAGCAATATGAGGTTTAAAACTATATTATAAGTCAGTAATTATCAAAACTATTTGGTACTGGATAAGAAGTAGAAAGGTAGATCAGTGAAACAGAATACAACAAACAGCAATAAAAGATTATAATAATCTTGTATTTGACAAAATCATAGATCCAGGTTTTGGGGATAAGAAATCAATATTTGGTAAAAAATAGCTGGAATAACTGGAAACTAGTTTGGCAGAAACTAGATTTAGGCCATTATCTTACACCATTCACTAAAATAAGATCAAAATGGTTTTATAATCTAGACATAAAAGGGGGATACCATAAGTAAATTAGAAGGACAGGAATGAACCTATCAGATTTATGGATAGGAGAGGAATTTATGAGTCAACAATAAATGGAGCATTTTGTGAAATGTAAAATGGATAAATAAATTATCCATTAAATTGAAAAGTTTGGTACAAATAAAATAAATGCTGCCAAGATTAGGAGGAAAGGAGAGAATTGGAAGGGGTGGGGAGAATTTTACAGGCAGCCTTTCAGGGTTTTCATATATTTCATAAATATATAGAGGGCTTTGTCAAATTTATAAGAAGATGAGCCATATACCAGCTGATAAGTGGGCAAAAGATATGAACTGATAATTTTTGTATGAAGAAATGAAAGCCATATATAGCATATGAAAAAGTACTCGAAATCACTACTGATTAGAGAAATGCAAACCAAAACCACTTTGAGATATCACATCATGTCCACCACACTGGCTAAAATGACAAAAGGGCAAAGTGACAAATGTTGAAGGGGATATGAAAAAATGGGGACATTTAATGTATTGTTGGTGGATCTGCGAATTGATCCAACCATTTTGGAGAACAATTTGGAATTACTCTCAGAGAGTTATAAAACTGTGTATTCCTTGGTCTGTTTCCCAAGGAGATCAGGAAAAGAGGAAAAGAACCCATATGTTCCAAAATATTTATAGCAACTCTCTGTGGTGGCAAAGAATTGGAAACTGAAGGGATGGATGCCCATCAACTGGGGAATGACTGAACAAATTGTGGTATACAGTTGTGGTGGAATACTACTGCATCATAAGAAACAATAAACAGACTGATTTTTTTTTAAATTGAAAAAATCTACAAGAGATAATGAACAGTGAAATGAGTAGAACCAGGAGAACATTATACACAGCCACAGAATTAATGCTGGAAAAATAAATTGTGATGTTACCTCCAGAAAGCGAACAGAAAGACAATTTATATGTACATGTTGGCCACCTTGACAACATCTTTTGTAATGCAAGGAGGGTAAGGAGAGGCTAGGACATTTGTGTTTTGAAGAAAAATAAGCTAAATGTATAAGAGATTTGCGATTTCTTTTGTATATTATTTTCTTTATCTTTGTATATGAAAATATACATTTTCATATACAAATTATTTCATTTGGCTTTGTATTTGGAATAAAAAATAAAAAAAACCAGGTCATGTCAGACTAGTCTCATTTCCTTTTTTGGATAAAGTTACTAGAAGATAATCTAGGAGAATGCTGTAATTATAATTTACTTCAATTTTAACAAAGCCTTTGAAAGTTTTTCATGCTATTCTAGTAGATAAGGTGATGAGATGTGATGATAATGCAACTAGGTGTATTGGTTGAATGAACAGACTCAGAGAGTAGTCATTCATGGCTCAATCCTGATTTGGAAATAGGTCTTCAGTGGAGCCAACCCAGGGATAAGCACTTGCTGCTCTGATTTTTTTTTTTAAAAACCTGTTTTCTTGCCTTAATGTCAATTCTGTGACAAAGTAGTGGCAAGAGCTAGGCAGTCAGGGTCATGCATCTAGGAGAAGTCTGAGCTCATATTTTAACCCAGGTCCTCTGGACTCCAAGGCTTGGTGCTCTATCCACTATGCTACTTACCTGCAGTGACCTTTTAATTTTTAACATTTTTTCCAGTGACTTAAAGATTTGTGTAACATTTTTATTTAATTTGCAGATAGCACAGAGATAGGAGAAGTAATTAAAATGTTGAATAACAGAATCAGGATCTAAAAAGATCTCAAAAGGGTAGAATGTTTGAACAAATATAATAATAATATGAAATGGGATAGGATAAATTTAAAATCAGGAGTGTAAAGATACACTTCTTAACAATTAAAAGGTTCTCTAATGGGACAATCAGGTCAAATCTGGCCTTAGACTAGTTACTAACTAGTGTGAGCCTGGGCAATTCACTTATTTATTTATTTGTTTGTTTATTCATTCATTTATTTATTTACTTATGCATCTGTTTATTTATTCATTCATTAATTTGTTTATTTGTTTATTTATTTATTTGCTTCAGGTTCCTTAAATGTAAAATGAGCTGGAGAAGGGCAAACCACTCCAATATCTTTGCCAAGAAAACTCCATAAAGGGGGTCATAAAGAATTGGACATGACTGAAATGACTGAGCAACTAAAGACTGGAATGGCTTACCTTGGGAAATAGTAGATTTTCTTGATGTGGAATAAAAGGCTGAATAACCACTTGCTGGGTAGATTATATGGAAAGTTTTTATTTAGGTAGGAACCAGATTAGAATGATTGCTGAGATCCCTTCTGATTCTGAGGTTCAGTGATTCTGTGAAAACAATGATTAGAAAATCCATTCATTCTAGTTCATTTCTATATTTATTCTTTTGGCAACTAAAAACATGTGTTCATTTTAAAGTGAGGTACCCAAAGTTTATTGTAACGATTACTATTTTTCAGGAAGAGATGGAGTATTAAAATTTCACAAGTATGTGAGAATGATACAAGGTCACAGGGTCCAAATCAGCATTTTCACAGCGACAGTCTTTGGGTACAGAGTCTTTGTTTTTCAGTTCTTTCAGTTGTGTCTGACTCTTCATGATCCCACAGACCATAGCATTCCAGACCCTTCTGACCCAAAGGGCTCATCCTCCTTCCAATGTGCTACCTTCTGGAGTGGTTTGCCATTCCCTTCTCTAGTGGATCACATTTTGTCAGAACTCTCCACTATGATTTGTCTAGCTTGGGTAACCTTGCATGGCATAGCTCATAGTTTCATTGATTCCGCCATGATGAGGCCGTGATTCAGGAGGGGTTTTATTTGAGCTAACTAATCAGTATCCTTCATAATATAAGCAGAACCCTAATGAAGATCCTTGCCAATAGTTGTTTAATGTTCATGGGCCTCAGACCACATTTGGACATTGACCTCAGAATGTATATTTCTGAATAGTTCTAACTCAAGGTCTATGAGAAATCTAATCATATAGGGGGGAAAATAAAATTAGAAAAGAAACTACAGAGCCCAAAGAACATCTTTCTCCTTCCTGTTCCCAACTGTCAAACTAGAGAATAGTTTATCCATTTTCTTTTTTTCCTTCTTTTTAAAAAACCCTTACCTTCCCCTAAACACCAAGTACCATTTCTAAGACAGAAGAGTGGTAGGACAGGCAGTTGGGGTTAAGTGACTTGCTTAGGGTAACATAGATAGGACTCTTTTTCATTATTTCCAAAATTCATGGATTTTTATTCTTCTAGACAGATTTTTGTCTTATTTATTTATTTTATTAAAAATATTTTCCCACTATGCCCAAAGGGCTTTAAAAGACTCTTTGCCTTTTGATCCAGCCATACCACTGCTGGGTTTGTACCCCAAAGAGATAATAGGGAAAAAGACTTGTACAAAAATATTTATAGACATGCTCTTCGTGGTGGCAAAAAAATTGGAAAATGAGGGTATGCCCTTCAGTTGGGGAATTACTGAACAAATTGTGATATCTGTTGGTGATGGAATACTATTGTGCTCAAAGGAATAATGAACTGGAGGAATTCCATGTGAACTGGAATGACCTCCAGGAACTGATGCAGAGTGAAAGGAGAAGAGCCAGGAGAACATTATACACAGAGATTGATACACTGTGGTACAACCCAATGTAATGGACTTCTCTACTAGCAGCAATGCAATGATCCAGGACAACCTTGAGGGATTTATGAGAAAGAATGCTATCCACATTCAGATGAAGAACTCTGGGAGTAGAAAAGCAGAAGAAAAACAACTGCTTGATCACATAGGTTGATGGGGATATGACTGGGGATATTGACTCTAAACAATGACCCTAGTCAAATATCAATAATATGTAAATAGGTCTTGATCAATGATACATGTAAAACCCAGTGGGATTGTGTGTCGGCAATGGGAGGGGCTTGGGAGGAGGGGAGGGAAAGAACATGAATCTTATAACCATGGAAAAATATTCTAAATTAATCAATTAAATAAATTTTCCAATAAGTGAAAAAAAAACATTTTTCCATCTTTACATGATTCATTTTCTTTTCCCTCTTCCATCCCTCACTCCTGGGAGCTGACAAGCAATTCCACTGGGTTATACAAATGTTATAATATCTATTTCCATATTATTCATTTTTGCAATAGAGCAATATTGTCTTTTAAAAAAATGCTTTGGTATGCACTAATCAGCTGAAACTTTTATCTGTCTTTATTTAAAGTGTTTTGTAGCTATGTTTATATAATTCCTGTATAGGTGAACCACCAAGATTTTATACATGGTTATTTTGAATGGCATTTATATTTAGGTATATTTCCAGTAAAACCCAGCAGAAAAATAGAGATACATTATTTTTGTAGATTTATTTTACATTCTGCTACATTACTGAAATTATTGTTTCAATTAATTTTCTTTTACTTGAATCTTCAGAGTTCTCTTAACTAAGCATCATGGTATCTGTGGAGAACTATTTTCTTTCTTCTTTGCTTATACTTACTCTTTCAGTTTCTTAATCTTATCTTACTGAGGATTTCTAGGACTACATCAAATGATAGGGAAAATGGATATCCTTTTGGGTTTCTCCACTGAAGATAAAAGGAAAAATCATTATTATGTCTAATATTTTTTATATATTTGTTGTACTCATTAAAATCTTTTCTGTATCTAATTATGTTCTTTTTATACTTTTCATTATTAATCTGATCCTTGTGTATAGTTTTAAAATTTTTGAACCAACCTTGTTTTCCTGATATAAATCCAACCTATTCATAGTCTACCCAGTTTTTAGTTATAGGGAGAAGAGTCTCTTTCCATCCTTATGATCCTCTTGGTGACCTTCCCCCTGCTTTTCCATTTTGTCTCTTAGGCTCCCCTTCTCTTCGGGCATACCCCCTTCTTTCTGTGATCACTCGACAGCCTCCTGTTATCTCCCACCTGGTCCCTGCCACCTCTCGAATTGCCCAGGCATTATCATGTCGCCCAGTTACAGAGGCTACCTCTGATGCCCCAGCCAGTGAGGCCCCAGCCAGCAGTGAATCTGAGACCGAACAGCCAACTCCCAGGTTGAAAAAGCCCCGTCGGAGCCGAACCATCTTCACAGAGCTGCAGCTCATGGGATTGGAGAAAAAATTTCAGAAGCAGAAATACCTATCCACACCAGACAGGTAAGCTCATGGAGAGGAAGAGGGCAGTTCTACAGATTTGAGGCGGGAGGAATGAAGGGAGGAAGAGTTTCCCAGAAATCTGACAGCTTCTGACACCCTCAGGGAACTAGCCTCTGGGCTGTACTAGGGATTCAGGACAATTCTGCCCTTTGCTAAATGATGGGATCAGACTAGAATGATTTCTAAAACTCCTTCCAGCTCTAAAGTTCTGTGAGTCTCTGGGCCAATGGTAGGATTATATTCAATAAGGTGATCACTGAGTGCCAAGGGGACTTATGAAAGTCTGTACTTGCCACCCCTGCAGCTGTTTCCTGGGGTGGGTGGCTGCCTCAGTAGAACAACCACTTATCTAGGATGCTGTTAGGCTAATGGCTTCCATAGTGCCCTTCTCTGTGTCCCTATTTGGGAGTCATTCAGGGAATAGAGTGAACTGGAAGGCTAGAAACACTTAGAAGATGGCAGTTGTCTGAGTGAAATGGGTGAGGTTACTGGTTGGAGTCTGAACATGTCCTGGGATTGGTGACCAGGGTCTTCTGTGCCATCACACATCCATTTTCTGTACTTAAACGTCCTGCCCTTTAAATGAAGGTTAATTGTCTGGCGAGCAAGAGGAGGAGGATATAAAGAAGTTTGTGAGAAAATATGTCAATCTTTGGGGAAAATCTCAAAGTCATTGTTTTTTTTTTTTTTATACTAGTTTTGTGTCAGTTTCACCATGGAATTAACAGGGTGTAGAGCCAGGGTTCTTAACCTATGGGTCTGTGAAGTTGTTTTAGTTAATATTTTCTTACCTGTATTTCAAAGAATTCTTTGCTTTGTATTCTTAGGTAATTTGTCTTATGCATTTAAAAACATTGTTCTGAGAGAGGACTCACAGACTTCACCCATCTGCCAAGGGGGGTGAAGAATCCCTGGTCTAGAGGGATGGTTGGAGTTTTAGGATTGAAAGGAATCTTCCTCATCATTCAGTTGAACTCCTTCATTTCACAAATGAGAAAATGGGACCAGGGGAAGTTAAGCAATTGGTCAGAGTACCCCAGTGGTAAGAAGCAAGGGTGGGATTTGACACAGGTTTTCCTGAATCCAAATCCAGTGCACTTTTCATTGTCACAGAGAAAGACGGTAAAAACGAAATGAATCTATTAAGCTCTCTGGTAGCTGTTTAAGCCAAAGTTTAAGTAGGGAAAGAGACTAAAAATCAGTGACTAAAAGGAAGTTGGGGATTAGCCGTAGATCTTCATTATTTCTCCCTGTGACCCCAATCCTTTATATGGCAATAAGAGCCAACTACTTTTCAGGCAAGTGAAACGAGAAAAATTATTTAATTGTATAATGTGTCTAAAGGACTTTGAGATGAATAGGTAAAACCAACTACTAATTTCAGGCCAATTAGAAAAAGTCAGAGAAGCTTTTCCATAGCTCCTAAAAACCCTTCCTGGGGCCTCAGATACCTGCCCAGACATCTCTCAAGTGCTCCAGGAGACCTGCACAGGATTGGCTCTTTTGCCTGGGGAGGTGGACACCATCTGGCAGGCACTCGAAGTTGCTGCCTTAATCTGCCATTATGGATGTTCCTCACCTTTGTACGTGACTGAGGCTATGAGCAATCACTCCTCCCTGAGCTTTTTCTCTCTTCCTCTCTGTTTGTTTCCCTGGTTTCCTAGGCAATCTTATTTAGGTAAAAGCATAGGGAAGAGAGAAGTTGTAACGGTGGCAAGTAGTGAGAAAGAGAGATTACAGAGAAGCATGTTTCTGTAGACAGCAGTGAGTCAAAGATGCATATTTCCCAAGTGAGCTAATGTAGTTTGGTAACCAGTGGAAGGGCTATGAACTGAAGCTTAATGTACCTGCTTGACCTTAGGTGGATTGAGTCATAGAGAAAACTGAAGGAGGCTGTGGACAGGACTGACTTCAGAAAGACTAAAGAGAGATTAGTATACTAGGTCCCAGAATCTTTGGTGAATTGATGTTAAGGACACAATTCTCCTAAGTAGGAGGAAAGAGCTAAATGTTTTGACATCAAGTGTTTGTTAGGCTTCAGTTTTTTGATCATTTTCAGTAAAACTTTTCTCCTTTTAGCAGTTCTACCATGGGAATTGGAGAACTGGAATGGAGATGTAAGGAAGATTGACTCTAGGTATTAAAGAATGGATAGAATTTATGTAGCCTTTTATTTTATTTCTAGTTTGGTTGTTCAATCAGAGCTTTCACCTTAAAATGCCAGAGGTGAAATATATGTCATGAGGAGAACTTTATAATGAAGGGATGGATGTGGTTCTCCAACATAATTCCAATTTTGATAGTGAAATTTCTGAGGTAGAGGAGTTCCCCTCATTAGCTTGGAGATGATTATCTCTTCATATCCTCTAGGATAGAGCTTCTTGGCTTTCTCAAAAATAAGTTTCAGAGGATCCATGAGCTTTGCTAGGAAAAGATCACATCTCAATTTCCATCAACTTTTGTTGTCCTTTGTAATCATCTGCATTTTACTTTATGCATTTAAGAACATTGTTGTGAGGAGTCTGTAGGCATCACCAGGCTGCCAAAGGGGGATCCATGACATAAACAAAATTAAGAACTTTTGATCTAGGGATTCTCATCCATAGGAAGTTTTTCTGGAAGAGTTGGTGTTGGCTTATATAGGATAGAAGTGCTGGATTGAACCCTGGAGGACCCCATTACTGCCTGCCCTCCTGTTTCCAGTATTTCATTACATACCTTTGTGGCCTTTTCCCTTTTCTCATTATACCTTTGTGTCCTTTGTCTTCTAGGTTGGACCTTGCTCAGTCTCTGGGACTCACTCAACTCCAAGTAAAGACTTGGTATCAAAATCGCAGGATGAAATGGAAGAAAATGGTAACAGAGCAGTGCATTTCTCTTTTTAAATGTTTTTACAATGTTAGTTGGAGATTTTTTAGTGGTTGGATGCATGAAAATATGATTTCGCTTTGTGATTTTGGGGAAGTAATTTTTACCTCTGGTTTAGTTTCATCAGCTATGAAATGAGAGTCTGGTATACTGTAATGATCTGTAAGGTTCACTGAAGCTCTAAAACTGGAATTCTCTGAAAATTTGTTAGATAGGACATCTGGAAGTCTTGCCTCTGGAGATTGTTATGGTCATATAGTTTGTAGCTGGATGGAACTGTAGAGATCATGTAGTCTAACTTTTTCATTGTGCATATGAAGAAATTGAGGACCAGACTCTGGTCTATATTATAGAGGGATTTGCCTGAGGACACATAGTTAGCATGTAGGAGAGCTGGGTGTCAAATCTAAGTTTTTTTAAATGCTTGTTTTTTATTTATTTAATTTTTAAAGAATGTTTCTACTTTTTCTGTTATATGTCAAAACAATTTTACCGTTGATTTTTAATATTTTAGTTCCAAATTCTCTCCCTTTTCTCCTGTCTCTTTGAGAAGGCAAACACATTGATATAGATTTTACATGTACAGTCATGCAAAACATATTTTTGTATTAGCCATGTTGCAAAAGAAAACACAGACCAAAAAATAGGGAAAATGCAAGAAAAATAAAGTTTTAAAAGTATGCTTTGATCTACATTTCAGATTTGATCAGTTGTTTCTTTGAAAGTGGATAGCATTTTCATCATAAGTCCTTCAGAAGTATCTTGTATCATGGTATTGCTCAGAATAGCTAAGGCACTCAATAAAAAAAAAGAGAAACTCTCACCTTCCATCTTAGAATCACTACTGAGTATTTGTTGCCCAAAGTGCCAAAAGGCCAAAAGTGCCAAAAGGCCAAAAGTTGCCAAAAGGCCAAAGAGTGATAAGGGCAAGGCAATGGGGGTTAAGTGATTTGTAGGGTTACACAGCTAAGAAATGCCTGATTTGCACCCAGGACCTCCCATCTCTAGCCCTGGCTCTCAATCCACTGAGATACCTAGCTGCCCCTAGTCATTCATAATTGATTATCATTATAATATAATGAAAAACTGATTATCAATATAGTATTAATACAATGATCTTCTGGCTCTATTCACTTCATTTTACTTTAGTTCATATAAGTCCTCCCAAATTTTTCTGAAACTATCCTGCCTATTATTTCCTATAGCACAATAGTGTTCCATCACAATTGCATTGCCACATCTTGTTCAGCCATTTCCCAAATGATGGGAATTCCTTCAATTTCCAATTCTTTGCCACCACAAAAGAGATGCTATAAATATTTTTGTACTTATGGTCCCTTTTCCTTTTTCTTTGATTTCTTGAGGATATAGACCTAGTAGTTGTAGTATTTCTGGGTCAAAGAATTTGCACATTTTTATAGCCCTTTGGGTATAGTTCTAAATTGCTCTCCAAAATGATTGGATCAGTTCACAATCCACCAAGAGTGTATTCGTGTCCCAGTTTTTCCACATCCCCTACAACATTTGTTATTTTCCTTTTTTGTACTTTAAGCACTGAATAAATAAATTAATTTGGGAAGAATTATAATTTATATTGTATTGATTCAACCTTTGTTTTTGGTCATTCATTCAGTTGCATCTGACTCTTTGTTACCCTATTGACCAAAACGTGGCAAAATACTGGAGGAGTTTGTCATTTCTTCTTCAGTGGACAAAGACAAACAGATGTGATGTGATTGCCTAGGGTCACATAGCTAGTGTCAGAGTCTATTTAAACTCAGGTCTTCCTGATTCTAGGCCCAGCTCTTCTATCCACTGAGCCTACCCATGTACAATGGCTTGGCCTACCCATGTACAATGAATATTTCTCCAGTTTTTTACATCTGACTTTATTTGTGTAAAAAGTTTTCTGTAATTGTCTTCATATAGTTCTTGGATTAGTCTTTGCAAGTAGACTTTCAAGTATTTTATTATTTTCTATAGTTATTTTAAGTTTCTCTTTCTATTCTTTTCTTGCTGGACTTTTTTTTGATATTATATAGAAATGCTGATGAATTGTGCGAGTTTATTTTATATCCTGTAACTATGCTGAAGTTGTCAATAATTTTGAATTTTTTTGGTTGATTTTCTAGGATTCCCTAAGTATACTATTATCTTCTGCAAAAGATGATAGTTTAACTTCCTCATTTGCCTCTTCTAGTACCTATGTTCTTTTTCTTCTCTTATTGCTATAGCTAGCATTTCTAGTGTAATATTGAATAATAGTAGTGATAATGAACATCCTCACTTCACCTGTGATCTTATTGGGAAGACTTCTAGATTATCCCCATTACATATTACAGATAATGCTTGCTGATGGATTTAGAAAGATACTTCTTTTTGTTTTAAGGAAAGCTCCTTTTATTCCTTTGTTTTCTAGAGTTTTTTTTAAATAGGAATGAGTATTGTATTTTATCAAACCTTTTTTTGTATCTGTTGAAAAAAATCGTATGGATTTTGTTGTTTTTGTTATTAATATGGGCAAAATGCTGATAGTTTTAAAAAATATTGAACAAGTCTTTCATCTCTGGTACAAATCTCATTTGGTAAAAGCATATGATTTTTGTGACATATTGCTGAAATCTTCTTACTAGTGTTTTTTAAAAAATTTTTGCATCAATATTCATTAGAAAAGTTAGTTTATGTTTTTTCTTTTTCCGTTTTTACTCTTCCTTGGTTAGGTATCGACACCATATTTGTGTCAGAAAAGGTTTATTAGGATTCCTTTTCATATTTTTCTAAATAGTTTGTATAGTATTAGAATTAATTGTTTTTTAAAAGTTTGGTAGAATTCACTTGTGAATCCATTTGGTTCTGGGCTTTTTTCCTTAGGGAGCTCATTTATGACTTGTTAAATTTCTTTTTCTAACATAGGATTATTTAATTATTCTATTTCTTTTGTTAATCTGGACAATTTATGTTTTTGAAAACATAAATCTATCTAGTTTAGGTTCTTGGATTTATTGGCATATAATTGGAAAAAATAGCTTCTGATAATTGCTTTAATTTCATCTTCATTGGTGGTGAATTTAAACTTTTTATTGTTTATTCTGATAATTTGATTGTCTTTTTTTTAAATCAAATTAACCAATAGTTTTTTTTTCATAAAACCAGTTCTTAGTTTTATTAGTCAATGGTTTTCTTATTTTCAGTTTTATTATTCTTGATTTTCAAGATTTTCAGTATGGTGTTTAGTTAGGGATTCTTGATTTATTCTTTTTCTAGTTATTTTATTGGTGTACTCTTTCTCTATTTTATTGACATAGCATTGAGAGTAAAATTTCCTCTAAGTACTTTTTTTGCTGCATCCCAAAAATCCTTGCTGTCATTCTCTTTAATGAAATTATTGATTGTTTCCATGGTTTGTTCTTTCATCCACTGATTCTTTAGGATTAGATTAGTTTCCAATTTGTTTGTTTTTTTTTTTTTTTTTTACTCATACAGTGTTTTTTTATTTAACCCTTAACTTCTGTGTATTGGCTCCTTGGTGGAAGAGTAGTAAGGGTGGGCAATGGGGGTCAAGTGACTTGCCCAGGGTCACACAGCTGGGAAGTGTCTGAGGCCAGATTTGAACCTAGGACCTCCCGTCTCTAGGCCTGGCTCTCAATCCACTGAGCTACCCAGCTGCCCCCTCCAATTTGTTTTTAATCTGACTCCATGGCTCTTTATTGAATGTAATTTTTATGCATTATGATATGAAAAGGAAACATTTAATATTTTTGCTTTTCTGCATTTGTGTGATGTTTTCACGACTTCATATATTGGCCAGTTTTTGTAAAGGTGTCATGTACTGCTGAGAAAAAGGTGTATTCTCTTTTATTTCCATTTGGTTTTCTTTGGAGATCTATCATATCTAACTTTTCTAAAATTCTTTTCATCTCCTTCTTTCTTGTTAGTTTTTGAGTTTGATTTATGTATTTCTGAGAGGGGAGAGTTGAGGACCATTACTAGTGTAATTTTACTATTTCATTCTGTAACTCATTTAACTTTTCCTTGAAGCATTTGAATGCTATATCATTTGGTGCATATATATTTAATATTGATTCATTGTTTATAGTATCAAATAAATTTTTTCTAATTTTAAATCTAATATTCTTTCCTATTGCAATGTCTCTGCTGCCAGTATTATTTAATATAAAGGTGTCATTGCACAAAGAGAAAGACAAGAATCCCACTTCTTTCTTCTAGTAACAATACCATCTGCACATAATACCCTTGTCTTTATTGTATAATCAGGAGGATTAACAAAAATAGGGAGAATTTCAGGCTGGAGTGACTGGGAAGGTAGAACCTTATAGAACCTCTTCAATCACATTGTCCTCAAAGGCAGGCTTTCTTTATGGATGGTTGGGGAATAGGGTTAGGAACAGAATTTAGATGGAATTAAAACCACCCTAGTTGCCCTCTACCCTTCTTCCCCAGACAGGGCAGAATTTCCCTTTAGGTCACTGTATAAATAGTTGGATACCCTTTGGAGCAATTGGAACTTGAGAAGGATTTTTTAAAAGATGGATTCTTACTGTGATGATTCTGTCTGATGAAGCAAGGACAAAACGAGATACAGATACAAATGCAAACACACATCCTTTTAATAAATCCATCAACAAGTATTTATTGAGCACTTACTCTGTTTTATAATCCCTGTGCTAAATGAGTATTATAATAACTCACATTTATATAATACTTTAAGAAGCACTATAGTAGAGTGGGAAAGATCCAGGAAGACCTGAGAATCAAGCAGATCTGGGTTCAAGTCTTCTCTTTGACACCTAATGGCTGTCAAACTGGGAAAATGACTTAATCCTTCTGCCATCCCAGGCATCTCTCAAAATCATAGATCTTTAGCTGTTTTACATTGGTGGAGGAGGGTTCTCTCCATCATAGTTCCTTGTTCTGGTGAAATCAGGTCAAAATACATCTGAAGCCTTATAATTTTAGACAGGGTTCCTGTCTTGGAACTTTAAGCCTAATTGGAGAGAAAAGCCACAGGAAGTGATTAGTACAAGAGAATGTATAATTAAATGTTAAATTGTGTTTCAGAGAAGGGAGAGACCGAAGTGGGCTGGCTGGAGGAATCAGGGAATACTTCTTGAAGGAGTAATGTGATCTTGACTTAGAAGGATGTGTAGGATCTGGATAAGCTAAGGGGAGAGAGGTGAGAATGTGAGCTTGTCATGCACATTCCCAAGGATGAGCCTGTGTAGGACACAGGGACAGGGAGGAGACCAGTGTGACTAATGGTTACTTCTTTAAGATCAACAGTGTGGGAGGTCTGGTAGGGTTGTCTTCTGGGGCCCCTAGATTTGTGTCAGGGTAGTAGGATAGGATTGTACCTGAAGTGAGGATCCTCCATGACTCTTGTCTGTCCTTGGCCATCAGGGGAGGCAGCAGGTCTGGGCTCTCTCTGGGCTCCCTCAGCCAGGGCAGGAAATGATTGGTATTGACCCCCTTTCCCTTACTTCTTCATTATATTCTCCCCTGATCCAATTTTCTCATTTTACAAACAATAACAATGAGTTCCCCCAAAGCCAGTGGATTTTCCAGGGACTGTATTAATTAGGAATTTTTTATCTTTGAACTATGTTCCCCAGACTTTCTTTCTGTATTACCCAGCATCCTTTTCCTTTCATTTATCTGTGTGCTTATGTTTTTTGTTTATAAGTTCTATAATTCCTCCCTCTCATTCTCTTCTTTCATGACTGGGCTGGGTTAGCTAGCTTTTTTTACTTTAGTTTTTATTAATAAACTTTATAAAATATAATACTTAGTTACTGTATGTTAATTTTAATCTTTACATTATGGCAACCACGAAGGGATGAAATTAATGCCATTGAGTCTTTAAAAGATTTTGGGATGGGGAAAGAATTCTGGGAGATGGAATCTAAAGGCACAAAATTTCTAATTAATACTGGACACACACAGCAAATTAGTGACAGAAGCAGTATTAGAACTCCAACCTCTTCCCTTCCAGTTGACGATTTCATCCTTTGTCCATAGGTCTGCCTGCCAGACTCATATCATTGATTTCTCCCTCTCTTCATTCACACATTCTCTAAGTCTTTGGTTCTTTAATATTTTCTACAGATCTTGAAACCAAATAGATCCAGAATGAAGATTTGTTTTGTTTTAAATCTTTACCTTCTGTGTTCATATCAATTCTGACAGAGAAGGGCAGCAAGGGCTAGACAAATTGGGGTTAAGTGATTTATTCAGGTTCACACAATTAGGAAGTGACTGAGGTCAGATTTGTACTTGTGTTCATATCATTCCTGTGTTTGTCTTGGCAGATAGATTCCTAAATATTTTATATTATCTAGCATAATTTTAAATAGAGTTTCTCTTTCTAACGTTTGTTGCTGAATTTTGTTGGAAATATATAGAAATGCTGATGATTTATGTGGATTTATTTTGTACCCTGCCAGTTTGCTAAAGTTATTAATGATTTCCATTAGTCTTTTATTTGATTTTCTAGGATTTTTTAAGTAGACCATCATACCATCTGCAAAGAGTGATAGTTTAACTGAGGCCAGATTTGAACCCAGGTTCTCCCAAATCTAGGACTGGCTTTCTGTCTTCTGAACTACATACTTGCCCCAGTTTAATTTCTTTTCTTTTTTAACCCTTACCTTCTTAGAATCAATAAGGATTATTGGTTCCAAGTCTGAAGAGCAGTAAGATCTGGGCAGTTAGGGGTAAGCCACTTGACCAGGGTCACACTACGAAGTGTCTAAGGCCAGATTTGAACCCAGGTCCTTTCAGTTGCAGGTGTGGAACTTTTTTGACCAAACTACCTAGGTGTCCCTAGGTGATGCAGAGAGAGTGCTGGTTTTGGAGTCAAGAAGACCTGCATTCAAATCTGGCCTCAGATACTTACTAGCTTTGTGATCTTGGGCAAATCATCTATCCTTACTGTGTGTACAAAGGGAGATAATATTTACAAACTTTCAAGCACTATGTAAATGTTAGCTGATAATACTAATGACAATAATAGCTGACAATATGTACTAGGCACCGTTCTGTTCATTTTACAATTATCTCCTTTGGTTCGCACATCGACATTGTGAGGTATAGGTATGGTTGGTTATTAACCCCATTTTACAGATGAGGAAAGTAAGGCAACAACAGGGTGAGTGATTTGTACAGGGACACACAGAGTTAGTCCAGGTCTGAGGCTGAATTTAAACTGGAGTCTCCTCGACCTCTAGGCTCAGTGCTTTATCCACTGCGCCCCCTAGCTGTCTCAGATTATTATGTTGTTCTATTTCAGTATTGACAATTATAAAACCTGTAGTAAAGTCATCTTCTGAGCTCATTGTTTTCACTAAAAGACGACTTCCTTTGGCTTTCTCTGTTTGACCAGGTTTTTGCTCTTCAGACCGTCTTTTTTTTTTTTTTTTTTTTTTTTTTTGTCGGTGATTTAGCAATCTGGGAAATTCATTCATGAGGCAGAGTCCCAAGTAGAACAAGAAATCATTAAGTAAACTGAATTACCACAGAGGGATAATTTTCATAATAGAGTGTTAGCCCTGGAGTCAGGAAGACCTTAATTCAAATCTACCCTCACACATTCACTAGCAACTCTGGGCAAGTTAACCTCTGTTTGTTCAGTTTCCTCATATGTAAAATGGATACCAACGCCAATCTCCTTGGATCGTATTAGAGGAAATGATCAAACAATGCCTGTTATAAAGCTGTATAAGAAATAACAGCTATTATTATTATTATTATTATTATTATTATAGCATTTGCAAAGCTTAGCTATGGAAATGTTCATTATGATTATTAGGAAAAAAATGAGAGTGAACCTGAGGAAGGTTTATCCCTCAGGTTCTTTCCAGAAGCACATAATAGTAGGTGCTTTAATAAATCCTTATTTATTTCCTTCCTTCTTTCAGAGAACCTGGGACTCCTGCCTTCTTTCTAAAATTCCTAACAAGGCTACCTTTTTTATTAACCAATTCTTTCTCTTTCCTGGAATGCCTGAAATTCCCTCTGAAAGCTATTTCAAGAGCTGAGATGAACATATTTAAGTCACAGTCACAAGTAGAGAATTTTGGACTACTTTCAATACAAATTCTTGAAACTGTCAGCAACACCTCCTATAATCCCATTAGTGTAAAACTTAGCTACTGATCAGGAAAAGGGGGGAAAAAAGATAATTGGGTAATAAAGATGTCTCAGAGGCTAGTGCCCTAATTGGAACTGGAAAAAGATTAGTACTTGGTTCTTGAGTACTCATAATACTGCCAAGGGCTGAGTTGCCTGTTTGCCAAAACCAAGATAGCATCTCTAACTAGTTTTTACTGGTCACCATTGGTAAACCATAGCGGTTGAGTAAATTTCACCTCGTATGTTAGATGCTAGACTCAGCCTGGGTTCCATTGCTCTTGCATTTTGCTCCAGAAGTACTCATAGAGTGTTGCAATAGCTTTCAAGTGCCTCATTGTTCAGAAGATCCAGATACTGTCAGCCCCTTGTAATTCACTGAATAGGATGGCAAGAACATTTAGAAAAACAGTCTAACAATTTCCGACAAGTGATCTATTTTTCCAGGGCCCAGAAATTCTGGCTCTAGAACATCCAGTTGGAATCTAAGACCCCTGAGAGAGACTTAAATTGTTCTTAGAGAATCTAAATGGAAAGGTACTTATGTGTCCTCCACAAAGGTGACCTCTAGGAAGGAAATTTTTTCAAGCTTTTAGAGGCCCTCATAGAGACAAGCCAAAGCTTACTTCTTCAGATTTCCAGGGACCCTGCTTTCTCTTTTACTAATAACTCTTGTAGGATAATGAATGACTGCCACCAACCCACCGGCCTCATTTATTTGCATTTTCAGCCACATTTAGGACCTTATGGGGAATTTTAGCTTCAACACAAAATATCTCTATTCTTGGGGAAGAGAGAGGAGAGATAAAGGGGGGAGAGAATATGAATCCCCAAATATCAAAAAGCAATAAAAAATTGTTTCTACATATAATTGGGAAAAAAAACCAAACACCAACCCATCTTTGTTGCCATTGTTTCTTGGCTGAGGGAGAAGAGTCACTGACTCTAGAGTTTGAATTTGTTCTTTGGCTTTAAAGAATCAAACAATTACAGAACATTCACCCAGTGAAGCAGAACCTTTTGGGGCAATACTGAAATGAGAGAAGAAAGGGACCCTCGTCCTTCATCTTTCTGCTTTAGAGGTCAAAGGGGAAGGAAGGAGCTAGAACAGAAACGATCAAACAAAAAAAAATTCCATTAACTATATATCTAAAAATGGGGAGGAAGATAATTTAGTTAGTCCAGTCCCTGGTCCCTTTGGAAGATTTTGTCCCAATCACCTCGATCAGATCACAAAAAACCCACGTTCCTTGTATTCAGAGACAGTAGTTTGACTTCAATCTGGCATTAGGACAGGAATGTCTAATGGAAGACATAGATGTGCTTGCCAGGTGTTTTTCCTGAGAGGCTGGGAGAGGTGTGTGACCCAGCCCACATTGAATGTAGAGGCCACTCCTGACCCTGGGGGGTTAAATTGGCACAAGTAGCGATTGTTGGCCATCAGGAGTGGAGGTGTGGGGGGGGGAGAGGGACGGGACACTGACTGAACATCAACAAAGATTCATTTGAATATGCAGTACAGGGTGTGGGGTGTTGGGGGTGAGATAATTGCAGTTTCAGGTGTGCGGAGAGGCAGGGGGCCAGAGGTCGAGTGCCTGAAGCTGCTGCGGAGGGTAGTTATCTCCTAATTATTACCGTTCAGGAATGTTTGATTCCATTTAGAAAATGGTTTGATTGTTGTTGTGTTTTTTTTCCCCCCTCAAAGTAGGAAAAAGGCCAGGTTAGGTCGATCCAAGCTGTGTGGGTGGCGTTCACTAATTGCCTGGGCTGGACTTTCTTTTGCCAATTAGATTGCTTCCTTAGACCTGCCCTTTTATAACTTGATTGTTATACAGGGCAACTTAATTTTGTATAACCCCTTTCATAGTAAGTGGAGCTGCTTTCAACACAAACTCCACCTTGGCACCGTATCCTCCCCAGGCGGGTGCTTTCGAAAGAAAGCCCCAAATGCTGATCAGATATTGACTTTGGGGGAAATGAGTATATAGACTTCTTCCCCCTAAAGGGAGATCCTGTCAGTACAAATACCCTTTTAAAGATCGTCTTTGCACCGACGATGGGGTGGAATCTTGAAAAGGGACTCATTCAAGCAAGAACCTATGGACTGACATGTTATTTCTGTTTGTTGTTTCAGTTCAGCAACCTGAGGGTTCAGGGCTCCTTCTGGGGTGGAGATTTCTAAAACCTTTTGGGGGGAGGAGAGAGGACAGGGGTCAGGTTTATCAATGGAGGAAACTTCCTCTCATCACTTATCAAGAGCAACAACTTGTCTCTGTCTTAAGTTTCAGGAGTTCCTGATAGCTCTGACATTTCTGTAAATCTCGGAGGTCTTTTAGTCCAGCCTCCTTACTTGACAAGTAAAGAAACTAAGAAGCTTAGGAAGGAAAAGGGAATCAGGTTCTATGTCATAGAATCATTCGTAGTTGCAGAGAATCTCAAGGGCATCATCATACAACCTGGTATGTGACCAATGTGAGATTGAAATGGCAGAGTGGAATTCTAGAATCCCAATGGCCATATGTTATTGTATAAGTGAAAATTTTATATCCTTTAGACTTCATCTCCCAGAATTCTTCCCTCATCCCCAAATTCCCTTTTCCTTTATTTTGATGTTATTGTATTTAAGTTTGGGGATACACTTCTCTCTCTTTCTCTTCCACGTGAGTGGTGAGTGCTCCCTGTTTTCTCTAGCTCTCTAGTTAAATATGAATAAATCTTTATAAATATTATACTTTGGAGATACTGAATATTAATTTTAAAATCTACATTATCATGGCATGATTTGACCTAATCAAGTCTATTAACGACCATTTTAAAGCCCAACTATGTACCAGACACTGTGCTGGATGCTAGGGATACAAAGGCAAAAAGTGAACCGGGTTCCATTCCCAAGGAGTTTATATTCTTTTAGGAAGATACATGTATATCTTCCTCTTTCTCCTCCTTCCCCTTCCTCCTCCCCTGCTTGCTTTTAATCATCATCCCCACCACCATTACATGTAGCATATATATGCATATATATATATATATATAAAACATCTACTGTGTGCCAGGGACTTTATATTTATCATCTCATTTTATCCTCACTACAGTCCTGGAAGGGGGTGCTTTTTTATCCCTATTTTATTTATTATTTAACTTCTAAATATATTTAATTTTGCCAATTGCATGCAATAACAGATTTCCACATAAGTTTTCCAAAGTTATATGATCCAGATGAGAAATCTGAGAATAGAGGTTGAGTTTAGGTTATAAAGGGCTTTAAATACCAAAGGAGTTTAAATTCGACCCTAGAAGAAATAGACACATTTTGGAGTTCATTGAACAAGAGAGTTGCATAGGAAGACCTTTACTTTAGGAAAATCACTGTGGCAGCTGTGTGGAGGATAAATTGGAAAGGTGAAAACCAAGAGACACAGTGACTGATTAGGAAGCTACTGCAAAAGGCCAGGGCAGAGATGATGAAAGCTCCAAGTGGTGGCTGTGTGAGTGGAGAGAAGGGGACAGATGGGAGAGATGTTGAGGAGATAAAAATAACAAGACTTGCCAGGTCATAGGACATGTGAAATGAGAGAAAGGGAGGCATCAAGCATAATTCTGAAACCTAGGTGACAGAAAGGATGGTGGTCCCCCTTGAAAGATGTAGGAAAGTTTCTGAAGTGAGGTGGATTTGGAGGAAAAGAAAATTAACCCTATTTTTTGACATGTTGAATTTGAGATTCCTATCAGTTATACATTTGACATTGCTAACAGGCTGATGAAAACTAATTGAGTTTCTTCTAGCAAATGTAAACTTTAGAGTTTTCTGAAGAATTTCTACATTTTATATTTCCACAAGGAATTTAATGCACCTGAAAAGGCATGATTTAAATAGCGTTAGGAAACCAAATCTGATTTTTGTGAGGAAAAAACCAACCTCAGTCTATAATGTTAAGAGCTTCTTTCACATCGATTCCCAGGAAAATTCATCTGCTCCAATCTATGGGGGATATATTCAGATGTTAGGCAGATTTTGGCCAAAAGCAATCTTTTAAAGTATTCATTTAATTATTTAATTATTACATTTTTATTTTATTATTATTATTTTATTATTTAATTAATATTTTAAAGTATTTAATAGAACAATAGAGTTGGATGAGACCTCAGGGATCCGCAGGAATCATTTAATCTCATTTTATTAATAGAGTCACAGACACTTGAGAGAGGAGAAATAACTTGGCCAAGGTGTTCCAGCATTGTCTAGTAGTTAATAAGTATTTGAACCCCGAGAAAGCGTGATGAAGTATTCAGTGATTAGGAAGTCAAAAGCCAGGCATGGCATGGAATGCATTCACTAGATAATACAGGTAGGACCCAAATATGGAAACAATGGAGTAGTAATTCATTTAGTTATCCTTGGTTTCTGCTCATTCATAGTTGGAAGGGATCTCATAGATCCCTGGTCAGACAGAAACCTGAAAAAAAGACTCTCTTCCATAGTATCCCTATCAAGTGATCAACTGATGATCTTTACTTGAGATGACCTCTAGCAAAAGAGAGTACATGACTTTCTGTAGCAGACCTTTCCACTTTTTGATAGCCCTATTTGTTAGAGACTTCTTCCCTCTTAAGTTAAGTTTAAATTCACCTTTTTGCTGCTTCTCCCCAATGAACCTAATTGTATTCTTGGAAGGCCAGGAAGAATTTATTCTCTCTTCTACATTTGAATTTTTGAATTCTTTTTGATAGGTGACATATTACATACCACTCTTTAATCTTCTCTTCCACTTGGACAAAAAAAGATAACAATCCTCTTTTTCTCTTATTCTTTATATTTAAAAATGTTCATTTTTTGATACATTCAAAACATTTTTTTAAGCTCAAAAAGAAATTCTCATAGAAAGGGCAATTAAAGACACTCATCTTTTTTAGTTTAAATCTGGTCTCAGATACTGGCTTGGGCAAGTCACTTAACCCTGTTTGTCTCATTTCCTCATCCATTCCTTTCAATCTCTAATCTGTCATTCACAAACCTCCTAGATCTATATTCCTAAATTACAGATCTGACTATGTTACTCCCCTGGTCAGTAAGCTTACAGTAGCTTTCTGTGGTTTCATCAGTACGAAACTCTTTTTTTTTTTTTTTTTTTTTTTTTGTCATTTAAAGTCCTCTGAACATGAGGAGGGGGACAATTTGTATTATATAATTTCAGAAAACTTATGTGGAAATTTGTTACATGTAATTGGTTAAAAATTTTTTTTAGAACCCCTCAGGATATGATTCCTATCTCTCTTTATAGTTTGGCTTCATGTTACTTCCTCTCAAAAACTCTTCTTTCTGGTTAAACTGACCTATTTTCTGTTTGTTGTTCATGCCATTGCCATTTCCCACCTTTTTGCCTTTGCACAGGCTGTTTCTCGCTCCTAGAATGTTCTCCTTGGAATCTCTAGGTTTTTTTCATGACTCTGCTCAAGTGTTGCCTCATGCTTTGGATCTGTCCCTCCAGTTATTAGTTCTCTCCCTCAAAAGTACTTGGTATTTATGTTATATATTCATTTATCCATGTGTGTGTGTGTTCTCCTTCCCTTCAGTAGACTATAAGCTCCTCAAAGGCTTCTAAGCCTTTGGTTCCTTGCCCTTTTTTGTATCCTCAGTGCCCGGTACAACACCTGGCACAAAGTAGGTGATTAGAGAGCCAGAGGGAAACTTAGAGATATAATGTATACTCCTTGAAGGCAGGAACCATCTTTGGACTTTTTTGTATCCCCAACATTTAGCAGAGTGCCTTATTGAATATTTAATAATTGGTAGTCTACTCTTTGTTAGGGTGTCTCAAAAGTCTTAGTGTGGTTTTAAGATTTAATGGTTTACCTTTGGGGAGACTTTGAGGAAACTGAGGCTCATAGAATCCCAAATCCTGTAAATGGCAGGGCCAGAATGCAAGTTTGGGTCTCATAACTCCAAGTTCATTACTCTTTCTCCTGCGCTATCCTGGTTAATAAATACTTATTGACCTGAATTCCTGACCTTGTTACTCCCATACTTAAAAATATTCAGAACTTCCTTGTGGCTTCTAGGATAAAAATACAAATGCCTTGATCTGACATTTCAAGGCTCCTACTGTCTGGTTCTGACCTAGCAGCTCCAGCTTCATTTGATGTCATTCAATTTCTTTCATTCATTCATTTCATATTCCATTCAAAGTAGACTACTGTTTTCTAGACTTGGCAGCCCATCTCCCCATTTTTCTGTCTCTACACAGAGCTGTCCCCCATGCTTTAGTACATCTCATCTCCTCCCTTTTTTATAATCCTTATTTTTCTCCTTTTTTGTAAATTAAATTTTATTATATTTCCCCCCAATTACATATAAAAACATTTCCAACATTTTTCAAAGAATATTGAGGGTTGAATTTTCTCTTTCCTTCCCCCACCTTATCTCCCACTTCCATTGAGATAAGCAGTCTCATACAGATTTTACAAGTGTAATCATGTATTTTTTTCCATATTAATCCTTTTGTGGAAGGAAATCTAAATAGAAAAAAATTAAGATAGCAAAGGAAATTTATTTTGTTCTGTATTGATTCCCATTATTTCTTTTTTTTTTCCTGGAAGCATATTGCATTTTTTATCCTGAGTCCTTTGGGATAATTTTGGTTCATTGTATTGTTGAGAAGAGCTGAGAATAGTTATTCACATTTGATTATTGTAAAGTAGTCTTGTCACTGTACAGTTTTCTGGTTCTGTTTATTTCACTCTGCTTCAGTTTGTGCAAGTCTAGGTTTTTTTGTACTCCTCCTGCTTGTCATTTCTTACAGCACAATAGTATTCCATTGTAATCATATACTTTAACTTACTTAGGCATTCTCCAAGTGATGAGTGTCCTCTTACTTTCCAGTTCTTTGCCTGACCCCCAAAAAAGAATAGCTTTGAATATTTTTGTACTTAAAGATCCTTTCCCTTTTTGTGGCTTTAAAAAATCTCTTTTGAATACAACCTAATAATAATGGCTTTTCTGGTATTCAAAGAGTATATACTGTTTCATAGTTCTTTGGGCATACATAGGTCCAAATTATTCTCCAAAATGATTGAATTGGTTTACAACAGTGCATTTCTCTAGGTCCTCTGATCCTTTAATGTAAAATTTGCTAAATCTTGTGTTATCTTTACTGTGACTCCATAATATTTGAGTTGTTTCTTTTTAGCTGCTTACAATATTTTCTTCTTGGTTCAGGAGTTCTGGAATTTGACTATAATATTCATGGAAGTTATCTGTTGGGGATTTCTATCAGAAGATGATAGGTGGATTCTTTTATATTTTACCCTTTGGTTCTAGAATATCAGGGCAGTTTTCCTTGATAATTTATTGAAATATATGTCTAAGCCCTTTTTTGATCATGTCTTTCAGGTAGTCCAATAATTCTTAGATTAACTCTCCTGGATTTATTTTTCAGGTCAATTGTTTTTCCAATGAGATAGTTCACATTTTTTCCCTATTTTTTCATTCTTTCACTTAATTTCATTGTTTCTTGATATCTCATGGAGTCATTAATTTCTATCTGTCCAGTTCTAGTTTTTAAGAGAAGATTTTCTTGAGTGAGCTTTTGTGTACCTCCTTTTCCATTTGGTCATTTCTACTTTGTAAAGAGTTCTTTCCCTCAGTGAATTTTTGTACCTCTTATTTCATATGGTCAGTTCTACCTTTCAAGAAGTTCTTCAGTGCATTTTTATATATCTTCTCCCATGTGGCCAATTCTGCTTTTTAAGAAGTTCTTTTCTTCATTCAATTTTTGTGCCTCTTACCAGTTGGCCTGTTCTTTTTTTTTTTAATAAGGTATTTATTTCTTTGGCATTTTTTTGTTCTGCCTTTATCAAGCTGTTGACTCTTTTTTTCATGATTTTCCTGTATCAGTTTCATTTATTTTCCTAATTTTCTTTTACCTAATTTTATTTTTTAAATCCTTTTTGAGCTCCTCCATCAATTCTTTTTTGGGCTTGAGAGCAATTAACATTTTTCTTGAAGGTTTTGGATGCAACAGTATTGACTTTGCTGTCCTCTTTTGAGTTTACATTTTCAGTTTCTTTATCACTAAAGTAACTTTCAGTGTTGAGTGTCTTTTTAAAAATTGTTTGCCCATTTTCCTGCCTTTTTCTTTTCTTTTAATTTAAAAAACTGTTTAAGTTGAGTTCTGTAAATATCATGAAAGGAGCACTGTTCTAAGTTTTGGGTTCTTTGTATACCTTCCTTCAGCTCTGGCTCTGAGGATCTGTCTGCTTTCAGTTCTTCCAAGGTAGTATGATGCAAGGAGTGGTGTGTTTAGTACTATGCTCTGGTCTGTGAGTGACCCAAGAATTCTTTTCCTCCTTGGAACTGTTACCAGGGTCCTCTGGGGCCATAAGTGCTGATGTCTACTAGTGCTCTTACTCATCCTGAGATCATGTTCCCTGAACTACCTGTGTATGGGCAAAGGGTCAAGAATCTTGCCCCAGAACCAGCAGAGAGACTCCTATAATCTCCTTCTGAGCAGTTGAGAGCTTGACTCTTTTTTACCATCTGCTTTTGAGAGCTCAGAAAGCCTTTGCTGCTGCTTCAGATGTGCCCAAGGCCTATTGCCATCGTTGGGACTTACCTTGGCGAGCTGTGTTCTGTCTCCACCCCAGTGCATTAGATCCCTTGTGCTGGTCTTGCAAGTTGTTTTGGTCTGAAAAATTACCTTGCCTTTTTGTTGGTTATACTGCTACAGAATTTGTTTGAGGTGCTATGTCATAGTTTTTTGGAGGGTAATTTGGTAGGGGTCATGTGGGTTTTTTGGAGGGTAATCTGGTAGGGGTCATGTACCTTCTCTGCCATCTTCCCTTTTCTTCCTTCAAGGTTCAACTATCATCATCTATATGAAATTCTCCCTGACCTTTCATCAATAATAATGTTTTCTCCTTCCCCATTTTATCTTAAAAAAAAAACTGATTTGTTTAGTTGATATGTCCCCCTTTCACCCACCAGGAGAGCATAAACTTTGGGCCCCTTTTCAGTAGTATGATTCTTAGGACGTAGTAATTGCTTGTTGATTTGAACTTTTAGCACCTTAGTGACTGGTCCATGTAAGAGCTCATTAACTCAGTTACAACATCTTAATGACTATACTGTTTATCATTAATAATCGTAAGTTGTGGGCAGTTGTTGGCTTATGATAGTAATTAATTAAGAGAATCCTATTAACAACCCCCTAATAGGATACTTCAGAAAGAGAGTAGTATGGACACAGAGCTGCCAAAGATAATGCTGTTGTCATAGGGCAAGCTGTTGTTCCCACAAGTCTCTAGTGAGCACTCAGTTCAAATCAGTTTAATTCAACATAACTATCAGTTGAGTACCCATTGGATTAAATAAACATCTATTTAGCATCTACTGTGTATGAAGCAATGTGCAAGGGTCTGGGGATATGAAGACAAAAAAATGACTCTGTAGGAGTTATATTCTGTTGCTGAGTGTGATAACTTTACTGGGGGCATTTGGGGATATTGCCCCATTTTGATATGAATATCCTTAATAGAAACCTCATCCCTTTCCCATTTCCTTATATTTCATGTATCCTGTAGTAAAGGTCTTTAATAATGTGCTCCCATCTACTTTTTAGCTTTTTTTCATATTATTCCCCTTCATGAACTCTACATTATAGCCAAATTGGATTTATACTTATTCTTCAAACTTAATTGTGTATCTCCTGTCTTGAAGTATTTAAATAAACCATTCCCCATGTGCGGAATGGACTCCTTCTTCATCTCTGCTTTTCAGAATCTGCTTCTCTTCTTTAAGCACAACTCAGGCATCACCTTCTTCTTGGAATTATCCCTAATTTCTCTTCCTGCCTAATTCCCTCTGTTAGTGCCTTTATCTTTTGTTATTCTATGATTTCTAGAATGTCTTCCCCTGCATTTGTATATGAATTATAGGTAATGAGAAGAATGCACCTAGCTTTGGAGGCAAGATTCCACCTGGATCTTTATCCACTACACTATATTGCCTCTCACTTTGCATATATGATGTAAAATGTGAACCGAATTTCTCCAATGTCTTTTAAGTACTTGTTTCCCTTATATCACTTCTTTTCTTCCTCTTCTCCAGGTTCTTAAAGGTGGGCAGGAAGCTCCTACTAAACCCAAAGGGCGTCCCAAGAAGAACTCCATCCCCACCTCAGAAGAGATTGAGGCTGAAGAGAAAATGAATAGTCAAGCTCAGAAGCAGGATGTCCTGGAGCCCACTGAAGAACATGAGAAGCTGGGACCTCCAGAGGAACCGAAGGCATCTGATCTCCCCATAGAGGCCCTTGAGTCCCCCAGTAGTCAGTCCCAAGAGCTGCCACTACCCTCTTCTGAAACCACATCATCAAGCTAAAATTTACCTTTCTTGGGAGGGGAGGGAGTGACTGAGGGTAAGAGAGAGGAGGCAGGGGGAAGCAGGGAGAAAAAACTCACCAAAGAACTCATACCTGATGTGCCTGGGGAGGAGAGATGGCAGGCAAATCCCTCCCTTCCTCCCAGACTGTTCTCACATTGTGGTCAGCATGCATGCACTTGAATGAAGACTCGTTTGTTTTAGGCCTTGCTCCTGTTGAAAGGGTGTGCTAGCCATAGGGCTATCCAACTTGCCTAAGGAAGAGAGCTCCCCAAGGATCTCTCACTGGCACCATGGAGATGGTTGTGGTTGTCTGGTTGGGTACGAGATACCTCTCTATGGTGTGTAGGCTGCATCCTGGAACAAGGAGGGAGGATGCCCATAGCTCTTTTCTCTATCAGCCCCTGGGCAACCACCAATCAGACAGAGAGATATGGAGGAACTGGGGCAGCGGCCCAGGATCCTTGGTGACCTAGCACTTATTTCTTATAGATTTTAAAGAAAGCATTTACAATTTTTTGAGGGGAAGGGGAAGGGCTGGGTGGGTCGGGGAATAAGGGAGTTCTGAATTATTAGAGTTGTTTCTGAAGAAAGTTTCCGTTTGTTTGACGTGTGCCTTTGTACCAATTAAAGGGTGATAAGGTGACCCAAGAACATTTTTCCTATAGCCTTGCTCCGGGGGATGCCATTCCCAACAGCTCCAGTGCAGATGTAACAAGATAACTTTTATTTTTTAATTAAAAAATAAATAATTGAATAATAGCATTGTGTGTTCATTGTCTTGGGGATAGGGTGGGGAGGAGGCTTAAAAAGGAATTTCATACTTAGCCCTTCCCAAGAATGAAAATTTTAGTCCTGAGAAACAATTGTTTGAGGGTAAATGTATTTTAATAGATATAAAATTGTTCAGAATTGAACCTATCTTCCAGTGACCTTTGTATCCTTAGTGCCTAGTACTGGGTTGCCTCATAGTAGGTGCTGAATAGATATAAGTTGCATTGAATCAAATGTAGTGAGCCCACTTCTTAGCTAAGTGACCTTGGGCAAGTGTTATACATAACTTCTGGACAAAGATGGAGAACAGCTTGAGTGACAGATCGTTGGTTATAGAACTTGGAATTTACCCAGATGGCATGAGCCAAGGGCAAAAGACAGTTGGGACCATCTCTATAAAAACCTAGGGGCTCAGCCATTCTTGGTCTCAGTTTTGAGAGGGAATTTCAGGGAGCTGTGGGTGGAGATGGGTGGGTAGGCCAATAGATCTGCAGATTCAGCATCCATACCTCATTGCCACTAGAGGTTCATTCATCTATTACATTACCAGAGCTGAGAGACAACAACAGCACAGCTGCTAAGAAGAACATCACTACCCCTTCCTTTCCTTTGGTCTAGATCAGTGATTCCCAAAGTGGGTGCTACCGCCCCCTGGTGGGTGCTGCAGTGATCCAGGGAAGCGGTGATGGCCACAGGTACATTTATCTTTTGCATTAATTGCTATTAAAATAAAAAAATTAATTTCCAGGGGCTAAGTAATATTTTTTCTGGAAAGGGGGTGGTAGGCCAAAAAAGTTTGGGAACCACTGCTCTAGACCATGGCTGGGTCTGACTAGGGTCTGTGAGGGGGAGAAGAATCTCCAGCCAAATACCAACCGGATGCTCATTCGTTTAGATTTCTTTAACTCTATAGATATAGCACAGCCATCCCAACACCTCTTTCCTTATCCTGATTCCTAACCCCTTTGAGCCAAAGCATTAAACCATTTCAAACTTGATACAAGTGAAGGCTGGCATTCATTCCAAGGGGCAAGTGAATAGCCACAGCAAAAGGGGAAAGGGATTACCAGCATCCCAGTCAGTTAGTGTTATCTGTCCAATACCAACAACTAGCCTATTACCAATCCTTATCATTTAACTTAACCCAGAGCCAAGGAACTAGAGCAGTGATTCCCAAAGTGTGCACTACCGCCCCCTGGTGGGTACTGCAGCTTTCCAGGGGAGGAGGTGATGGCAACAGGTGGTATTCTTTCCTATTCATTGCTATTAAAGTTTAAAAAAAATTAATTTCCAGGGGGCTAAGTAATATTTTTTCTGGAAAGGGGGTGGTAGGCCAAAAAAGTTTGGGAACCACAGAACTAGAGGGACTGTTGAACAACACATACAGCTTCTTCCTCTATAACCTTGGCTTAGGCACTGTTAGTAGGGTCAAGGTGCTTAGGGGAGTTGATCATCCATAAGCCTTGGTAGATCCATCTTCCAGACCTGAGGATCTTGGGCCAGCTTATAGAAGCACCTTCCTGTCTACCCTTTCTGTCAAGTAGATAGTTACACACCCCACATTTTAAATAACACAAATCACTTAATCCCAAATACCTATCTCTTATTGCTCTTCTGCCTTGGAACCAATACTTGGTGTTGATTCTAACGCAGAACATAGGATTTTAAAAAAATTATAGTGAGCCATGGATTTGATAGGAGTCTGGAGACATAGAATCTGGTTTTAGAAACTGGAATGTTTATTCCCGTGCTCTGTAGAGGACCATTTCCATTGGCAGTAGTTTGTCAGCCCATGATTTAGTGGGAAGCAACACCATGAACCAGATGTGCGACAGAGACACATGGTTGTGAGAATTCACTTTAGCTCCTGAGACAATCTCTCATTGTACTCAGGCCACTCTGGAAAGATCTTTATCAGCCTGTGGAATATCAACTTATTTTTGTTGACTGCATCCTTGTATCTGATACCAAGCACTGAACATTTGTCCTCTTTGGGGTAGCTGGTAAGGATGACTTTCTTACCAGGGGAAAGGACCTGTGGGTTCCTGAGGTCCATATTCCTATGCATGGCTTTAGGCACCTAACATCTGACATTCTGTTTCTAGTTGTTGGCCTCTAGTCCTTGTAATTAAGGCATCTTAAAATCATTTCAAGTTAAGCTCTCAGAAATCTTTAGTCACATTTTAAAAGTCTCTTGCTCGGGGGCTCCCTCCCCTTCCACTGAGTGCCCTGGCCTGCCTGGGCACTATGTTGGTCCAACCCTGCCTCACTTTGTCAAGTGTAGAAAAGAAAGCATAGGATGTAAAATAAAGCTTAAGTAATCCTTTGGCAGTCTACAAACATGAATAGTTGTTGCTCTTGATGTGTGATCTTTGTCTAATGGCCAAGTCAATACACTAATGATAATAACTAAAGCTTCATACTCCTGGAGGAAGTGAACCTCCAGCTCAATTTAATTCAAACCAAAAGACATTTACTAAGCAATCACTATGTGCAAAATTAGATGCAGATACACAGGTAAAAGCCTATTATTAAGATCCAGGACAATTCTGAGGGACTTATAAGAAAGAACACTATCCACATCCAGAGAAAGAACTGTGGGAGCAGAAACACAGAAGAAAAACAACTGCTTGATCACATGGGTTGATGGGGATTTGATTGGAGATGTAGACTCTAAACAATCACCCTAGTGCAAATATAATATGGAAATAGTTCTTGATCAATGACACATGTAAAACCCAGTGAAATTGCTTGTTGGCTACAGGATTGGGGAGGGAGGAGGGGAGGGAAAGAACTTGAATCATGTAACCATGGCAAAATATTCTAAATTAATTAAATAAGTAAAAAATGTGTATCATTAAGATATTAAGAGAGCCAGAAGCAAGCCTCTATCTAATTGAATAGCTCTTATGGAGTGATATGGATTGACATGGTTTAGAATTTCACAGATTGAGAAGAATTTAAGGGTTTTGAATTTGTATTGATGGAAGGAATACCCATGTCAGTGAACTTCAGGGCCCTCAAATTATCAATCAACCAATCAATAAACATTCATTAGGTTTGTACTGTGTCAGGCAGGGGCAGCCAGATGACATAATGGATAAAGTATCAGACCTGGAGTCAGGAAGACTTATTTTCCTGAGTTCACACTTATGAGCTGTGTGGTTTAAGTCATTTAACCTTGTTTACCTCAGTTTCCTCATCTGTAAAACGAGCAGTAGAAGGAAATGACAAATCAATCCAGTATCTTTGCTAAGAAAACCCAATATGGGGTCATGAAGAGTCAGTCATGAATGAAACAACTGAACAATAACAGCAAAAATGCCAGGCACTATGCTAAGTGTTAAGAATAAAAAAAAGTGGGGGGGGGGCAAAAGATAGTCCTTGCCCTCAGGTAGTTCACAATCAAATGGGGGAGATGACATAGCAAGCTATATACCAGATAAATGGAGGGAAATTAGGAGAGTGAAGGAACTAATTCATGTGCTGACTGGAGAGACCTAGCCTCCCTTAGGAGGCATGTGTAGGGGCCTTGAAACTTGGATATGTTTCCCTAACTTCTAATTAATAGATATGTAAACACATAGATATTCATTAAGCACTTACCATGTGCCATGCACTGTTCTAAGTGCTGGTAACATGAATATAAATCAAGGAAGAAGTTCATGCTCTCAAGGAGCTTACATTCTAAAGGGAGAAGGCATTTACTTTGTATGTACATGAGAGGAGAGGGGTAGCTTCAGGTGTTTTAACTCAAACTTTGGGACCTTATCAGCGTCCAATTGCTTATTATTCAGCCCAGCTGGACCCAGTAGCTGCAGTAGCACCACCATGTCTTAGAGGTGTATCTGCCACAGCCTTATTAGTAACAAAAACTGTTGATCTAGTATTGGGATGCCCATTAACAATTATGTGCCCACATAAAGTAGAAGCACTGTTGCTAAAACATAGAACACAGGCATTTTCTGATCAAAGAATTACAAAGTATGAAATAACCTTATTAAATAATGAAAATATTACTTTAAAACATTGTACAACTCTTAATCCTGCCACCTTGCTTCCTGATTTACCCGTCTCAGGAGAACCATTACACAATTGTGAAACACTAGTGTCCATGACGGAAAAGCCTCAAGATAAGCTCCTGGACACACCTTTAGACAATCCAGGTATAGTCTTATTTATTGATGGTTCTTCTTTTATGAGGGATGGCATATGCTACACTGGAGCTGCTGTGGTCACAGAATTTGCCACTGTGTGGTCAGCTTCACTGTCCTCAAATCTAAGTGCTCAAGGTGCAGAACCCATAGCCCTAAAACATGAATGTATAATTGCCAAAGATAAAAAGGCAACAATTTATACAGATTCTAAATATGCATTTGGAATTTACCATTCAGTGGGTATGTCATAGCTTCAGAGATGATTTTTAACCTCAGCTGGAAAATCCATAGCTAATGCAAAAATTATTAATGAAGTTCTTTCTGCTCTCCAGCCACCCGAAGCCCTAGCTATAGTTCACTGCTCTGCTCATACAGGTGGCACTGACCTTGTTTCTAGGGGAAATGACTGACTATTGCTGCAAATGACTATTGCTGCAAAGCTAGTGGCATGGAGGGGCCTGAATTAATTTTAACATTAACAACCACTGATGACTTAAGTTTATCACCTTCCTATAATGAAAAGGAAGTCCAAAAATGGAAGCAAAAATTTAAAGCAAAACTGGTTAATGCAGTATGGGTATCCTCTGAAGGAAAATCCCTGCTCCCTAGAAGTTTTTATCAACAAATTTGCCAATCTATTCATAAAAATGGTCATTTTGGTACCAGGGGCATCATGGACTCTGTTAAAAGAGTATGGATAGCTCCTGGAATAACTACTATAGCCTCTAAAGTGTGTGCAGCCTGCCATACCTGACAAGCATATAACCAACATGCCTTTCGTGGCAAAGCATTTGGTGGGCATCCTCTGGCTTACACACATTTTGAGCACCTGCAAATTGATTACATAACAATACCAAAGGCTGGACAATATAAATTTTGTCTAGTCATAGTGGATCAACTGACCAGATGGCCAGAAGCATTTCCTAATGGCCGAGCCACAGTGGCTTTTGTTGCCAAGGTGCTTTTAGAAGAAATCATTTCTTGTTTTGGCCTGCCTGCACATATTGATTCAGACAGGGGAAGTCACTTTACTGATTCAGTTTTATCTGAAATACATTCTTGTTTGGGGATAACTCCCAAATTCCATGTACCATATCACCCCCAGAGCTCAGGCCAAGTCAAAAGGATGAATAGAGAACTTAAAACTATGATTGGCAAATTATGCACCGAGACACATTTAAAATGGCCTGAAATTCTCCCTCTGGTTCTATTTTATCTTAGAAGCAGGTCCAGAGGAGATTTACACATCTCACCATATGAGATGCTTTTTGTACATCCACCTTTACAGGCTAAGCCTTTTTCTCCTGTATATACTCTAATATATATATATATATATATATAT
>NC_058132.1:158220202-158229776 GCF_016433145.1 Gracilinanus agilis | reverse complement strand
CCTGTATATACTCTAATATATATATATATATATATATATATATATATATATATATATAATAGAATAAGGGTCTAGGATTTCTATCTTAGGATAAGGGAAACTTGGGAAAGGGGAATTTGGAAGATTGAAATGAGTGGAAGGGCCTGTTAAAATTTATTAAATTGGACCCCAATACAAGGGCCTGTTATTAATTTATTCTTGTTTACTTAAATTTTTTTTACATACATAGATTTTTGATATTTTGATTCTTATTTTGAATTTTTATTTCTGCAAAGTTTAATTTTCTTCTATTTGTTTTTCTTTTTATGTTTTTGGTTTTTCTTTTGATAACTGACTCATATACCCCATAACTCAATGATGTATTCTGAGTTGATCCAGGTGTTGGTCAACACCCTCTTCAGGGGGGATTGTATTTTTATAAAAATCCAAGTTCTAAAATTTTGTTCGAGAAAATTTTTCAGAAAAAGAAATCTGCTAAAGCTTTGAAACCAGAAAATAGACTATTTGCTTGCAGAAACCTAAAATGAATCAAAATGATCCAGAAAATATGGCTGTAGAAACGTACACTGAATCAAGATGATCTAGAATGAACTTTGGAATGCAACTGATTGAACTTAAGAGGATTGAACACAATTATTTTGAATTGTAAACTCTTATGCCAAAGGGGATTGCCCCCTAATTGGCCTTTTGTCAATGTGCCTAGCAAAACATTCCTTTTGCTCTCTCTTTTTCTATCTCTTCTACTTACCTCTTATCTCTAACTATTGTAAATTAGAAGATTTTTAGGGGTACAAGATAATTACATCAAATGATCAATTGGGGCGACGAGTCTCCCAAATAATCACAGAGAGGATTGTGATAATGAGATTAAATCTAACCTGCCCATCTTTAGAAATCACCAAAGGTGAAAACATCTCCATTTAACTCACAAGTTGGGTGGTCTGTAACCCATGTGTGCTAGAGTAACAAATCAGAATTTACTGACTGCCTCCTGGGCAGTCCTTAGAAAAGCTTTTGTTGTGATTGGACACGTAAACTAAGAGGAGGCCACACAAAGTGCCGCAAAAGAGGCCCCTTTATAAAGAGACCTCAGTGAGCTGGGCTCTTTCTTCTGGTTCGTGAATGGGACCTAAAGGAACTCTTCTGGTTTGTGACTGGACTTGGAGGAGGTCTGGAGCTAGTGAGACTGTTCCACATGGTGAGTGTTAAGACTGAATCTTCCTGAACTTCTCTTAAGGAACTTCCTTTTAGTAGAGACTCTGTGGCTGAAGCTTTTGCTTCTTTTGCCTTTGAGGCCCTTTGGGCCTCTGGCTTTCTGGCTTTGGGATCAAGTTTGGATTTCCCTTGGCTGAGGGTTAATTAGAACTACCTGGATTGAACTAGGGGATCAGAGCAAATTACCTACTGTATTAGATTACTTATCCTATTTTATCCTCCCTCTTATTTCCTTATTTCTACTTCCTCTTCTCATTTGTAAATAAATTTCCATAAAAGTCATTTTAACTTGAGGTTATTCTTTAATTGGGGACTGATAATTGTTCAATCCCCCGGTGACCAACCTTTTAATATTTACTCAATCAAAATCCCTTTCCACCCCTTGCAGCTGCATGGTGTGGAGATGGCAGAGAAACAGCATAATATCTATTGTTTCAAGCAAGATAAGGCAGGCAAAAGTTCTCCAAAAAATCCATAGCACTAGAGTTGAATCTAGAATAGAACTAATTGGTATTAAAAGTATGCATGGCTCAATTCCTCTCTTCTTGCATTGTTTTGCTGCAAGAGATGGCTCTCATAGACATGGAGCTGGATGGGACCTTAGAGATCACTGAATCCTACGTATCATTTCATGTTATAGTTAACAAAACTGTGGTTTAGAGAAAACAGTTGCCTAAAGTCATTTCATTAATAAATGGCCAAGTCAAGAGTCGAACCCAGGTCCTCTGACTCCAAATCTTTCTGCTCTGCCATCTTGCTTCCATTACTTCAAAAATGTGTAGTTCTCTCATGTTTCAAGGCCCATTCTGAGGAAGAAAATACTATAAGAACGATAGCTCACTTTTATGTAGCACTCTATGCCTTACAAAATACTTTGTTTGCTTTGTTACTTTGTTCTGGAGTGTCTTCTGAATGAGGAAGATTTTTGCATGTGAGATAGGTAGTATGAATGTGACTTCTGTTTTGTAGATTAAGGAAACTGAGGCTGAGAAGAATTATTTGCCCAAGGTCACACTATATGGTAGAAACAGGATTCAAATTTGTCTTTCTTGACTCCCAGTCCACCAGCCTTTGAAGAGACACAATTTCCTTCCACTCATTTCAATCTTCCAAAAGTCCCCTTTCCCAAGTTTCCCTTTTCCCAAGATAGAGATCCTAGACCCTTATTCTATTTTCCTTAGAATTACTGAGTATCAGAATATACAAAACAAAAAGTGCTCTCCCTCCTCTGTCTCCTAGGATGGGTCGCTTCAGAAATTCATCCAGTGTTTTCCTTTGGACCTGGTAAAGGTTACTTCATCTTGTTCCAAAGAGGAATAGAAACCAGTAGTGAGATTTTCTGCCCAGTAAACCATACCAGGAAGCCTGGCTATGAAGGTTGTATTGCTCAGCTTAATGAAAGCTATCTGATCCTGGCAGACCCACAGAATTTCAGTCAGAAGAGAATTCATTCAGAGGTCACCTAGTTAGGAATTTTCTCAACAATCCTTCATGGCACAATCTTTCTAATGATATCAAAGCACTTCCTAAATCAGACCTCTGGCATTCTTTTTCTTGCCCCCTCCCTATAATGCAAAGAAAGCCATTTTACAAAAGGCAAATTTAGGGAGAGAGGAACTAAATGCTTTTGACTCATTCATCTAGAACCCAGATGCTAATTCTTAGCACAGTCCCACTCTTGGGCACCCAATGGCTGGCTGAGTTCCTTGCAAAAGTCTTAGTGAGTTTGCTACCTCTTGGCCACTCCTATGTCAGCTTCCACCCTCACCCTAGGATTTGAAAGAGGTCTTCCCTGGGCCGTGGGTTATGAGTCAGCAGACAGGAGCAGTCCTGACAGGCTTCCTGTTCCTCTTGCTATTCCTCTGCAGCCTTGGATTACAGTGTGTGAGGCTATGTGGGGCTTCTTAGCCCCCACCTGACACATTAGTGAGCAAGGAAATTTGAGGATATACCATAAACTCTGAAAGTTTTCTAGCTGAGTGGGTTGACAGTGATTCAAATTCTCTGGGTCATGGTGCCCTTGGCCTTGTTTATGGATGATCTGTGTAAAGATTCACAGAGTTACAAGGAGAGGAATAACTGAGAGGTCCAGCCTGAGTCAAACCATAACTGAAAAGCCAAAATGTGAGACTCTTTAGGTCTCTAAGTTTGACCTAAGACCCTGGAAACTAGATTAGCATCTCATCTCTTTCTTTCATGGGCAGCCCTCTAGTTTGCCTGACCTCCTTATGACTCTTCGTGTCTAACCTCAGCCCAACCTTGACCCATAGTCTTGAATTGGGTTGGGCTAAAATTGGACTGACCTTCCAGACAGTGTGAGACTGTTAACCTCAAAGAGTTCAGTGATTTATTGGCTCATGGCTAAGGCTGCCTACATAACAGAAAGTGAGATAGAGAACTAGTAACCATTCAATTTTATCCACATTGATAAGTCAGGGGCCCAAAGCAGCTTGGGATAAGAAGATGAGAAGAAAGATACTCATCCTAAATTCCCAATCTCTATGGTTCAATCTACTGAATGATCGCCACATTTCTGTATTGCTTGGTGCTCTATAGATGTATCCCAAATCCCAGCTTCATTAGTTTAGAGGAAATCCTTTCAAAGGGTTGGAGTTAAGACATTCCAAAATAGGCATTACACCAAATTTATCCTTTGAGGTCTCTATGGACTTTGTAGACCTTTGTATTTGTTAACACTGCTTATAACCCTCAATGGTCTCTCTAAAATTGCCAGAGCCAAATACATAATTTCCAAACAGTCTGCGAAACTCTATACCTGTTGAGCCAACCTGACTTCTCTGTCCTCATTATCTTCTGAACCTGGCACACCATTTATTCCAGTCTCATTGGCCTTTGCCCTTTCTTCTTGATCTCTACCCTACCCCCTCCACCCTGGTCTTTAAAGCTCTTTTCCATATTGCCCACATACATTAAGAAGGGAGTTAGGATTTTAGTGCAATCCAGAGAGCACAGTAGATATTTATAGAATCAGTTTCTGGAGTTTTGTGACATCACAAATTGAGGCTCAGTAGAAGCTTTTGAGTGATTAGAGTCCAAGGCCCTAGATTCAAATTTCAGCTATGTTATTTAGCACCTATGTGATTGTGGGTAAATTATTTAAGTTTCTGGACTTTGGTTTCCTCCCTTTCTCTGTAAAATAAGAGGTTTGGACTAGATCATTTCTGAGGTTCCTTCTAGCACTAGATGTAGGATGCTCTGAAACAATGTCCTATTTCCTAACAAACCCCTGCACCCTTCCCTTACCTCTATTAAGGTCACCTCCTCCAGGAAGGCTTACCTGGTCACCCACCTACTCTTTAAGCTGCTAACAAAACCACTGACTTACTCAGTCCTTTGGACTTTGTTATAATGGCCCATATATGCTTCCTATGATGATCTGCACTGTTCTGTCTCCTCCTTTAAACTACAACTTTCCTACAGGAACAAAACTTCTTTCTCTAATTTCTTCTCTTGCTTGAGAATCTAACTACTCACTAGACTGTACCCATTTCTGAGGTCCAACATCTGAGTAAGGAAAAGAGTGGTTTTGAATCAGGTGGTTGCAAACTTTCATAAACCTTGAAACCCTTTAGAAATGTGAGCTTATTTGTAGTTATTGTTATTCTCTCAAGCAACTTGGGGGATCGAAGGAAAAACATTTTACTTGTCTATGCTTTAGATGTTTTATTTATACAATGGGTAGAAGGATAGCTCATTAGGAAAGAGGCTTGAGATCTTCCAATTTGAGAACCGCAGTAATTACCTCTTTAGCCCATGACAACTAAAGCCATACTCCCTGTTGGCAGACCTCAGAGCTGTTCTCTGGTCCAGGAAGGGAAACTGAAGCAACCTAAATTTTCAATCTGTCTCAACATACCCATTATCCATCAGAAACAATGAGCTTCTGTTTTCTTTAGAAAACTCCAGGAGAAATGACTATGGGAAGGACCCACCAGTGGTTCCTCATTGTAGAAAGTTGACTAGCCAAATACTTTGCCCCACATTTTGAGAAAGAGGGACAGAGGAAGGGGTATTAAGATGAAGTAGTGAGAAGGCTTTCTTGTAAGGGCAGTGGCTGCTTTGGATGTGGGAGGATTTACCTTAGCATCTGGTAGGAGGAGCAAAAAAATTCTCTCTATCCAAATATTTGTCACGACATCAAAGAGAGAGGCTTTCTAGAACAGAAAGATTTTGGTGTCTTAGGATCAGTGATGTTGGGACCACTTAGGACTTCAAGGGACCTCAGAGGTCATCTAGTCCAACCCCTTCATTTTACATATTAGTGAGGTCCAGAGAAATGAAGTGATCTACCCCAAGTCATATGGTAATAAATAGTAGAGCCAGAAATTGAACTCATATTCTCTAAATTCCAAATCCAGTGGGTTTCATTGTAGCACATTATTTTAGGTCAAAATGTAGGGTGAAGGGATAAGAGTCATTTGACACATGCTTTAACACTGAGTAATTTGAAGCAACAGAGAGACTATAATAGGACAAAGATGAAGGGAGAAGATGATAATTTTTTAAATAAACCCTTAACTTCTGTCTTAGAATCAATACAGTGTATTGGTTGCAAGGCAGAACAGTAAAGGCTAGGCAATAGGGGTTAAGTGACTTGCCCAGGATCACACAGATTGAAAGTGTCTGAGGCCATGTTTGAAAGTAAGACCTCCTTTCTCTAGGCTTGGTTCTCTATCCACCTAGCCATCTAGCTGTCCCCAGAGAAAATGATAATTAAGGACTGACCACTCAATTGAAAGCTCAGGAACTCTCATGACAATGCCCTGATGAGGGAGAGCAGTAGCCACTGACCAGGGGGACAGCTGTTCCATTTTGCAGAGAGGGAAATCAAGAACCAGAAGGCCTTAATCACATAGACTTCTAGTACCACAATGTTGAGGGGCTGGGTATATATATATGTAGCCTATGTAGAAAAATAAATATATATTTAAAAGTTTTCTGGTATAATAATTTGATCCCATCTTGGGCACATGCTCAGATATCCTCTGTCTGCCCTTCAGATCTTGAGTATGTATATATATACATACCTTCTTTCTGTTTCAGGTTATGCACAACTTATCTCTGAGTTGAATTCTACTAATGGTTGCAGAATTGGAAAAGCTAGTGAAATTGTCACACTTGCAAAAAAGGGGAAGTGGGGAAAGGCAGTTTCTGGTTTCTGCTTGGCAGGTCTCTTGAAGTCAACTTCCAGAAGAAGAGAAGATGTGATACCAGTGAGGGGATGAGAAAGGGTCCTTCCCTGCCCTGATAGAATGGCAGGGTCAGAATTCTCTGGCTCCTGCTACGCATGTTGAGAATGGAATCACTTAGCTTGAATTGTACTGGATATCCTTGTACTCGACTCTCCTATGTCTCATTCCCTCTAGCAAAGACTTTTTTAATCGTCAAAATGTCTTAGGAGGACTGCGAACCCTGGAGACAAAGGCAGAATTTACTGGAGCAACAGTTTGTAACAGCCAGAACAGAAGAAGAATTTCAACAAGGAAAATATTGATGTTAGATGGGGAGGGTCAGGGCAGGACAATTTGGCTTCGTGGTTGACTAGGCAATGCCACTGTAGAGGTAAGAGGTAAAATAGCTAATTAAAAGCCTTGCACTCTATTCCAACAAGGCTTAAGTATTAGCCTTCAACTTTTTGTATTAGGAGTGATGTTCCTAGATTCTAATCTAACCATTATATTATTCTTTATTGCTTGGGATTCCCTTTTCTTTTTAGTAATAAACTAGTTGTTCAATACTCAATTCTTGTTTGTGTTTTGGTATCTTTTTTTCTTTCCCTTTTTACTGGACAAAAGTCTAGATTTCTAGGTTATGACCAATTCTATAATTAGTGTGAATAGTGAATCCCACAAAGTACCAAATTATTTGAATTCAGACTATTCAAATTTATAATATATATAAAATATGGCCAGGACAACTAGGCTTCCCAGTGGATAGAATGCCAGGCTTAAAGTCAGGAAGACTCATCTTCTGAGTTCAACTCTGGACTCTGACCATAATTTATTAGCTATATAACCCTGGTTAAGTCACTTAACTGTCTTAGTCTCAGTTTCCTTATCTGCAAAATGTACTGGAGAAAGAAATGGCAAATCATTCCTGTTTCTTTGTCAAGAAAACCCCAGACAAGGTCACAAAGAGTCGGACAGGATTGAAATAACTTAACAACAACAAGAGTAACAACAAAATATGGCCATTGGACAATCGAATGTAATTGACTTCTCTACTAGCAGCAATGCAATAATCCAGGACAATTCTGAGGGACTTAAGAGAAAGAAAACTATCCACATCCAGAGAAAGAACTGTGGGAGCAGAAACATAGAAGAAAAACAATTGCATGATCACATGGGTCGAAGGAGATATGATTGAGGATGCAGACTCTAAGCGATTACCCTAGTGCAAGTATTAATAAAATGGAAATAGTTCTTGATCAACGACATATGTAAAACCCAGTTGAATTGCTCATTGACTATGGGAGAGGAGAGAAAGAACATGAATCATGTAACCATGGAAAAATCTTCTAAATTAATTAATTAATTAAAATGTTCAAATAAAAAAATATGGCCATTGGAAATATACAGTGTGCAACTACTTTATGGGATTCATTATTAAACCTAATTGGGTTCTTGCTGTAATTATCACCTCTATAAGTGGAGCAATTTTTGGGAATCCTAGATGGTGGCAGAATGAAAACCATTGAGCCCAATTCTCCCAATGAGAACTGGGGCAAGCCTAGAACAACTTGGAATATAAACAATGAACGTGGTAGGCAACCTGGCATGGTTGAGTATAGAACTCAGGACCTAACCTTTGTGAATTCTAGGAGTGATTGCCTCTAGCCTCTGCCCTAGAATGGATCTTCCTAATCTCTTGCAGAGCTGGGCAGAACTCAAAAGAACAAGTGAGCTCAACATGTGTGTCCAACACTGTACTAGGTACTCAATGCATGTATGTGCGTCTTTAGGAGTGAGGAAGAAAACAGAAGAAATAGAAAAGTTCTGATCCTCAAGTAGGTGTAGTTGCAATTATAGTTGGAATTGGGATAGAAAGGTGGGAGCATGATTACTATTTATCCTCAATCTCCAATGAGATGGGATGAGATTAATTTCTTGATTTGGTAAGCATTTTACAAATTCTCACTATAGGTCAGGCACAGTTCTAGCACTGGACAATCCCTGACCTCAAGGAATCTTAATGTTTATTGAAGCCTTGAAGCTGGACAACTGAGCTCACCTGAGCTTCTCCCTGTCTAGGTCCCTAGGAAAGGGTTAATATTCCATCCTAGGCTCCTAGAACACCTGGAATAGTGATTAACACTGGAACAAAAGGTGTTTGCTACATTCACCTGGATATACTCGCTAATCCCAGATTGTCACCCAAATCCTGGGTGGAGGGTGGTGTGGGGCAGGTACTAATAAGCTTTTAATATAGTTTGTAATCTGGGTGTGGATCTGGAAGGAAAGGTGGCTTGGCAATTAGTCCATTTCTGCCTCATTGACTTCCCGAGGCAGACCCTATTCATCTCACTGAATTTGTCATCAGATGGAGTGACATTCCTCATTCTCTTGAATGCTGTTTCCTTTCTTTTTAAGTCATTTGTTACTTCTTGGGACCTACTTCAAATCCTTGTTTTGCTAAATGATGTTACTGGCAATCGGCTGAACTGGCTGCGTTCTCCTAGGGACAGTGCGGCGTGGAAAGAAGAAGGCTTTACTTATAGTCAAAAGACCTGGGTTTGAATACCAGATATGTCATTAACTATATGTGTGAACTTTAAGTAAATCGCTTGCTTTTGTCGGTCCTCCCTTTCCTTATCTTTCTTATTATTTTTTTATTTTATTTATTATATATAATATTAATTCCATATAATATACCATATATTATTATATATTAATACAATGTAGAATTATATATAAGAATATAAATATTCTATAATGCATGATATATTATATAAAATAAATATTCTATTTCCATTGTTGTTTCCCATTATTGTAAAACAAGGCAGTTGGACTAGCTATTCTCTAAGATCTTTTTTGGTGACACGAGCTGTGTGATCCCAGACAAGTAACCTTGACCCTGTTTGTTTCAGTTTCCTCATCTTTAAAAAGTGAGCAGGAGATGGAAATGGCAAATCATTATAGTATCTTTGCCAACAAAATGCCAAGTGGAAGGGCAGCTAGAAGGCTCATTGCATAGAGAGACAGTATGGCTGGAGATATCAGAGGAGTGTCTCCTAAATTAAGTACTAGGAATATCATAAATGGTTGACTAGGGGGCAGCTAGATGGCTCAATGGATTGAGAGCCAGGCCTGGAGGTGGGTTCAAATCTGGCCTCAGAAAC
>NC_058132.1:158206709-158217659 GCF_016433145.1 Gracilinanus agilis | reverse complement strand
GGGGAAAGGGGAGCATGAATCATGTAACCACGTTAAAAATGAATATTAATAAATGTTAAAAAAAAAAAAAAAAAAAAAAAAGTGAGCAGGAGATGGAAATGGCAAATCATTATAGTATCTTTGCCAACAAAATGCCAAGTGGAAGGGCAGCTAGAAGGCTCATTGCATAGAGAGACAGTATGGCTGGAGATATCAGAGGAGTGTCTCCTAAATTAAGTACTAGGAATATCATAAATGGTTGACTAGGGGGCAGCTAGATGGCTCAATGGATTGAGAGCCAGGCCTGGAGGTGGGTTCAAATCTGGCCTCAGAAACTTCCTAGCTGTGTGACCCTGGGCAAGTCACTTATCCCCACTACCTACCCCTTACCCACTTCTGGCTTGGAACCAAGACAGTATTGATTTTAAGGTAAGGGTTAAAAACAAAACAAAACAAAACAAAACAAAACAAAAACCTAAAACAAGCTCAAATGGGATCATGAAGATTCAAACACGTCTGAAAAGATTTTAGCTCCAAACCTGAGATCTATAATCCTATGTTCCCACTCTCCCCTTTGTTCTCTCCCTATGAATATCCCCCCAGCAATGGCTCTGAGGGCCAAGGGTGGGAGATGACCCTAGGAATTTTGGGGGGGGCGCCTGAAAGGGATCATGAAGGAAAGTTGGGTCTCTCACAGTTTCCCTTCTTACCTATGAACCAGGACCATCTCCCTGGCGTGCCCTCTGAACTTTCTCCTCCCTCAGTTGCTCTTTGCTCTTTCCCATTTGTTTATTTATGTTTCAGATTTATTAGGAACACAGTTAAGAGCCCATTTAGAAAGCTGAACTGTCATCACTGGCTGCTTTATGAATAGGATCATTCACTGACAAAACCCTTTAAACACTTTTAAAAAGCAGGGGAGAGAGGCGGGGTGGCAGGGGGAGAGGAGGAGGAAATAGGGCCCCAGGTCAGCACTGAGGCCAAAAACAACCGAAACCCAAGGGCCGGCCTCTCCTGTGGTGGAGGAATGCAACGAGGGCCCTTGGAGTTCCCTCTAATTTACTCCTGTTCGTCAAACTGCTTGTCATTTCTTCTGCAGGATTCTGGGGTCTAGAGTTCATTCTTTTGTCTTAGCTGCCGGAGAGCATAGCATTTAGGGACAGCCTAGGTTGGTGGCTAGCCACCTGCTGGTAAAGGCTGCCAAGAACCCCCAGGCAAGTCAGCATGAGCACTTCCTCTGCACCTTGGGTTCTTGGACCAACTTCCTTGCTTTGACTCCTTCCCCCTCCTCTCCTTCTCCCCCCCCCTCCCCATGGCTCTCCTCCTTCAGGTGTCCTTTCTTCCCAAGCACCTGGCTGCTGCTGACACTCTGGAATTACTTGGTTGAGGCTCCAGGCTCCTGGAGAGTCTATCTAGATAATCAATAAATATCTATTAAATGCCTCCTACGTGTCGGCCACCCTGCTTAAGCACTGAGGATGCAAAAGACAGTCCTGGGGGGGCAGCTGGGTAGCTCAGTGGAGTGAGAGTCAGGCCTAGAGACAGGAGGTCCTAGGTTCAAATCCGGCCTCAGACACTTCCCAGCTGTGTGACCCTAGGCAAGTCACTTGATCCCCATTGCCCACCCTTACCAATCTTCCACCTATGAGACAATACACCGAAGTACAAGGGTTAAAAAAAAAAAAAAAGACAGTCCTGGTCTTCAAGGAGCTTACAGTCGAATGGCGGAGACAACAGGCAAATAACTACATACAAAGCAATAATCTTGGCAATGTTTCCAAACTATGGCTGAAAGTGTTCGTTGGAAGACTAAATTGTCTTGGAGTGACTTTAAGGGCTACTGATAGATGAAACAATAGAAAACAAACTTCTCTGATGTTCCGTGGCATCCCCTGCTGCTTATTCCTCTTTCCCCTAGTCTTATGAAGGCTCTTAGACCTCTCATGAGTTCTTCCCTTTCTTCTTCGCTCTATCCCCATCCCAAACGACTCTCAGGAAAGCATCAAATAAACGAATTCACACTAAAGTGTAAATAATTGCCATGGCTCAATATATTAGCTTTCTGGGAATATTTACTTTTTAGAAACTACTTAGAAGTTAGAAAAATGGCTCAAGCTTTAGTCTACCAGACCAATTACGTCTTAAGGATCATTTCGATATTCTTTATGGAAAAATTAGCCCAGCTTTTGTGGCGTAGGACTTGAAGATATTGTTCCCAAGGCAGCATCTATATTATTTCTGGATTTGGTTTGGATAGGGCAACAATTCTAGGGCCAGGCACACATTACATATTTCATAAATTCTTAGTCATTGACTCACTGGAGTCAGGGTTATTGGGGGCTCTTCGAAAGAGAGAAAAGTTAAACAATATGAGAGGAGAAAATGGAGAATTTTATAGGGAAGCAAAATCGAAATGGATTTAGAATGAACAAGGGAACAAAAAATCTGATTAAGAAATGGAGATGGACAAAGTGAGAGAGAGAAGGTGTTCAAAAGAAGGAAGGAGAGGCAGGATAATGTAGTTGGGGAACAGGCACTGAACTAGAAGTCAAGACATTTGAATTTGAGTCCCCAAGTTGCTATCAATTAGGAATATGACTGGGGCAATTTATGTGACTTCTTTGGGTTTTCATTTAAACCAAATGGACTGGATAAGGCGATTGCTAAGATCTCTTTCAATTTTTAAATTCTGAGATTCCATGAGGACTGAGACCATTTCAGACCTTCAGATTTGCTATGAAAAGTAAAGGAGATTGAAGCATAGGAAGAAAGAAGGAGGCAGTGTGGTTGGAACTGAGAGGGGGTGAAGATGGCATTTGAAAGGTGGCAGTGCTTAGGATACAGACATCCTGCAAGGAAACTAGATTAAAGCTGATAGATATACTAGTGAGTACCAGATTCAATTTGAACACTTTTAGGCTGTTAAATTTTAGCTAAGCATTTAAACCTTGGAAATCAGAAAAAGCTACAAATCAGGGATTGATTTATTGGGGTTTTTATTGTCTACACTTAAGAAAGTGATGGTGAAAATGTCAGTAATGTAGATTAAATTTAAAAGTGTGTCATAGGCATGCATTCTGTCCATTCCTCCCCACCCCAAGCTGGTTTTTAAACATTTACCAGCACACCATTGATTTAGATCCATAAGGGAGGAACCTTTAGAGATTACCTAGTTCAACCCTCTTATTTTATAGAGAAGGAATAAGAGGCCTAAACAGGTTAAGTGCCTTACTCAAGGTCACAGCTATAAATCATAGAGCCAAGGTGTGAACTTGAATCCTTCCACTCCAAATCTGGCCCTCTTTCTTACTTTATCATGCCATCTACTAAGTAATAGACTCCTCAAAGGTCTAAACCTGTGATTCTATTAGTAGGATAATTCCAGTTGAAGGAGGATACATGACTAGACGATAATCTCTCTGAAAAAGACCTGAGGCTTTTGGTGGATCATAAATTCTGGGAGCATCACTAAGAAAATTCATTATAGTAGGTAAGAAATCTATTTTGGTGATCATAGGCTGTCTTTAGAGAAGCATGATGTCCAGGAGCAGGGAAGGGATGATCTTTCTACCATCTGTCTTGGTCAGAATGCTCCTGCAGTATTGTGTTTAGTCCTGGTTTCATATTTTAAATCAGAGGGTGACGATGAGTATGGAGAGGTGCCCTAAGCTCACGAGGGCTGTGAGAAGAAAAGGAGAAGAGACGAGAGGATACATGTTCATGGCACCATGGTTGAACTGGGATCTTTAACTTAAGGACTTGGCCAATAAGAGAACAGGAGAATGAGAGTGGCTGAGAAGAGTAAAAGACTTGCTTTTGCCAGTTTTAAAGACAGTCAAAGGAAACTACTCCTACCCATGTGGAAAAGGGACACAGTAGTCACCATGTTACACAGATTGGTCATGCTCAGACTAGCATAATTTATTCATTTTATTATGCTTCCTAGCATCATTAAAATACCAGACGAGCCTGGGTTATACACGTAACCTCTGGGAAAAGAGTAGGGGGTCTCTATCTGAAGGAATAATGCATTCCCACAATGTTCTGGACCAGGGAAACCCTTTCTTTGGGGACGAGTCCTACACTGCTCTTCCCAGGAAGCCACGTGTCTAGGAATGTGGAATAGCACTGTCATAGAGGGAGGAGGGTTTGAAAAATGTGCTCCAAAAACTGTGGGGGGAGCCAAATTTTGTAATTGAGTTTGGGGTATCAGAACAATAAATTGAATAAAGATGCACCTCTGGGTACAATTACCAGGAGTCACAGAAGGGACCTATTACAAATTATTTTGCAAGCTTACCAAGGGATGTTTTATTATCTTTTTCTCCAGTAAAAAGCTTTCTCTTCCACTTATATAGCCATAGATTTAGTTTTAAAACAGAATATAAATGGAAATCCAGTGGTGGAACAGAGCTGATAAAAAATGAGAATCCATGGCATTATTTTTAAATGATTCCAGATTGCCATTATAAGTCCATTTTTCTTGAACTAATCTCTCCAGACCAGCAAATGTGTTTGAATGCTGGACATCTCCATGTATAAGCTAATGGGCAATGTGAATGGACCCTTATGATTTCTTTTGGCCAAGAGGTTTTCTATAAACCTTGGAAATCTAATCTGCTTAGGTTCAGCCTCTTGCCCCCAAACCCTGTGGCCTTTCAGAAAGGGCTTTTAAACCTGCCCTCTTCTCATTGCACTGAGTTAAGTCAGAGCCTTCTCTTTTTTGCTCTTTTTTTGTATCTCTTGCATTCAACCGAGCCAAGAACATAGTTGGCATTTAATAAATGCTAGCTGATATTTAACAAACGCTAATGACTTGACCACTATGCTTTTATAACTAGCCAAATGAGCTTTTAGACTTTATAATGGAATTCTCCCATTGTCTACTTTCCCCTTATGGAGGTGTGGGCTTGCAAAGCTTGCACATTTGGGGGTCATTGTAATTCTTTCTAGATATAATTTGGGTAAGCTGTTTTTCTCAGTCTGGTGCTACAGTCCCTTTCTGAGGGCAGGTAGATGGTGCAATGCATAGAGTGTCTGGCATGAAGTGAGGAACACTCATTTTCATGGATTCAAATCTGGCCTTGGACACTTACCTGGGCATGATCCTGAGCATTATTTAACCCAGTTTGCCTCAGTTTTTTCATCTTGCAAATGAGCTGGAGAAGGAAATGGCAAACTACTCCAGTGACTGTGCCAAGAAAACCCCAAAAGGGTTCACAAAGAGTCACATATAACTGAAAAATAGACTAAATAAGAATAAAAAACAGTTTTTCTCAGCTTGGTGCTACTTTATCTTTTCAATTTTATTTCTTATTATGTCCGCTTTCTGAATACTCTATATTCTAGCAGCCAAACTAGACTTATTGCTTATCCTCTCTTTTTTAGACTGTGCATTTTATTGATTTGCCTATAACACCCTCTTCATCTCTCATAAATTCCTTATTCTAATTTATATGATTTTTTAGGTTGATGAATTCTTTTTTAATTTGATTTTTTAATGAAAAATTTTATTTTATCTCTATAGTTTCTCCTCCTCATTAAAAAAAAGGAAAAACTAACTCGTGTAATAATCATGTAAAGTAAAAAAACCCACAAATTCCCACTTTTGCCATGTCCAAAAACATATCCCTCATTCTGTACCCTGAATCCATCCCCTTGGATGAAAGTGTCAGGAGCATCCTATCTAGCCTTTAAAATACAATTTATATGCCAAATCTTCCATGCATCTTTTTCTGACTTTCCCAGCTAGTAATCACCTAGTATCTCCTCAGATATTACAAAAACACTCTTTTTGCACCATTTTGGATGGTCTTGGCAGTGGATCATTTTGTATTAGTTATTTATCTGTAAATTGCTTCATTGGCCTATGAGTTACAAGATAAAGCCATTGAGTCTCATCTAAAATGTGCGTATTCAGGGCTAAATATAAGTGCTCTGCTCAGAATATATGTTTCATAAATGTTTGTTGAACCAATTGAATTGTATTGAAATGCCAACAGATAGATGACAATTCCTGCTTCTTATGATTAAGGTAGGCAACATTCCCATGAGTCTGATCATCTAGAACCACAGATTAGCATTCAAGATTTTTTTTTCTAACAAAAATATGTCAATACTCTGATGATCTATTATTATCTTGCTGATATGGATATTTCCTCCAGCCATGCAGATTGTAAGCAATTTGTGCTTTTCCATCTTGGGCAACTCCAGGCTATGCCTTCTTATAAATGCTTAAATAAATACTTATAAATAAATAAACATAAATGGATAAATTAGTATCCAACTAATGTGCTATTTTATAAACTCCAATGGTTTCCTATCATCTCCAGGATCAAAATATAAACCTCTGTCATTTAAAGCCCTTTTTTCTTTGTCTCCTTGTCCCCTTCCTACTTTTTTCAGTCTTCTTATACTTTGGCCAAATCTATGTACTCTGTAATGCAATGACATTGGCCTCCTTGCTATTCCTCATGTAAGACATTCTATATTCCAATTTCATGCATTTTCTCTCCTCTGTCTGGAATTCTCTCCCCCTTTGTCACTGTCTCCTGACTTCCTTCAAATACTAGCTGAAATTAGCCTTCTTTGAGTATCTTTAATTCTAGTGTCTTCCCTCTGTTGATTATCTTCAATTTATTATATATATATATATATATTATATGTACAGGTCTCCCACATTGCAACTTTTCCTATTGTGTTTTCAACATATCATGGGTTGGCATAAGAATTTAAATGGGAATTTTTGGGGAGTTTTGCAGAAGTTGCAAATTATATACAAAGGCCAGTAGATACACAGTTTAGAAACTTGGAAATGTATTGTATACTATCAACACATCCTATTTTTGAATACCATCAATATATATCATTTTTTTTTACTGTAAAAACTCCATAAAAGAAAAAGAAAAAATTCAGACTTTTTCTCTGGTACAGAAGGAGGGCCAAAATATTATATGGATTTTCCAGTTTATGGGGGCTCAGTGCCCCTAATCCCTGTGATATGGAAGGGATATCCATACATTAAAGTAAAATTTTATGTATATATTATTTACATATTGCTGTTTCCATGTTGCTTTCCTTGGACTCTGTGCTCCTTGAGAGCAGGAACTGTCTTTTGCTTTTCTGCACATAGTAGGTGCTTAATAAGCATTTTTTGACTTGATTTAAATTCTTTTGACTTTTAAAGGACAATAATAGAGCATACTGGCTCTCTAACGGTTATCCTTTGCTCTTGCCAAGGGATCAGTCTGTTGTTTAAAAAAAAAAAAAAACAACTCTTACCTTGTATCTTAGAATTAATACTGTGTTCCAAGGCAGTAAGACAACTCAGGTTAAGTGACTTGCCCAGGAAGTGTATGAGGTAAAAAATGAACCCAGGACCTCCTATCTCTAGGCTTGGCTCTCAATCTACTGAGCCACCTAGCTGTCCCTCAGCCTGCTGATTTTTGATCATACATTTCTTTCATTATGTCTTTTTTGTCCTCCTTTATAATTCCTTTGTGATTTTGCCACTTCCTTGCAACTGCTGTGAGCGTCTTCACTGCCTTTTAGGAGATATTGAATTTCAGTTTTTCAGAGATGGTAGTGTTCCATGACTCACAGCTATACAACAACCTGGGAAAAAACATTGGTGTTAGAAGATCAGCCTTGAGATTCTGACAATAAAAACAGCTTTGAAAAATACGTGTTGAGAGATACGTTGGTCTGATACAGTTAAACACGTTTTTGCACATCATGTGCATTCTAGAATAATGCCTTTGGAAGGAGGATATACTAGCTGTGCTGAAGTATTAGCACCTGAGATCACTTATCCATAGATTGACATTAATGCTAAGAAGTAGGTTAAGGTTCGCCTTCTAGGATGGTTGGAGTAGCCAATGGCCATTGAATGAATTGCTGGGCAGAGGTATTAGAGGGTTCAGTGGAGGGATGAAATATAGAGAAGATCTTATTTGTTGTGCAGTACCCAAGTGCTCCTATGCTGTAAGACTAGAAAGTTCTGTTACAATAAGAAGGGTACTTATTCCTCTGGTACTGTTGACATTCAAGGCATCAACTGCAAATTCAATGATTTCATTTTGAATTGAAGTATGTATCTCCTCAGTAGAACTGGACTGAGTCCTACAAAAGTTGGTTGAGTTCAAGAGTGCCCTTTACAAATTGGGTGGGATGGGGTAGGGCAGATGTTTTTGGAATTCTATTTTAAAAAAAGGAGCCACAATGTTTTCTAGCAAGTGTATCCCAAGGTTGGTCTAAACGGTCATTATGACTTTTTCTTTTGGTAGAACCCCAAGGACATCTGTTTGTGTCCATATGGGGGCCTCGATCACAAAATAGGAGAAGTAAATCAGCCAGAGAAGGTAGGAGAGGAGCTGTGTGAGAAGGCCATCAACATAGTAGAAGAGTACCTGCCCAAGACATCAACACATTCAGAAGCAGGTATGTATCCAACACAAGCCATGGCTCACTAACTGCAACATGGCCCCTGAGGTTCAAAGTCTTAGGTGATTGGATGGAGAAGTAACTCTTAGCCTTTGGAATAGCTCTGTGGACTTTAGATACTGGGCAAATGCATTTTTTCCCCTGCTTTGGAAGGGTACATCAGTGAGCAAAGCATGTATAGTAGGGAGCCTGTCTTTTGGAAAGGGCTGTGATACAAATCAGGTGTTATGATATCTGAACCAAGTTCAGAACAGGTATTCTGGCCAAGTTTTCAAAGACCCACTTATTATTCTGAGATCCTTCCTCTCTCCCCAACCAAGCTCTTGAATTAAAGCCCTCCTTCTCTTTTTTGCTATTAGTTAAGGCCCTCCTTCTCCAACCTCAACCTACCGAAGACAAAATCCTAACAGGATGTTATAATTGACTCTCCAATCCTAACACCTCCCCATTTCCTTATTTATTGAAAATACACTAAGGACAATGAATAAAAGTTGAAAATGTGAGTTTTGAGGCGGTCTATTCCCAGTCCCTCTGAAAGAAAGTTACATGCTGAATTTATTATGTACTTTCAAAGAGAAGAAAACTGTATTTAAAAATTGAGGGTCCAAGAACAATCCTCTTTTTTTCCTATTCTGCCTTGTGTATGTAATGTTCATTTTGTTTGGTGTTTGTAAGAATTGCAATCATCATCAACAATAACAACAATTCATCCATCCATTCATCCATCAGTTATCATATTGAGGGTCTTTGCTGCAGGAAGAAACTTGGGGTTATTAAAACAACTTTGTAATTTCCCAAAGGCACTCCAACCCACTCTCCTTCTACTGACCAATTCTGGGCCCAACCCCATTGCCATTTGTAGCATCTGTCTGAAGTATAAATAACTGATGGGTGAGCTCTATATATTGTCCATCCAACTCTTCCTACATTTTCTCCCATGGTATTCCTTCCATCTCCCATAGCTTTGACTATCACTTTTATGTTAATTAATGAATGTTAGTTGCTCCTAAAATTTCTATTTCTAGTCCTAACTTCTCATCAGAATATAAACTTCCTGTTTGGTGTCTCTATGACTGACATTTGAATAGTATTTTAAAGTTTGCAAAAAGTTTTACTTTGTTATTCCATTTACATCTCCCAACAACTGTGTGAAGTACTATAGATTCCATTATTTCCATTTCATAGAGGAGGAAAATGAGTTAAATGAGTTAGTTGTCATGTCATGCTACTAGTGTCAGAATTGATAACTGAATGCACATCATTTTTTTATTTTTTTTTAAACATTTATTAATATTCATTTTTAACATGGTTACATGATTCATGCTCCTCCTTTCCCCTTCAACCCCCCCCCCCCCCGCACCCCCCCTACCCAGGCGCATTTCCACTAGTTTTGTCATGTGTCCTTGATCAAGACCAATTTCCAAATTGTTGGTAGTTGCATTGGTGTGGTAGTTTCGAGTCCACATCCCCAATCATGTCCACCCCAACCCATGCGTTCAAGCAGTTGTTTTTCTTATATGTTTCCTCTCCTGCAGTCCTTCCTCTGAATGTGGGTAGCATCTTTACCATAACTCCCTCAGAATTGTCCTGGGTCATTGAATTGCTGCTGGTGCAGAGGTCCATTACATTCAATTTTACCACAGTATATCAGTCTCTGTGTACAATGTTCTTCTGGCTCTGCTCCTTTCGCTCTGCATCAGTTCCCGGAGGTCTCTCCAGTTCGCCTGGAACTCCTCCAGTTTATTATTCCTTTTAGCACAATAGTATTCCATCACCAGCATATACCACAGTTTGTTCAGCCATTCCCCAATTGAAGGACATACCCTCCTTTTCCAATTTGTTGCCACCACAAAAAGCGCAGCTATAAATATTTTCGTACAAGTCTGTTTATCTATGATCTCTTTGGGGTACACACCCAGCAATGGTATGGCTGGATCAAAGAGCAGGCATTCTTTTATAGCCCTTTGAGCGTGGTTCCAAATTGCCAGCCAGAATGGCTGGATCAGTTCACAGCTCCACCAGCAGTGCATTAATGTCCCAATTTTGCCACATCCCCTCCAGCATTCATTACTCTCCCCTTCTTTCATTTTAGCCAGTCTGCTAGGTGTGAGGTGATACCTCAGAGTTGTTTTGATTTGCATTTCTCTAATTATTAGAGATTTGGAACACTTTCTTATGTGCTTATTGATACTTTTGATTTTTTTACCAGAAAATTGCCTATTCATGTCTCTTGCCCATTTATCAATTGGGGAATGGCTTGATGTTTTATACAATTGCTTTAACTCCTTGTATATTTGAGTGATTAGACCCCTGTCAGAGTTTTTCGTTATAAAGATTTTTTCCCAATTTGTTGTTTCCCTTCTGATTTTGACTACATTGTTTTTGTTTGTACAAAAACTTTTTAGTTTAATATAATCAAAACCATTTAATTTACATTTTGTAATTTTCTCTAACTCTTGCTTGGTTTTAAAGTCTTTCCTTTCCCATAGATCTGACAAGTATACTATTCTGTGTTCACTTAACATGTTT
>NC_058132.1:158169015-158201796 GCF_016433145.1 Gracilinanus agilis | reverse complement strand
CTCGATTCCACGTACCTTCCACGCTGTGCCCTGTTGTGGGGTTCCTCCGTTCGTCTGGACTTGTTTTTATGTCCCCTTGAGGAGTTTTGTGTGTTTTGGTCAGGAGAGGTTAAGAGCTGCTTCTTACTCTGCCACCATCTTAACCCGGCTGGAGCTTTCTTTTTCCATTTTTTTATTTTTAAGACAAGGACTTCAGCCATCACACCACACTGTCTTGATGTCTCACCAAATCTCAAGCTCAAGATATTGATAAAATTAAGCAAAGCCAAACAAAAAACATCTCTTCTCTCTCTCAAAAAAAGAAAGAAAGAAAGGAAGGAAGAAAGAAAGAAAGAAAGAAAACTCTATGAATAATATAGTGCATTTTGGAAATTTTTGCCTAAGAAGGGAGCAAACATAGTGAAAAGAAGTGTGGTCTAGGAATCAGACTATGTAAGTTCCATTCTTGGCACTATTTCTTTTTCTAAAAGTGAGATTTAGAATTAAAGAAACATACCTTCTATTTAATATGCTCTTTATTGTTCAAAGACAAAGTAGCCTTTGAAGTTGTCTTCCTTCTATAAGACATTCCATATTTCAACTAGTGCCCTTCCACTAGCTGCCCCCATTCCTGGAATGCTCTCTCTTCTCAACTCTGCCTACTGGCTTCTCTGGTTTTCTTTAAGTTACAGGTAAAATCCTACTTTCAATGATACTGCCTTCTGGGATTACTTCCAATTTACCCTGTATATATCTTGTATGTACAAAGTGGTTTGCAAATTTTCTCCCCATAAGGTTGTCAGCTCCTTGAGGGAAGGGATTTTTTATTTACTTTTCTTTGCATTTAACACAATTCTTGGCATAAAGTAAATATTAAATAAATACTTGTTGATGACTTTATTTCCTTCTACCCTGTATATTTACTTTATGTGCCTGTTTTATTCGTGTCTCTACTATTAGTAGGTTCACTAGGGAAATGTTTTCTGTTTTTGACTTTCTTGGTATTTCTAGTGCTTAGCATAGTGTTTGGCACATAGTAGGTTAATAAATATTCATTTATTGATTGATCATTTTTTTTATTACTCCTCTTCTGTGATCCCTCATATTTTATCAGTCATCATGTTTTGTCAATTCAGCTACCTCTGATATATCTTTTGCATGCTTTCTGTACTTTCCCCCATTCCTTTCCACACATTGCCAGACTGCTTTCCATCTTTCCCAGCAGTGTTTGTTGAATAACGAATTCTTACCCGAGTAGTAACACAATGGATAGAGTGTTGAACCAAGAGTGAATTTTAAATGCTTGCTATTAATTATTATTAGCTAGAGTCTTTGGTTCATCAGGCACTAGTAAGTCCTTTGTCCTCAGTGTTCTTTGCCCTCCTTTTCTGTTACCATCATTGTGAATCTCTCAGCTGAGAACCTTTTCATATATTACTGAAAAAAATGGTAGCAATTAACTGAGAGCTCCTGCTTTCATCTCACATCATTTAGATTCCCTTCTAATATTTTCTTCTCCAACTCTTTCCCTCCAGAAAAGATGGTCCTTCTTCTTGCCAAGGTGAAACCTTCTATCTACACAAGTGATCCTATTCCATCCTGTCTTCTCCAACAGATTGTCCCCTTTATCATCTCCACCCTTGCATAATCTTCAGGTTCTTCCTACTACCTACTGTTGAATTGACAACAAGCATGAGCCTCCCTAATCCTTAAAAATATTCTCACTTAACCAATTCATCCCTACTTATTATTGAGCTATGTCTCTTCTTCCTTTTGTGACTATACCTACTTGAGAAGGCTATCTACAATCTATTATGGTCATGCAGCAGTTACATAAAATTCTGCCCACTTCTGACAAAATACAACATGTTTTTACAGTTCATCAACTTGTCATCAAATTGTTTCCAAACCACCACAAGGGTTCAAATTTGAGGACAAACTGATTCTTAACAAATTGTCACACATATGTACATGCCCTCATTTGCTTTCTGTACACTGCTCCTGTGATCCTGTAATCTTACCTTATCACATTGCAATTGTGATTGAAGTGTTAAAAACATTTATATTTTCACAGCACAAATATTAGGCTGTTTGAAACTGATGATTGTTGGGTATGTACATTACAAACCATCTTGGAACAATCATTGATCATGACAAAAATTCTGCAGAAACAAGCCTTATGTTGTCTCTCATCATAGTATTAATGTAGTTTTCTAGTTTATATTTACCCTCCACTTATATCACTATTCTTCTCTCTGGTGATTTTTGAAAGAGTGGGTTGGCAACACTGATCAATTATTATTCAATAGAGGTAATTGGCAGATTATTTAAATTTCTATTGAATTCAATTTCTAGTGTTTCAATTTTTTCAAATTCTTTGCCCTCTGGTTCTAAGAGATCTGTAGAGCTTTCTTTTCTGATTTCTTAAAATATTAGTCTTATTTTTCAGGTAGTCCAATGATTCTTAAATAGTTTCTCCTTGATCTGCTTTACAGGTAAGTTTTTTTGCCTATGAGATACCTCACATTTTCTTCTATTTTAGGGTCTTTTGTTTTTTATATTAATATTTCTTGATGTCTTAAAGAATCATTAGCATATAAATCAAATCTAATTTTCATGGAATTATTTTTATGTTTTTGGTATCTCTTGTTCCAAATTGTTCATTCTCTTTCCATATCTTTCTGCATTAGCTCTCAGTTCTTTTTCTCATCTTTTCCTCTACCACTCTCATTTGGTTTTAAAAAACTAATTTTTAGTTCTTTTTTAAACTCTTTATTTCTTCTAGGAATTCTGGTTGCCTTTGCACCCAATCATTATTTTTCTCTGAAGCTTTGCTTTTAGGTGTTTTAAAATCATTCCCTTCTTCTGGGTTTGTGTCTTAATTTTTCCTTTCACCAATTAGCTTTTTAGGATAGGATTTTTTTTTGTTTATTCTTTCAGTCTAAGACTTAATGTTGGATTTTTAGTTCTAGGCTCTGTGCACTTCTCAGGGGAATGTCTAGGCTGGGATTCTGTTCTCTTATGCATTCCTGTTGCTTCCTGGGCTATTGAGTGGTATATTGTATTATTCCAGGATTTCAGGGACAGTTCAGGATGGGACTCTGCATTCTCTCAATGTTCCCAAAGTGAAATGATTCAGGTGAAATCTGTTTACTGGCCTACTTGTCTAAGCTCTTCAAATTTCTGACCCTGTTTTAGGTCTGAACAAGACACCTCTTGGCTTTCCTTTGGCTGTTAATTTTAGTAGATTAATAGACTCAGCCACCATTAGTCCACTGGGAAATGCTACAGGTTGTAATAAGGGATGACTCTGAGATTCAAACATGGAAGGAAAAGTTTGAAACTAGAAAAGTAAATGGCATATGAGTTTCAAACACTGGAAAAACAATCTTGCCAAAAGAGTTTTACTATCATATATGTCATACCATATATAAGAAAGGGCATTTTGGCACTCAGGCATTAGTAGATTCTATAAAACAAATTTGCATTGCCCCAGGAATTAGTACTGTTGCAAGTAGGGTCTGTACTAGCTGTTCTATCTGTCAAAGATTCAATAAGGGAACATTTAGAAAGAAAGGTTTAGGAGAGGGGACAGCTGGGTAGCTCAGTGGATTGAGAGTTACACCTAGAGACAGGAGGTCCTAGGTTCAAATCCAGCCTCAGACACTTCCCAGCTGTGTGACCCTGGGCAAGTCACTTGACCCCCCATTACCCACCCTTACCACTCTTCTACCTAAGAGCCAATACACAGAAGTTAAGGGTTTAAAAAAAAGAAAGAAAGATTTAGGAAGGAGACCTTTAGCCTACTGCCCATTTGAAAATTTGCAGGTAGACTATATTAGCATGCCTAAAGCATGGAAATATAAGTTTTGCTTAGTGGTGGTAGATAAGTTAACCAGATGGCCTGAAGCATTTCCATCTACAACAAATACAGCAGATTTTTTAGTGAAAGTGTTGTTAAGGGAGCTTATTCCTAGATTTGGGATTCCAGTTTCCATAGACTTGGATTTAGGGGATTGTACTATACAAATCAAATATTAAATCAAGTCTATGAAAAATCTAGGGATAATAGCAAAATTTCATGTCCATCCACAGAGCTCTGGACTAGTGGAGAGGTTAAATAGAGAAATAAAGACCATGATGGGAAAGCTCTGTACAGAGATTCATCTCAAATGGCCAGAAATACTCCCAATAGTACTTTTCTACCTAAGAACTAGACCTACAGCTGATTTGCATATAACACCTTATGAAATGTTATTTTGTCATCCACCTTTGTAAGCAAAAACTTGTAAGACTGCTTATGCCTCAATGCTAGGAGGGGATATACAAATAGCTTCCTACACACAGGGAAGATAGAGAAGAAGAAATAGAAATAGAAGAAGGAGAAGAAGAAGAGATAGAAAACAGATACATTGAGGAGAGCTTAGAGATTCCATCAGGCAAAATGAGTCTGCAGTCAAAAAGTTCAGTAAGGAGAGGACAAATCTTATAGAAGAGGATGATTCAAGGAGACCCGAGGATAACAGCATAGGAACCAGATGACAGCAGATGCAGAATCAGACAGGAAGCAGCTGACATGATGCTGATAGAGTAACAGAGACATTAAAAAATTTCTGCACAGAAGAGGAGCAGATGGTTAATGGACACAAGACTGAGATACCACGTCATTAAACATAGTACATTTCCATTTTAGTTACATGCAACCCTACGTATTACTACCAACAACTGGGAAGGCAGAAGAGAATCAACAGTCAACATGAGAAGAGTTTAAAGAGTTTGGTGGGCATGGTTACATCCAACATGTATATGTAGGATATATTTCTCACTAATTGTTATAAGATCTTTTATAAGCAAAGTATCCATGTAGATAAATGGATACCATAGATATTGGTTAGGATTACAGTAGATTAGCTATACACATTAGTTTCAATAGAAGATCTGAGTTGTGATATTCTGTTTAGGTAACATCAGCAAACATACAGGGATATAGAGAGAGATTAGGGTTAAGATTCACAAAAGGGTGGTGATCTGTAGGACACATGACACACATATGTATATAGGTCTGTAAATACATGAATATAATTTAATATAGTTTGAGATAACATAATTGTAATATAGTGAGTGCACATATGTTTAAATATGTGTATATATGGCTTGTATATTCTGTATATATTGTAAGATACGTATGTATATTGAATGTCCATAGTTGCTATAATGCAAAAAGTTTTTACAAATCTGTACATATATGTATATATGTAACATACATTCATGTAAATATGTATATGCATATAGATTATATAAAATAGATCTGTGAATAATTCAAAATGTTGAAAAAACTTAGATTCTTAAGATAGGATACTCAGTTTCAAAGTTCTATGTAGACAGTTTTGTTTTACATAATAGCAATAGCATTTAACATAGCAAAAGTTTTGTTTTAAATTGTTCAGCTTAGGTTTTTTAATGCATTTTGTGTAAGTTTATTTTTTAGTCAGATAGATTTGGTTTTTTGTAAAAGCTTATGCTACATTGTGTTTTTTATAATTTTTCTATTTTTCTACATTGTTATACTATTTTTAGATAAGATTGTTTTGTGTATTACCTTAGCATCATCGATTTTTTTTACTAATTGTTTTTGCATACATTTTATATTTGCAGTTTGAATTTTTGTATTTTTATTGCATTCTTTTATACTTTGCATTTTGTAGTTGTATTTTGGAATTTTCTTGTTGGTTTTATTTTTGCAAATGTTTGCATTATGATTTTATTTTTGTAACTGTTTATTGTAAATCCCTTTCCTTTCCCTAGTTAAATTCCTTAGAGTAGGGTTGTGTAGGACTAGGATAAGGTAAGTGAGAGTAGGATGTTTGTTATTTTGGGTAAGAATATTAGAATAGTAACATGATAAGGAGAATTTAAGTTTATTGGTGAACAGATACCAAAACATTTTTTCAAAATGAGTTTTGGTTTGTTCAAAAGGGTAGAATGTAATGAAGGAAGAACAGAAATAGATAGCAAACAGGTAACAGAGAGGATTTTGCTAAGAGAGAAGTGTGTTGGATCAGACTGCATGCTATGGAACTGGTGGTGTGAATTCTGGAAGGTGGGGAACAGGTAAAGGTGGACACCAGCAGTTGCTGGGGGGCTTTTGGACTTCCTGTTGGGGGAATGGCCTGAAGCTAAAACTTTTTCCTGTTCTCTATCTGTGAGCTGAAAAGGTTTGGTTTTTGTTTCCTATCCCTTGAAGCTGAAGCTACCCACTTTGTTGTTCCTGCCTGGAGAAATCCTTCATCCCTTAAGATCCAACATTGTTTCCTGCCTACTGAAAGAGTGTTCCCAGCTGCCCTGAAAATCTGTACCAGAAAGCCAGTATACTTATCTGTGGTGAGAAGACCTGAAGCCATCTTAGGCCTAACCCTGTTAGGGTTGAACCCTACCTACCATAAAGGGTTCACCCTAAACTACTCTGAAGAACTGTATATCTTACCAAAAGTAACTCTGGGAGGATTAATAGTGTCAGGTAGTCAGATAGCCCAGGGAATTTAGAGAGACAGTGTAAAGCCTAGGGAGCTTCAAGGAAAAAAAAATGAAGAAACCTCCATGCTGGGGTTGTAGAAGGAGGAAATTTAGCCAGACTCCTTACTATTAGGGTATCCTAAGTCCTTAATCCTCCCCTTCATCAAACCATGGTTTAAATAACCCCCTGTCCTGTTTTGAACTCTGTCTGGTAGTCTGAGTGCACTGGTCATTGGGAGAAGGTCCAAAAGGTCCTTCTCTGTGGGTTACCAAGGAACCAACTAAACCTTGGTATCTTACCACTACCAACACCAGTAATCAAGAAAATATACGTTATTTCAAGGTTCAGAGTAGTTAAACTATTTTCCTAGAACCAAAGGCTATAGTTTCGTTCTAGCTTGTTCTTTGCACATTATGGTGTGTGTGTGTGTGTGTGTGTGTGTGTTTTGGATTTTCCAATCAGAATTCGGTTAAGTGTGACACAGAGGTAGGGGACCCAGGCTATACTTCCTCATTCATTTTAGCAATCTTGAGTCTGCACTATTTATCTATTTGAATTGAGAAGACTAGTCTTGTCTTCTTCACTGACTCTCCCTTTCACCTGAGTGAATGTACAAGCGATATGGCAGCTAAAAAGATAAGCAAATTTAACAGGCATTTTTTCAAAAATTGACAAATTTAATATATTATTGAGTATAAATATAGACATATTAAATGTTCAAGACAAAGTTAAAAAATCTGGTTAAGAAACTATAATTTTAGAACCACATGACTAAGAACAGTACTCAGTTCTGTAAGGGTTAAAATAGGAATTTGGACAAAATAAGAGAGCAGCTTTTAATAATTTAATGAGAATATAGTAGAGTTGTACATTAATATTATTCCTTTAGGCCAGAGAAAAGAAAACTTCTAGCAGCTTTTAACAATTAACAATTTAGTTTACTATCTAAAATTGCCTATATCTACCTATAACTGCCTATAACTGCTGTTAGAGAAAGTCCAGCTGATCACCCTTCACCTCAACTCACCAGGCAGAATCAATATATATAAACATCTATCTCCCAACCACCAACTAATCACCAATAACCCACATCACCAGCAACCAACCCCCCAAAACCAATCCACACCCAGCCATCAACTTCCCCACAACTCCCAGCCCTAACTGTCAGCAGCTGACAGCACTGACCAACTGCTGCTTGGCCCAGTAGGGGGCTCCCCCATTCCTACCTCCTGTCACTGAGGACTGGTTAATCCCTACACATCTCTATGGTAAGAGGACCTCCAGGTCCCCCCATGAAATTAAAAAAAAAGAATAAAGAATTCTTTTTTACAGTTCTTTTTGACATTTTTCATTAGAATAGTTTCTTATTAGAAGATGAATTTTCTTTGCCTCATGCTGTTCAGAAAGATATCAGTAACCATCTGAAATTTCTAAAAGTGACATTCAATGAATATTTTTGAGAAAATTTCAAAAAATTAAATTGTATTCAAAACCCATTTATTTGCTACATCTTTTATACCTCTGTTCAACTGGTGACTGACAAAAAAGAAAACAACTGACAATCAATGGGAATTTTTGACTACAAATATTATTAAAAAAGACAGCCTTATAAATTCTTGACTAAAAATTAAAAAATGAATTTCCATGTGTTAGCAAAAGTTTACACAATTTTCCTCCCATTTTTCTATCACTACTTAATTCAAGACACAACTACATTTCAGACTTTGTTTTTCTTGTACTTACTCAAATATCATATACCTCTGTTCAAGTAAAGCAGTGAAATATTGAAATTAAATTTATATGTGGTTATTATGTTGTGTTAAATAATTTCTAAGTTATAATTTCTTTTATTAAAAATGTTATTTATATTCAATCAAATTTATAAAATAAATTTAATATGAAATCACTTGCATGTAGTAGGCATATTGAGGTTTTGCTGGATTGCTTTGAAATCTTATAGAATATTCTATATATAATATTTATAGTCACTTTATAATTAGAGTTTATGGTTTTATACATGCTATTTAATAATTACAAGCAGTATAAAATTTTGTATTTTATAATTTTAAAATATACATTTTAATTTGGAGCTTTTATAACAAAAGTTTTAATTATTGTTAAGTGCTATATAAACAAATCTACAATAATAGGAGTAATATAGTGAATTGTCTTGAGAAGTCACATTTTCTTTTTTGTTGTTAAAAGGGGTTTGGTAACAAAAACATTTGTAACTACTGATCTAAGCCATTATACCCAGTGCAGATCTTCCCCCTCTCTGCTTTGTCCCTGCTAGTTACAATCTTACCATTAAAAAAGAAAGAAGAGAGGAGAGAGAAGAAAGGAAAAAAAGGAGAGAAACAGAGATGTATCATTTGGTGCCAGAGTGCCTTGATTCAAATCCTAGTCCTAACAGTTACTCTTTCTGTACTATTGACCAAATTGTTTAAATTCTTTTAGTCTCAGTCTCTTCATCTATAAAATAAGGAGATGGGCCTAAATATGATCTCTAAGGTCCTTTCTAGCACAAAATCACCAATTATCTGAACGACCTTCCAGGGACAAGGCACTGCCTGAATTGTCCCCAAAATATGGTCTATTTCTACTGCCAAAGGAAGCCCCACTACTCCAAATGATGCCCCTTGTCTCTCCAAGATGATACCTAGCTTTACTTGGATGTTGTTCAAATCACACATCTGCTTTAACAGACTCCTCCTATTTCTTGATTCCCCTTCCCCACTCCCACTAAATGAAATAAAAAATAAGAAAGAAGCAAAACCCTTCTCTCGCTGTTTCATTGCTTTATTCATTTTCTCAGGTAGCAGAGCAACCTTTTTTCATGAGTCAAGATGCATGATTCTGCATTGTAGGCGTTGGTACTATTCCCTTTTGGAAAGAACAGCATACATATGACCTGCTCAAACAGAATATTAACATGGTTTTAAAACAGAGATATCCAGTGGTGTTAATTAACTTTTCCATACGTTTTTGGGGCAAGGAGAAGGGCAGGCGCTCTGAACAAATTCCCTTTGATTAATGACCTCCTGCTTCCCTGAATTCTAACTGCAAGTTAGAAAGTTTAGAAGGGGCTTCAGGAGCAGGTGCATGTCTGTGGTGGAAACTGACCCCATGGAAGCTCTTCTTGGATCATGTCCATTGGACCAGAAGCAACGTCCCTCCTCCTGTAAGTGTTCCCGAGATGAAAGCAAAAACCTGTTTCCATTTGTGAGGTATTTTCATTTACAAGACTTCATCATGCGCTCCAGGGTATCTATATCTAGCTATTAGTTCTGGTCACAGAGCCAGGAGGAGGAACAGGGGACATTGTGTGGACTCAAGAAAAAATGGCTGGTGTTTATAAGGCACTCATTATAATGAGATGGTTTGCATACATCCCTAGGTATCTATTTTGGCAGCCACCTGGCTGTAGTTGGCCATGGATATATTTCTTAATTGCTCTTGAAATCCTAGCTCTTCCAGGAAGTCCTACAGATTGATTAGAAGAGGGCTAAGGGGCTTTCCAAAGTCCCCTTGTGTAGACTTCAGATTCTTATGATTTTATTCTGTAAGATTTTCTACTCTGATTATACATGGCTCCAGATACTCTAAAGTACTCCTACCATGTAATTCAAAACCACATTTTAATTGTGTATTTTTAACAAAAGTGTGCTTCTTACTCCTAGAAGTATGAGCTCCTGAAAGCCCGAGATTGTGCCTTGTTCATCTCCATATCTTCAGCTCTTCAGATATATTTGGCATAATGCATTGCATGGTGAGCACATAAAAACATGTGCATATACATGCATGTATACATATCATTTTTGTCTATACATTTATGTAGGTTTGTAAAATTAATCCTGCTGTCCGAAGACATTGATAGTGGTGAGGTGTCATCATCGCCTCTGGCACTGTCCTATGATCATGGTTGGTGCACATAGTGCTAGAGATTGTGAAGGACAGACCCACTTGAAATACTTTCCTCCTTTTTGCAGATATAACAAATTATGGATTCATTAACACTAAACTCTGGCTGTCAGTGGCTGCAGACATTCCGCCATGAAGTTTAACACCTTTATTTGCCCGCTAAGTCATATCACTGACTTTCCATGCTTGGGCTTAAAGCCCAGAGGATTTGCACCATACTTAGGGAGTATAATAGTACCACAAAACTTGAGTTTTAAAGGCAAACAACAAAAATATGCACTAAATGCACAGGGAACCCTTTAAAAGAGTAGAGTGAACAAGTCCAATGGAGTACCAGTAGGATTTCAGCTTGCACACCTCATGCCTCTCATTTTTTTTCTCTTGAATGAGCAAAGCCTTGAATGTGCACAGTTGCCAACATGAAAGTGAAAATGAGATTACTAATAAATTCACCAGAATGCTTGAAGTTAAGGAAAGTTAAATGTAAGAATATTGAAGACTGACTATATGTATTCTGTCGGTATTTGTGTGTGTGTGTGTGTGTGTGTGTGTGTATACAGGTATTGCCTCCATACTGTGAATTTCTCCTTTGGTGGTTTTGACATATAGCAGGTCAGCATAAGAAATTAAGTCTCTTCAAGTGACTATTTACCAATCAGACCTCCAGGGGAGGGACTGAGTGATGAGGTCACAAAGAGTATATATTGGCCTGCACCACAGGAACTGTCTTTTGCTCTGCTTAAGCTCCTTGGCATCTGATCAGATTGCGGAGGGAGTCCGCTGCCTAGTTTGATTTTCTTGATTAATTATTTTGACTAGTCAATTAATTAATTTAAAAATTGATTAATTTTAAAATTGATTCCTTTAAATTTAAAATTGATAGTTAATTTTAAAATTAATTTAAATTTAAAATCGATTAATTTTTAAAACTAAAAATACTGACTCAAGAATTCAACAATTATTAATATATGACTATATAAGCTATAATAAGAACATATTAATATATGACTATATAGTATATTTTGCTGATAAATTATATATACATGCTGAATGCACATGTGTATGTATATCTATACACATGTGTGTATGTGTGTGTGTGCATGTATTTATATCCATATATAAAACAGTGGGGCAGTTAGGTGGTAGAGTGGATAGAGCACTGGGTCTGAAATAAGGAAGAACTGAGTTCAAATCCATCCTCAGATACTTACTAGCTATGTGACCCTGGCAAGTCATTTAACCCTGTTTGCCTCAGCCTTAGTTTCTTCATTTGTAAAATTAACTAGAGAAGGAAACAGCAAATCATTCCATTATCTTTGCCAAGAAAATTCCAAGTAGGGTTGTGAAGAATTAGCTTGATGGAACAACAACAACAAATGTGTATATATGTGAGTGTGTATATATGTGTGGGTTTCCCTAATCATCCAATAAGCAATCTTTGGTAAAACTTTTTTAATGAAGAAATAAAAATTCAGCAAAATCCAGTTGTCAGCTGAAACTGACAGTACATACAATATTCTACAGCCAGAGTTCCCCACCTCTCCAAAGTAGAGAGGCACATTTTTTTTCAGCCCTTCACTGGGGTCAAAATTGGTCATTAATTTCATGTGTCTGTTTTAGATATAAAGTTCTAGAAGCCATGAACTATGTTTGTATGGTTCTTTTTGTATGTGTCTAGTACTGGGTCATGTATACAGGCAGATATCTAATTCATTCTGCTCAAGATCATTAACCTTTTCACGTAAATCTATTGGTTTGAAAAAGAGTTTCCAAATGCAAGGGTTAGTTTCTCTGGATCAAATTATATTCCAGAACAGTGATGGAGAGATAGGCCAAGAAACAGCCTGCTAATGACTCTGGACAAGATCAGATTTAAAGAGGCGGCAATCCTTTAATCCTAGATGCTATTGCTTCCGCTATGAACCCTGGAGTCCACATACCCACACAGCTGAGCCCTGGCTATGGCTCCCACGCACCTGGTCCGGCAGTGGCAGAGGATGTTGGCAGTTTAAAAAGCAGCCAGGATGGACCTGCCATGGGGGGTTCAGGTCAGTCTGTAATTTCAGCTGAATTTCAGTTGCAGCCTGCTCCTTAGAAAAGGTCTCTCTGCTGGCCGAGCTCAGGGTGTTTGAGATGTGGAGATTCAGGGCACCATAATCCTACCTTGGCACAAAGGGATTCTGACATTAGCCAGGACTCTCTCGTCCAGACATTCTTCTTTATAAATAGAAAGAATGGAATGCAAAGTTTACTGTGAGGGGCACTGAGGCATATTGCATGGTGACAGAGGGAGGGAATTTCCAGGAGGTAGGGAGTGATATTGAGTGATAGAGTTCTTCTGGTTGCAATTTCTCAGTATTTACCCTGACCCTATTCTCCCCCCTTTCCTCCAGCCAAGAATGAATTAAGGGTTTATTTTACTTCTCTCCTACCACTGGGACATTTCCAGTTAAGCTGTTAAGTATATGGCTCCAAACTGAACTTAATAATAATAATAATAATAATAATAATAATAATAATAATAGACAACATTTATGTTCCATTTCAAAGTTTGCAGAGCACTTTATATATGTTTTCTCATTTGATCCTCACAATAACCTCACAAATAGGTGCTATTATTATCACTGTTTTACAGATGAAGAAACTAAGGCTGAGAGAATTTGTGACTTGCCCAGAATCATACAGCTAATAAATACCTGAGGCAAGATTTGAACTCAGGTCTTCCAGTCCAGGGCTCTATCAAAATCAAGGCAAGACAAGATAAGTAAACAAACATTTATTAATTTTTAATTAATATTTTGTTTTCCTTGATTACATGTAAAAGCAACATTTTATATTCATTAAAAAACATTTCAGTTTCAAATTCTGTCCCTCCTTGCCACTCTGCTGTTCTCCCCCTTCCCATTTCTATTCCCTCCCTGGAATGGTAAGCAATCTGATATAGATTTTACATGTGCAATCAAGTAAAATGTTTTTCCAAACTAGTCATTTTATGGTAGATGAAGAAAAAAGACAAAGAAGAAGAAGGAGGAGGAGGAGGAAGAGGAAGAGGAGGAGGAGGAAGATAAGAGGAGGAGGAAGAAGAGGAGGAGGAGGAGGAGGAAGATAAAAGAAGGAGGAGGAGGAAGATAAGAGGAGGAGGAGGAGGAGGAGGAGGAAGATAAGAGGAGGAGGAGGAGGAAGAGGAAGAGGAGGAGAAGAAGGAGAAGGAGAAGAAGAAGAAGAAGAAGAAGAAGAAGAAGAAGAAGAAGAAGAAGAAGAAGAAGAAGAAGGAAAGAAGAAATATTGAATGTTTTGATCTGCATTCAAACTTCATCAGTTCTTTCTCTGTGCAAGGCAGTTGACATTTTTCATCACGAGTCTCTGGTATTGTCTTGGATCACTGCGTTGTTGAAAATAACTAGATCTTTCATAGTTGTTCATCAAAAAAATTGCTTTTACTGTGTATAACATTCTTCTGGTTTTGCTCACTTCATTTTGCATCAATTCATGTAAATCTCCCAGTTTTTCTGAAATCATCCTGCTCATCATTTCTTATAGCACAATTATATTCCATTATAATCATATGCCACAACTTGTTCAGCCATCCCCCAATTGATGGACAACCCCCTAATTTCCAATTCTTTGCTACGACAAAAAGTTGCTGTAAATATTTTTTGTTCAAATAGATCCTTTTCCCTTTAAAAAAACTCTTTGGGATACAGATCTAGTAGTGATATTGCTGGATTAAAGGGTATGCAGAGTTTTAGAGGTTTTTTGGGAATAGTTCCAAATTGCTCTCCAGAATGGTAGGATCAGTTCATAACTCCACCAAATGTATTAGTGTCCCAATTTTCTCACATCCCCTCCAACATTTATCATTTTCCTTTTTTTTTTTTTTGCCAATCTGAAAGCTGTGACATGAATTCAACTTTTATTGGATAAAGGGAAATCACAAGAAGATAAGCAGGTAGTAGGAATTTAATCAGTAAAATAACTTTTAAAATATATTTTTGTTTGGTTCAATTTCTCACACCTTCTTCCTAAATGTAGTTCAAGGAATATGAATATTTAGAATGCTGACTTTGATCACTGCAAAGTCCTCAAACTCAAACATCAAAGACACTTTACTAGGGCAGAAAAGTGTACTAGTACAGTGGCAGCTTGATTCAAGAAGTTTCTGAGAAGGGAGCTCTTTTATAATGAAGAGAATTATGTGTTCTTTTTTAAAACTTACATACCTATATAGGTCATGCATGTCTCATATGACTCAGTAGTACTCCTCCTGCTAAATGGCATAGTCTTAGTCCTCCTCCTCCCAATTTTTTTCAGCATCCTTCTGTTCTCTAACTTCCTTTACTCTTCTGTGATGAGTGAATAGAATCCAACAACATAGACTTAGAGCTAGAAGGGACCTCACAGATCACCTCTCATTTTACAGATGCTGCCCATAGTGGTTAAAAGACCCAAGATCACACAGGTAGTAAATTACAGAGGCATGATTTGAACCTCTGCAGTTAAAGAGCCTCTACCTTTCTACTACATCATACTGCTTCTCATAGATATGGCAGCCATTACTTTTGTTAGATTGACTAATACTTTACTGCAAATAAATTTTGATATGCTACCTTGGGAGACAGTAAAATAAACATTAGGTTTGAACTTGGACAAGCTAGGCAATCATTCTGACTTCCAATTAGTACCTATGCCATTTAGGACAAGTTATTTAACTGGGCTGAGCCTCAGTTTTCCCATCTGTAAGATGAAGAAATTGAACTAGATAACTTCTAAGGTCTCTTCAAATCTAGGACAGTGTAATCTCCATCAGGACCTTCATTTTAAGTCTATCATCTATATATCTGTGACATAAAAGGCTTTGTTGTCTTTTAAAGGGATTTCAAATACCAGCAATCAAATCTGGAAACTGGAAAGATTGGATTTGATTAGAGGGTCTTCAAAATGACCAGAGAAGGAGGTGGCTCAGTGGATACAGAGCTGAGCCTGGACCCAGGAAGTCTCAGACACTTCCTAACTGTGTGATCCTGGTCAAATCACTTAACCCCAATTGCTTAGCTCCATGTAATTGCTCTTCTGCTTGGAACCCACACTTAGTATCGATTCTAAGACATAAGGTAAGGATTTAAAAAAAGAAACAATTACCTGGGGACTCTGGGAGGAGAAGTGACTTGCCCAGGCTCTTACAGTCAGAATTTTCTGGAGGCAGGACCTGAACCAAAGTTTTCCTTACTCCAAGGCCAATTCCCTCAATGATGCTACATTCACAAAGGATAATGGGGCAGGATTTACACCTATATCTTTGGGAAGTGAAATGAGAATAACCATCTGGTATAATGGAAAAATAAAGCTTCCTCTGGATTTGGAGTCAGAAGCCCTGGGCTCCTGTCATATCTTTGCTATTTACTGTCTGTATGACCTTAGACAAATCACTTAATTTCTTCCCTGAGCCTCCTTCATTTCTTTATCTCTTAGGACTCTAAAACACTCTCTGAAACTATAAATTACAAAGAAATCACTAACATGCATTAGTAGAATGAGTTTCCTTTTCTGGGAGGTTGCTATATCCCCATCCTACTGCTTGACAGAGTTATAGTAGGAATGAAATGAGTTAATATTTGTAGCAATGCATTATAATTATAAAATATACTATTAATGTGGGTTGTTAAATGTGAGAGTGATCAGGAAGGAGAAGGGAACTAGAATAGTAAAGAATAATGTTAGAGACATTGTATAGGTATTAAATCAAGAAAATAATAGTTGGGTCAAAGGGCTTTATGAAATGAGGTTTGGGTTTTTGTGAGTTTAGTTGTTTTTGGTTTTTGCCCTTTTCTTAAGGAAAATGATGGGTAACATTAGAGAAATAAAGAGGGAAGAGTCTTTAGTCATCTTATCTGTTGTGCTCTATACCTGGAAATTTTTTCTTTCTGAAAATAGTTGGGTTCAAATTCCAGTTACATGATTAACTCTAGTTCCTTTGCAAAATAATAAGGGATGAAAGTTTCATGTTCTGGAGATTAATAAGGGCATATATTTGTAGGTCATGGGCTAGAATAAAAAGAGAAAAGATTTGTTCAAAATAAAAAAAGAAAGGAAAAAGGACCTCTTTGTACAAAAATATTTAAAGCAGCTCTTTTTGTGGTGTCAAAGAATTGGAAATTGAAGGGATGTCAATCAGTTGGGGAAGGGCTGAACAAAGAGAGACACGACCCTAGTAATGAACTCAGTGGAAGGAAGTTTTCAGGATGTTTCATGTCAATTTGTGACCTGAGTCAGTTGTTGAAGTCATAGCTCAGAAGATATAGCTAGCAGAAGCTGCCTCAGATAGCTCCCCTCACATAGTAAATCATTAGGGGGATACAAAAAATGAGGATTCTATTGCTCAGCCCCAGGGCTCCTGCACCTGGAATCAGGAAAGACTCATCTTCCTAAGAATAAATCTGGCCTCAGACACTTACTAGCTGTGTGACCCTGGGCAAGTGGTTTAACTCTCTTTGTCTCAGTTTCCTCACCTGTAAAACAAGCTGGAGAAGAAAATGGTGCCCCATTCCAATATCTTTGCCAAGAAAGCCTCAAGTGGGGTCACAAGAGTCAGCTAGGACTAAAAAATGACTGAACAACAACATGATTCTGAGACTCATGGCTGAAAAGTGCCACTGTGGTATCAAGAAATAGTGGTTCTTGGATCAAATTGTTTACCATCTCTGAGAGGGGAGGGAAGGGAGTTAGAGAGGCAATTTGGATCTTATAATTTCAGAAAACAGGGTGAAAATTGTTATTACATGTAATTGGGAAAGTAAAATATCTTCGAATAAAAAAAAAAGAAACATTGATTCTTAAGACCCATCCCCTTCACCCCCTCCATAATCTTTCTCCAAATTCTCCATTCAAAGCAGTGTCAGAAATACTGTCCCAAACCGAATCCACCTCCTGACAGAGAGGTCATAGATTTAATTGCATGATGAGAAATATATATATATATATATATTTTTTTTTTTTTTAAACCCTTGTACTTCGGTGTATTGTCTCATAGGTGGAAGATTGGTAAGGGTGGGCAATGGGGGTCAAGTGACTTGCCCAGTCACACAGCTGGGAAGTGGCTGAGGCCGGGTTTGAACCTAGGACCTCCCGTCTCTAGGCCTGACTCTTAATCCACTGAGCTACCCAGCTGCCCCGAAATATATTTTGAATATGCCCAAGGTGGGCATTAGTTTTGATGGACTAGCATATTTATTAAGAGAGTCTTCATTTTTCTTTTTCTTTTTTTTTTAAACTTTTACCTTCCATCTTAGAAATCAATGAGCAGTAAGGGCTAGGCACTAGGGGTTAAGTGACTTGCTCAGGGTCACCCAGCTAGGAAGTTTCTGAGGCCAAATTTAAACCCATGATCTTCTGTCTCTAGCCCGGCTCTTAATCCATTGAGCCACCTAGTTGCCCCTTCTTGTTTTCTTTATTATTATTCAGTGGGGTAAGGGAGTAGGAGGGAGAGATAGATGCTTGTCAAATAATTTTTTAAAAAAGAACTATTATTGTTTTTTTTTTAAATCCTTACCTTCTGTCTTGGAGTCAATACTGTGTATTGGCTCCAAGGCAGAAGAATGGTAAGGGTAGGCAATGGGGGTCAAGTGACTTGCCCAGGGTCACACAGCTGGGAAGTGTCTGAGGCCAGATTTTAACCTAGGACCTCCCGTCTCCTAGACCTGGCTCTCAATCCACTGAGCTACCCAGCTGCCCCCTAAGAACTATTATTGTTGATTTGTGCTATTGTAGAAAGAGCAGTGGCCATTGAATCTAGATTCTAGTCCCAGATCCACCATAACTCAATGTTACCCTAAGTCGGACCCTTCAGCTCTTTGGTATCTGACTTCATGCTCTATAAAATGAGGATTATATTAGATGCTCCCAAAGGCCTCTTAAAGCTCTAAAGTTCTATCTGTTTATAACCTTATGGTCTCCAACTTAAAATAAGCCAGTGATTCCTGAGCTATTAGAATGGTTGCAGAGACCCTTTAGTCCTAAGAATTCTTAATGAGTTTTATCATTGTTTTTAAGGTAGTGCAGTGGATTGAAGTGCTGGGCCTAGAGTTAGGAAGATTCCTCTTCTTGAGTTCAAATCTGGCCTCAGACACTTACTAGCTATGTGACCCTGGGCAAGTCACTTAGCCCTTTTTGCCTCAGTTACCTCATCTTTAAAATGAACTGGAGAAGGAAATGGCAAAATACTTCAGTATCTTTGCCAAGAAAATCCCAAATGGGTTCACAAAGAGTTGGACACAAGTGAAAAGTGTTGAATATGAATAATAACATCACTGTTTTCATTGTCTTAAGCTGAAAGTACAGGGAAATGCTTGGAAATTGTCACAGGAAGTTTTTGTTAACTGATTCATACAAATATTTTGTAAATCATTAGGATTAGATGAAGTCTAAGAGGCCACATCTAGGTCAAAAAACTTGCAATTTGACATTGTTTATTAACATAAATTGTAGAACATTTTTCTTGTCTTTTTCATATGCATACCCGTAGGTCCCTGAAGACCTCACCAAAGAAAGCATTGCACATTCACAAATTTCAGAGAAGCACCAAGTCAGAAAAATAATCTGAATAAGACAAAATTAGTCAGAGAAGACTTCTTGGAGGAGGTGAATCTTAAAATGAGTTTTTAAGGGCAAAAGGTCACAGCTGTTCCTTTCCATGTTCTGGAAAGGTGCCCAAAATCTGAGGTTATCCTTGAGGCTACCAGTGATTCCCCCATCCATCTCTCATCTCCTCCCAGCTTTCTTCACTGATGCAGCCAGCCTGGGGACCTCTGTAAGGAGAAGTTGGCATTCACAAACAATGGGATCTATTGAAGGGCCCTGGGAGCCTGCAAGGAAAGCACAAAAAACTGGACTCTTCAGCTGTCTGCCTGGATGTTGCATAAATGCTGGAGGGGAAAGAGGAGTGGCTGGGTCAGGGTGGTTCACAGCAGTCACAGTCAATCGTTGGCTGTGGCCGAGCCAAACCTGCTGACAGGCCCAGCCTCTCCCACCTGTTTTCTCTGGGTCTAGACAAAAGAGGAATAGAGAGAAGGAAAAGGGTGGAGGCCTCAAATGAAAATTAATTAACACTATCTATTTTACCTTCTTTTATTTAAAGACAATCCCTTAATCCTAGTCACTGGAATCCATGTTTTCCCATTGGTCCATGGTAAGTAGGAGAAAGAATGAAGAGCTTAAGAAGCTTCATCATATACAAGTCCTTCCCTGTTGGATGATTTCCTTCCTGGGTAAACATCACCAAGGATACCAGTGGCTCAGTCGGTTCTATTTCTGAGGAGCTGAGCATTCGATGAGGAGTGTGGAAGAGAGATTACATTTATTTTGTGTGGCTCCAGAAGGCAGAATGAGGGACAAAGAGTGAAAGGCATATTTCAGGTCAAGTTTAGAAAAATCTTCCTAACAATTAGTATTGTCACAAAGTGGAATGTGCTGAGTTTACAGTCACTGAAAATTTTCAAGCAGAGTTTGGAGAATTACTTTTCCTTAGCATTCCACAACTGAGGATACTGTAGAGATTGATGATTTAATGGGTGACATTTTCAACCAACCTCTTAGAAGCTTGCTGTACCTAAATATAGCCTGCTGTGTTTCTAGATAGCTCTGGTTATTAGGTCTTTCTTTTTATGATGAACAAAGCTCTTCCACATTATAACTGACATATTAGTCCTAGTTCTGCTCTCTGGAGCCACAAAGAAACAATCTGCTCCCTCTCTTCCACATGACAACCCTTCTAATATTCGATGATAGGTAGCATTCTTTCCCTGAGATTTGTCTTCTCTAGGATAAAAATGCCCAGTTCTTATGTTCCTTTCCTGTATGAGATGTTTTCTAGACCTTTCATCTTTCAACAATGGAAACTGAGTAGAAATGTATGCCGTGGTAGTGATTGTTTAAGAATAGTGTCAAGTGCACTCAAGTACAGAATGAGCTCAGTCTGATGAAGAAAACTAATGACGACAAAGGGGTTTGTGAAAGTTATGTGGAGGGAATAAAGAGGCTAAAATAGGGAGTAGCGACATCTCTTGAGGAAGATGAAATTATGATCATGGTGGAGCAAGTAGGGCTGCTTGATTTTCACAATCATAGAATTCTCAGAGTTGGATATAGTATCAAAGACCACCTTGTCCAACTTATAGATAATTTTCTCTGTTTTGTCTACAACAAAGGGTCATCCAGTCTATTCTTGAAGACTAATAGGGAGAGGAAACTTACTTGATCTGAAGTAAGCCCATTTCACTTTTAGATAGCTTTAATTGTTGGAAAAATTTTCTTTTTCATCAAGCAAAGATCTGCCTCTGAAATTCTCATAATTAATTCAGCTGCCTGGGGCCAAGGAGAACAAACCTAACCATTTCTACATCATAACTCTTCAAATACTTAAAATACAGCTATTATATCTCCCTGGGTCTTTTTTCCTCCAAATTAACCATATATAATATAATATAATATAGTATAGTAAAGTATAGTATAGCATAACTTAACATAGTATAATATAATATATATATAATATAACATAATATAACATAATTCAATTCAATATAATTCAATTCAATACAATACAATACAACATAATACAATACTATCCAATGCAATATAATATAATATAACATAGCATAACATAATATAATACAATGTAATTTAATGTAACATATATATTTAATATAATATAACATGATATGATATAGCATAACTGTACTATGCAATGCTATACTATATTATGTAACAGCATATATAACATAACAATACAATATAATATGATATAAAAAGTATTATATAGTATAAATATGTTGTACATAACATAATATAATAAAATATAATGATGTCAGGAAAGGCCTCATAAAAGTAATAGTTTGATCTGACCTTAATAGTTAAGAAAGATTTTGATAGAAATGGGGTTGGGACAGAGAGGGGATGAAATAGGGGAAAGGAAACAGGAGAATTTATTCCAAGGAATAAATGGTATAAATAAGGAAAATAAGAAGGAAAAAAGGAAAGATTTTTTCAGGGAACATGGAGACCAATTTTACATAAAAAGAGGGCAATCTGGAAAAGTTAAGGTGATGACAAAATGTGGTAGAAACTTGAAAGCCATATAAAGAATATAGTCTTATAGGTGTTCAGGCATTTTTCAACCATGTTCAATTCTTTATGACCCCATTTGGAGTTTGTTTGGCAAAAATACTGAAGCAGTTTGCCATTTCCTTCTCCAGTTCATTTTTAAATGAAGAAACTAAGGCAAACAGAGTTGAGTGACTTGCCCAGAGTCACCCAGCTAGTAAATACCCAAGACCAGATTCAAACTCAGGAAGATGAATCTTCCTTATTCTAGGTCTAGCACTCTCTCCATTATGCCACCTAGATGCTAGGCTTATTTGTAGGTGAGTGTTATTAAAGACTTTCAGTTTAGGAAATGGTGTGAATGAAATAATTTGAAAATTAATTCCATGGCATTATATAGGATGAGTGGTAGAGACTAAGAGACTTTGATATTAACTGTGTGGCTCTAGGAAAATCACCTTAGTTTATTTATCTGTAAAAGGAAGAAGTTGAATCTGATAACCTCTAATTTCTCCTTAATTTCTCTAAATCTCTGATACCATGATTCTATGATTTTGTGATATGATTTTGTAATTAGAAAAAACAAAAATGCTTAATAGAGAGTTAATACTCCAAGCTAAAGTAGGGAGACAGTGGGGGAGCACCTAATTTCCTTCAATGAGTTTAAACTACCCAGTCCAGTTGAACTATATTCTAGGGCACAGAAATAAATAAATAATGAGATTGCTAAACCATTGTCAAGGTCGCTGAAAGATGTGGACAACTGAAGATATTCTGTGGCATTGGAGAAGGACAAAAGATCTAATTTACCCAAAGAGAAAAAAGTAGGAAGAATGGAATTTACAAATAGGCCAGTGAACCTGATTTTAATTCATAAAAAATTCTGTAAGAAGATATTTTTAAATGGATGGTTAGTGAATACGTAGAAAAGTAATCCCAAAAAGCCAGCATAGCTTCATCCAGAACAGGTTGTTTTTTTGATAGAGTTGTTACAAGGTAAATCAGTGTAATGCTACAGATATGTTTGGCTTAGTTTTTAGCAAAGTACTTGACAAAGTCTCTTGAGAACGATATGGAAAAATGTGAACTGGACAACAAGACAGTTAATTAGATGGATTCGGGATTTGTCAATCTATCAAATACAAATGGTAACATTAATGACTTGGTGTCAACTTGGAAGGGAATCTCCCATGATCTGAACTTGGATCTGTGTTAACTGACATTCTAATGAATGATTTGGACAGTCATAGTTGATGATGGTGATGATGAGATTTATATAGCATTTTAGAGTCATGATAAGCACATCATTTGTTTGTACTTATCAACAAAGGCCATCATGATGTCATGGAATATTGCTGGATTTGTAATTAAGAAGTTTTGGCTTTGACTCCCCATTCAGATATTTACTAATTATGTAATTATGGGCAAGTCAGTTAACCTCTCTGAGAACCAATTTCCTCATCTGTAAAATGGGCATATTCATGCTAGTTCCACCCTCTTCACAGGGCTTCTATGAGGAAAGCACTTTGTAAACCTCAATTCATCCCAGAAATGTGTTATTGTAACATCAGGTTTGGGAGGGCATGATTAAGTAACCAATTAAAAGGTAACATAAGAAATAAGGCAGTTTTTATTTAACAAATTATTCCTGATGTGCTTTTCATTAGTTTCCCTTCATTCAGGCTAGAGGGATTTGATCCTATGTTGGATGAATGGAAAATTGATAGGAATCAAGTCTTATACTTGGGTTTGAAAAAAAATCAGCTTCGCAAGTGTAAGAGAGAGGTTGCAATGCTAAATATCAGTTCATATGAAAAAAAGGATGTTTTTTTAAAATGGATTGCAATCTCAGTGGGTCCACAGTGTGAATAGGGCAACCAAAAGAGTTAATACATGCTTAGGCTACAATGAGAGTCCTACTCCACTTTGCCTTATTTGATAACATCTGCAGTATTGCGTTCATTTGTAGGAACCACAGTAATAAAGTTGAGAGTAGCCAAAGGACAATGCCAAGGATGGTGAAGGGCCTTGAGATCATTCCATGTGAGGGCCAACTGAAGGAAATGGATATTTTTATCCTGGAGGCAGAAGATTGACTGAGGGATAGGGAGAAGAAGGGAGGGAAAGCACAGTGTGGTGAGGAAGAAAATTAGGGGAGGTCATGATAGCTATCTTCAGGTATTTTAAGGATTGTCATGTGGATAAAGTATTAAATTTGTCCTCTTTGTCACAAAAGGTCAAAACTAGAAGCCATGGATAGAGCTATAGAAGCAGATTTAGGGTGGACCTAAAGAAACACCTCCTAACAACTGGAGCTATCCAAAGTGGGATAGGTTGTCTCCGAAGGTAGTGTGAACTTCCTGTTGCTAGAGGTCTTTCTAGCAAAGGACAGCTGGTCACTTAGAAGAGATTCTTGTTCAGGAATCATTGGGAGTAGGTGTTCCCTGAGGTACCTCCAAGGCTAAGATTCCCTATGGATCTGTTAGATTTCTATCATCTTCTAGGAAAAGAAAGAAAGTGAATGAAAGAGCAAGGATAGAAGAACTCCAGAGAGCAGTTGGTACTCAACTGGAATAGGAAGAACAGAATTAAAATGACCAAAAGAATAATTCCCTCTTCTACACCAAAGACTGGTTAGCAACTGGTATAATAGGATAGTCACTTGGCTATGAGTTAAAAGACCTATTGTAAATTTGAGCCTTCAGTTTTACTTTTGTGACCTTGAACAAATCACTTGAGTCTCTTCAAGGGGAAGTTAGTTGTCTGCTTTTGGTGAACGTCATAGGGAAAAATTCTGTTCAGGTATGAGACAAGGATGAAGGTTGACCTAGGAGCTTCTTTCCATAGAAGAACTTGTGAGATCTCAGAATGCTCCCCAATCTGAAAAAAGGAACAATATTTCTTGAACTTTCAATACTGTGGCCAGTTGTAGTAAGGAAGAAATATTGCAGAGCATGACATAAATACGAGTTATTGCTATTATTGTTATTATTGTGCTCTAAGTGGCTGGGCAACTCTAATATTAGATATGAATTCTCTAGTGATGAAAAGAACTGAAAGAATTAAGAGACAGGACTTAATTCCAGAAACCAGTCTAATGAGGAAGGAGAGACTTTTCAGCCCCTATCAAATCACAAACATAGATGGTTGACCTATGATGTCCTCTACACTTAGGTTACTCTGGCTTATTCATGGATATTCATTCAGCTAAAGCATCGAGGTGGTACAGTGGACCAAGTGCTCAGCCTGGAGTCAGAAAGATTAATCTTACTGAGTCCAAATCTGGCCTCGGACATTTCCTAGCTATGTGACTGTGGGCAAGTCATTTAACCCTGATTGCCTAACCCTTGCTGCTTTTCTGTCTTAGAATTGATACTAGGACATTAGACAAGGGTTAAGAAAAATAATTGGCACACGTATTGTATGGACAAAGTCAAATCCTACCCAATGAAACTCCCTATTCCTTCCTTTCTGAGAAGGGATCATGATGGCTCTCAGAAGGAATTTGCCTCCATGGAGCTTAAAAATACATTTTGTTCCTTTTCCTACATAAATTGTGAAGCTCTGAGGTTTAGAGAAATGAAAGACTTTCTTGAGTTGACCTGAGGCCCTACCATAGGATTTGAGAAGTAGCAAGGTACTAATGTGGAAAAGCACAGATTCTAGAATCAGATGACCTGGGTTCAAATACTGTCTTTGAAGTTTACTACATGTATCCATTGGGACAAGTCTCTTATTGTCCTTGGGCCTCAGTTTTCTCATCAGTAAAATGAGGGGAGTGGACTAGATGGCTTCTGATGTCCCTTTTAGGCTATAGAGCTATGATCCTATGTGAGAGTTGGAAGAAACTTTAAAGTCCAATTCCTTCCTTTTGTAAATGAAAAAACTGAAGCCCAGGTTTTACCTCCACAACATCTCTTATATATGTTCTCTTCTCTCTGCTCACACAATTACTATTCTACTTCAGTCCCCCTTGTCATCTCCTTCATGGACTACTACAACAACCTATTTTGTCCTTTTGCTTTCAGTCTTTATTGTCTCTAATCCATCCTTCACATAGTCACCAAATCAACCTTTCATCTATTTATTCATTTATTTATTCATTTATCTGCCCACTCATTTACTTATTTACTTATTTATTTATCTGTTTGTTTATTCATTTATTTTGGCAATTACATATAATAACAAATTTCCACATAAGTTTTTGAAAGTTAGGTGATCCAAATTGTCTCCCTCCCTCCCTTTCCTCCCCTTCCAGATCTGGCAAGCAATTTGATCTGGGTTGTACATGTATTTCTATATTGTTAAATTTTTGAAAGTAAATCATCATATAAAACCAAAACCCCCATATAAAAGCCCAAATAAACAAATGAAAAATCATATGCTTTCATCTGCATTCTGACTCTAATGGTTCTTTCTTTCTTTTTTTTTTAATTTTAAACCCTTAACTTCTGTGTATTGACTTATAGGTGGAAGAGTGGTAAGGGTAGGCAATGGGGGTCAAGTGACTTGCCCAGGGTCACACAGCTGGGAAGTGTCTGAGGCTGGATTTGAACCTAGGACCTCCCGTCTCTAGGCCTGGCTCTCAATCCACTGAGCTACCCAGCTGCCCCCACTAATGGTTCTTTCTCTGGAAGTGGATAGCATTCTTTTTCATAAGTCCCTCAGAATTGCTAAGTCAATCACATTTGGTCGTTCCACAATATTGCTTTTACTGTGTACAGTGTTCTCTTGATTCTGCTTATTTCACTCTGCATCAGTACATGTAGTTCTTTCCAACTCTTTCTAAAATCATACTGCTCATCATTTCTTGCAACACAATAATATCCTATCACCATCATATACAATTTTGTCATACATTCTCCAATTAATGGATATCCCCTCAATTTCCAATTCTTTTCCACCACAAAAAGAGCAATCATAAATATTTTTTACAAATAGGTCCTTTCCCTCTTCAAATTAATCTAAGATATAGGTCTGACTGTGTCACTCACCTCCTCAAATATCTTCAATGGCTTTCCATGACCTTAAGAATAAAATAAAACCATTCTTTCCCACTGTTATTGCATATTCTTCTTCTTTGCACACATTACATGCTAGTCATGTAAAGACATAGCTTACTAATTGTTCTCTAAATGCAATGTTCAATCTCCAGCCAAAGTACATTTATATACACCATCCCTCATTCCTGAAATATATGTTTTCCTAATCTCATTCACTCAGAACCCATGTCTTTCATCCAATTTCTGCTCGAGTGGTACCTTCTTCATGAAGCCTTCTATAGTATTATATAGATTTAGAGTCAGAAGGGACCTTAGTGGCAAATTGAATCTAATCCCTTTATTTTACAAATGAGAAAATTGGCTAAGAGAAATTAAGTGACTTGTCTAGAGTATAACAGGAAGTTTTTGAAGCAGGATGTAAATTGAGGTCTTCCCAACTCCAAATCCAGGACTCTTCTGCAACACCTAGTTGCTATTAAATATCATGATCCTTCTGCCTTTTCCCCAGCTGCCTATTGTTAATGCCTTCCTTTTCCTCAATTCTCTTGAGTTTACTTCTCCGTGGATAGGTAAGAAGTCCCCTTGTGGTGTATAGTAGAAAGACCACTGTTTTTTTAATCAGAGGACATGGGTTTGAATTCTAGTTTGTCACTACATGACTTTCTCCTTCCATGACTGGAAGGACATGCCTCTCATCTGGATCTGTTTCTTTTTTTTAATTAAAAAAAAAAAAGAGTTGGACTAAATGACTTCTGAGGTCATTTCCAGGTCTAAAGCTATCATTTGTGGTCTTCGTGATCCTAAGTTTATATCTGCCCCAGGAGAAAACCAAGTTCTTAAAGGTGAAGGGCAGTTCCACTTTTACCTTTCTATTACTATCAGCTTGTTCATAGTAGATGTTTAATAAGCTTTCCTTGATTTGAATTGGAGCTTCTTAAGGTCACATGATTGATTAATGAATGCATCAAGACTAGAACCCAAGTCCTGTCTACTTCACAGGACCAGTACATAGATCAAATGAAATAATATATGTGTAAGTGCTTTTTGAAGGATTTACAAATGTATTATTTGGATTAGATTTGTGATTTCTTTGTGTAGAGAACTCCTGCTGAGGTAGTAGCTATCCATACAGATTGACATCAGCTCTACGACTTACAGTATTAGAGAGTTGTTTGGGAGAATTGAGATGTTAAGTGATCTTCCAAGGGTTGCACAGCCAGTATGTATCAGAGCCAGGAAATGAAGTCAAAAGTCAGTTTCCTGGGCAAAGTTGCTTCATCCACTATGCTATACTGCTATTATATTATTGTTAATATATTTATTATATTAATTTTACTAATTATTTTATATTGTAATAAATAAAATTATTGTTATAATATATTAATGATGTAATAATTATTATTTTTCCTAGTTCAGTGTTATTTTCACTGTGATCTTGCCTCTTACCATAGTTCTATGTTATGGAAGAAAGGAGAAAGAAAAGAAGTAAACTCATGGCTAGTAAGAAGCCTGGACTTGTTTGTAATCACTGAATCTCTACAAGATTTCAAATCAGTCTCCTCCCTAACCTAAGCTTTTGTTACCGCCTTAAAGTGTGAAGGATATTGACAAGGGTGTCTTAGTGATTAACACACCAGTGAGTGTGTGACACCTGGGAAATACAAATCACTCCATTTTTAAAGACAGGTAGAACAATTATCTGTTCTTTAAGCATAGGAGGGTTGAAGCAGGGATAACTGAAGCTCAAAGGATCAGGCTGAAGATGGAGGCATAATTGTTATTGTTAACAATGATAATCATTTATTAATACTCAGGCTGAACCAAGCAGAAACCCCACCCTCAAAGAAGCTTGAATGTTACAAAAGGACAATCCAATAGAAGCCCCAATGCTTGCAAAGGGGATGAAAGCTAGATGAGAGATGATTAGCAGAATAAGGACCAAAAGGCTCACACTGGAGTGAGAAGAGCATGTTGGATACATGGTGATGGGGAATGTCTGTGACTGGTACCATATTTCATCATTATGGCTTCCACGCATACGAAGTTTTTATTTTACAAAGTCTTTTCCTCATAACAAGATGGTGAAGTAGGTATAAGTGTCACTGGCATTTTACAGATGAGGAAATGGGCTCATAAAGGCTGACTTGTAAAGTTACAGAGCTCTTTTGTAGCAATGCTACTAGAATCCAATTCTCTTGAGGCTCAGTTCAGTATTTTTCCATTAAACCCCATGGTTTCTCCTGACTGTCACTATAGGGGAGGGTCAATTATCAAGGGAAGAAGAGAAGATCCAGAAGGAAAAAAAAGCACAATTAGAAATAAATCTGAATAGATTAACCCTAGGGGTCTAGAGAGGCAGTCCAGATCTAAACTCAAATTCTCATAGCTTTGTGGCCTATATATTCCATAGCTGGACAAGAGTCAGATAGGTTTCTGGCAGTGGTGGTATGGAGCTGGATAACTTGATGTTTGGCCCTTAGCATTGGGTCTGATATTAGTTCACAAAGAATAAAAGAAGTGTAAAAAATAAAATTAATATAAAAGGATAGCTAAGAAAATATTATGATTTTAAAAGATTTATTGGTAGCCGTTAGAAAATGAAGCCACGTGCCATGCTAGCTAAGTCAGTTTAAAAGATCACATGCTTTTCCTGCTGCCTCCATGTGGATAGATAGCAAGAGAAAGTGCAAGTCCAGCCCCTAAATTTTATCCTCATGTCTACATCATTATGTAATTGTCTATGTCATTATGTAAGACAGGAAGCCAGGGGGCTAATGGGAAATGTAGTTCAGAAACCTCAAATTTTCAATAACCCATTCCCCCCTGTGATCATCTTGGGGAGACCAGTCTCTCCAAAAGGATCATGAAAACATAACTAACTTATAAATTACAGAAATTTGGGGATAGAAGAAAAGAGGACAAAAATCAATGATCCAATGATTGCTAGGTGCATTGACAAAAAAAGCCATTTGGGGGGCATTCCCCTTCAGCATAAGAGTGTACATTCAGAATAATTGTATTTAACCCCCTGTAGTTCAATCAACTGCACCCCAAAGTTCATTCTGAATCTTCTTGATGCAGTATAGGTTTATGCAGGCATCTTCATGGTGGTGCCTTCTCCAAACAGGTTTATTGTCTGGATTCTGGGGAGGTGGCAAATTTCTCATCTTGAAATTACTCTCAAAAGAATTTAAACTTTACATTATAGATTATAATACTTACATACCCCCTGAGGACAATTACTAATACTTTCCCCCCTGAAGAGGGTAAAGACCAACACCCAGATCAGCTAAGGATACATAGCTGAGTTATGGGGGTGTGTGAGTCATTATCAAAAGAAATCCAAGAAACAAAACAAAACAAAAAAAATTAAATTAAATTAAATTAAAAAAAGAAAAAGAATTTGTGGATGAAATATAAAATGTCAAAGACTTATGTGCAAAAATGTAAATAAAGGAAAAATAAACATAGCAGGTCCTTGAATCAAGTGATTTAAGCAACTGTGCTCTTACTCATTTAGTAGCCGTGACTACAGAAAGTTGCCACACTTATAAGAGAAAGAAAAGGACCAGATTTTTGTGAGAAAAAAAGGGAAGTATCATTCCCTGATCTGATTTTCCTGTACTCTCAGGGATAGGACGAGCCATGATGATAGCCAACCTTCAGTACTTGACTAGGATGTGGCTCAGAGAAGTCTGGCCTCTAACATATATTGGAACAGTCACAACCCCAAATCTCCAGGACTAGGTTCAAGTCCTTACTATTGGCGTAAGAAAGTTCCATCAATCCTGCCTGGATTGGTATGGTCTTTTTTGACCTTGTGCCCCTAGGCACTGTATAGTTGCTTTTTCGTTTCCTTCTCCTGGAATCAGACAGAATCATTAATCACAGTCCCATAATATTTATCAATTCATGGCAGGTTTCCATAGACTAAAGCTTTGGGGTATGCATTAATATTACAGCAGATGTATATATATATAAATAAGCTTATATTACTATTAAATCAAAAATATTAATATTGATAATGTGTTCAAGTACAGAAATGAGAGAAAAAAACCTCAAATACTGTATTGCACATATAAGGGAAAAATAATAATAAAAATTTTTTAAAATAAAAAATATATAGTTTAGAATCAGTGAAAGGTTTCTCACCCAAAAATGAGATCCATTTCCTTTTAAACTTTGCCATGAACTTCTATGAATGCAAATGGCTTTTACAAAATAGCAGATTTATAATGCACATTCAAATAAAGTACCAAAATTACAATAACACTTTTAATGACAATAGCAAACAAACCCATCATTATATAGGATTCACATGAGTTTCTATATTTGTGTTATATTTTAAAACCTATGAACTGATGTATATTTGTTACAAGTTCTATAGTTATAGCAAATCATTCAACCTTGGCTGAGATATTTTTAACAAAATCTATTACTGCCTCCATCCAAACGTGGGGTAGAGCCTAGAAAAAAAAACACAAAGCTGATAAAAAAAACTTTTGAGTCTAAAACATCACCAAGAATTCTACCTCCTTCTGACAGGAAAGTGAATTAAAATAAAGAGTTAAGATATCATGCATGTAGGAGCTCTTTTTGGCTTCTTGCTTTTATATATAAATAGTTTGGTTAGGAACTTGTATTTGGTTTCTCTACCCTTAAAACAACATTCTTTATTATTTATATAAATACATACATACATATATACATATATATACATATATATAAAATAAACCTATCATCCTTCAGAAGGTACTATAAAAGTCTAAAGTCAATTTTAAAGATGCCTTATAAAATTACAATTAAATTCTTAAGTCATCATATTCTTCAAGGTTGTATACAATTGTAACCAGTTTTGATGGAGTCCATCGATCATCACATGTGACGATTAACAAAGGCAAAGTAAATGAAAAGACTTATATAAGCAACATGTGACCCCGATAGTTGAGATGACAAATCCAGGATACATAAAACTTATGGGCTTTTTACAACTTAAAAAAAAATTTTTGTGTAAGATGTTCATGGGGTTTTTACAATGATATTGTTGTTCTGTAAAATCATGGGAAAATGGTACAGATTCAGTAAAATAATATAACAGAATAGATATCAATTAGCTTAATATAGATAAACTTAAAAAAATTTAAACCTTAAAGAAATCAACAAATATAATAATATAAGCAAATGACTGTAGTAAAAAAACAAACAACTTTTATACCAATCAGAATAGACTTGTTCACTATTAGGGAGTTCCAATAAAATCATGAACAGAATTTATCTAATAGCCAAAAACTTAGCTTAAAATGATTTAGTGTAACAGATAGATATTAATTAGATTAATATGAACTTAGAACAGCAAAATTAATCATAAAACAAACAATCAGCAAAGTACAATAATATATAGAGACTTTCAAAAAACAGTGGAGTCTGAGAAGGTTTACTAATTTTACCTCCAGACTTAAAGATTTTTCTCTATCCATTCAAGTTCCTTTTATCTGAGCTCTGGGATCTCCCATAATGAGGGAGAATTCTGCATTGAGCATAGTGTAGAGGAATCCCAAATTGGCTATATTTTATAGTCTGGGCAGGCCATGGGTTGCAGGGAGTTGAATTTCTCCCCTGAATCTTAGGCAAGATAATCTCAAGGACCAGTACATCTAGGAATGGTAGGAATAAAAAATATAGCTGTTTGAAATAGGCAATGCACTGCTCTTTGATAGAACAGACCATACTTGCCATTTTACTTTCTGGTAAAAGGCTAGGGCCCACATGCTATCTCAGTCTCCTACCCCATAGGGTGAGCATGGAAGCCCAACTGGGGTAAGGACTAGAAAAAGTGGCAGGATGGAAAATCCTTACTCTGTCTTAGTAACAACTTGAAGATAGAAGGGCAAGGGCTAGGCAAAAGAGGTTAAGTTACCTACACAGGGTTGCACAGCTAGGAGGTATCTGAGGCCAGATTTAAACCTAAGTCCTCCCAACTCCATGCCTGGCTCCCTATCCACTGTGTCACCTAGCTGTCGTCTTTTTAAATCTTTATTTATTTAATTTATTTTTGTGAAATTTTGAAAAAGTTTCAATGACCTTTCTTTCCTCTCCTTTCCTTCTCTTTCCCTTCCTTCCCCTTCCTTTTATCAAATATGTTAATTTACTACTGGGTCTCTACCTAATCTGTTTAATTGATCTACTTTCTCATTTTTTAATCAGCACTAAATAGTTTTATTTTTATTTTTTTATTTTTTAAATTTTATTTAATTAACTAATTTAGAATATTTT
>NC_058132.1:158132035-158164015 GCF_016433145.1 Gracilinanus agilis | reverse complement strand
TCTCTCTCTCTCTCTCTCTCTCTCTCTCTCTCTCTGTCTCTCGGCTTCTTAACTACTGCCTACAAACACGCTCATTTTCCTTCCTCCTTCAAAGAAAATTCATTTAACCCTAGCATTCCTTCTTTTTCAGAGCTAATAAAAAAAAGCTGTCTACTTGCTTAGACTCCACTTCCTCTCTTCTCACTCCTCAACCCTTTGTAGTCTGACTTTTGACTTCATCACTCAACTCCATCCATAGTCACTAATCATCTCTTTATTGTCAAATCTGATTACCTTTTCCAGGTGTGTTCTGGTAAATGCTTAATACATGACTCTCTCTGGAAAACAAAAGTCCACATGATACAATTAAATTTAATATGCATTAATCTACATTGGGGAAGTGGTACAATGGATAAAGTACTGGCTGGATCTGTAGTCAGGAAGACCTGAGTTCAAATTTGGTCTTGTACACTTACTAGCTGGGCAAGTCATTTGACCTCTTTTTGCCTCTACTTCATCATCTGAGAAATGGGGATAACAATAGCACCTATTTCCCACACTTATTATGAGGATCAAACGAGATAAGTACTGTAAAGCACTTAGCACTGTGCCCAGGACATAGCAAATGCTATATAAATGTCAGTTATTACTATTATTAACATTTTCTCCATCACTTTCCTTAAGTTTAGATAATAATAAAAAATAATAAAGACATAATTTGTAGCATTTGCTGATTTCTGAGATGTAAATGTGCATACTGAAAATTTAACAATGGAAGTTCAGCTGGCTTGGGCACACCCCTGCACTCAATCCTCATCCTTCCTTACCCCTCTGAAATATTTGACACTATTAATCACTCTCTTCTCCTGAATACTCCTCTCGGGGTTCTCATGACACTGTTGCCTCTTTGTTCCCAGCTTCCTTTTCTGTACTTTCTTTTTAAGTCTTCTTTGCTGGATCATCATTCATATTAGATTCCTTAACTGTGAGTATACAACCCCACCCTGCCCTGGCCTCCAGAATCTATCTTGAGCCTCTTCTCTTCTCTTCTCTTCTCTTCTCTTCTCTTCTCTTCTCTTCTCTTCTCTTCTCTTCGTCTATTATCTCTTGGTAACCTGATCATCTTCCATGGATCTAAATTATCATCTCATATAAATAACTCCCATATCAATATATTCTGCTCTACTCTTTATCCCAATCTCTAGTCTTCTTTCTTCAGTTGACTATTGACATTTCTAACTGGTATCCTTTAGGCATTTCAAACTCAGTATGTCTAAAAGAGGACCTATTATCTCCCCTCAAAACCTAACCCTGTTCCAAACTTTCATATCTCTGGTGAGGATGCCACCACTTCTAGTCATCCAGGTTTACAATGCTGTAAGTCACCCTTGATTCCCCATTCTTCCTCACCTTTCTTGTTCAGTTGAAAAGCCTTGTGGATTCTCCCTCCACAATCTCTCTCATATCTACCCACTCTGTTTACCCCTATGACCACTGCCCATCCTAGTTCAGGCTCTTAACACTTTCTTATTGGGACTATTGCAATAATCTTCTGATTTGTCATCCTGCCTGGATGTTCCTTCCTTCTTCAAACTATCCTTCACATAACTACCAAAGTGATTTTCTTGGAACAAACATTTAAACATGACTCATCTATCTTACACAAACTCCACTAACTCCCTGTTATCTCTAGGATAGAATACAAATTTCTCTATTTGACCCTTTAAAACCCTTCACAATCCAGCTCCTTTCTCCCACATTTCCAGTCTTATCATACATTGCTCCCTTCACACACTCTATGATCCAGCCAAATTGAACATCTTTTCTTTAGGTGTGACATGTCTCCATGCTTCTCTCTCAAGCCTGGAATGTACTACCTTACCTTCAAATCTGGGAATCCCTGGTGTTTTTAAAATTCAGTTCAATTGCCACCTCCAGCTAGTGTTTCTGCTTCCCCATACCACAATGACTTTGTATTCCTTTTATAGATATTTTATATCTATTTATGCCTGCATATTCCCTCTCTTTCCAATTGAATGTAAGCTTCCTAAAATCAAGGACTATTTCATTTTTTTGACTTTGTATCTCCATCACATAGGACCTGGCAGTGATTGATTAATTATGTGACTTCTGACAAATTGCTTAATTTTTCAGGGTTTGTTTCCTGATCTGTAAAACGAATAAGCTTGTACTACATCATGACCAAGGTCTCCTCTAAAATTTTAGAAATCTAATTTCTGGCAAGCTGAATCCTTATACAGGAAAAAGTGAGGGACAGAAAGAAGTCATCTCCCTTTACTGAGACTGTAGAGAGATGATGTGAAAGGCAGCGAGCTGGATGGCATAGCATAAAGATAAGTGGAACAATTTAGTAATGAAGGAGAAAGAAAAAGTGTTGGGGGGGGGAAGAAAATATTTTTGTTAATTGTCAAATACTGTAAGTTATTACTACTATTATAGATGAACATTTTGGTACCTAATAGACACAGAAAAAGAACCTTGTTTTAAGATACATTGTTGGGGCACCTAGGTTGCACAGTGGATAAGGAGCCTAGCCTGGAGTTGGGAAGACCTGGGTCCAAATCTGGCCTTAGACACTTCCTAGATGTGTGACCCCAGGCAAGTCACTTAAACTTAATCTCATTTGCCTAGCCCTTGCCTTTCTGCCTTCAAGCTGTTACTAGGAAAGAAAGTAAGGGTTTTACACACACACACACACACACGCGTGCGCAATGCTTAGATGTGTGTGAAGACACCTAGCTTTCAGATGAGATTTGGGTAATTGAGACAAAATGATCAGTGCATGAAAAATGTGAGCACTCTGTTCTCAATGTGGAGTGATGCCTCACTTGTATATGGGCAGTTTAAGATTATAAAGATGGAGAGAATTATCTTTTACTTATTACAAATTAGATAAATATGAAACAGTGTCAAAGGCACAAACAAGAAGGAAAATTATGGAAGCTTTCAGGGCAACAAAGTATAATGGTATCTCAGATAATTTGCATATACTGGTTTATAAGTAAAGAGGATACTTTTTTTTTATTGATTAAGAAAATTTTTCCATGGTTCCATGATTCATGTTTTTTCCCTCCCATCCTTCCATCTCACTCCCCGTAGCCGATGTGCAATTCCACTGGGTTTTACATGTGTCATTGATCAAGAACTATTTCCATATTATTAATATTTGCCTAGAGTGATCGTTTAGAATCTACATCCCCAATCATAGAGGATACAACTTTTAAAAAAGATCATCTAAGGACTTTAGGGCTGTTAATTTGGTAGGAGAAACTTGAGGATTTATGAATTTTTAAAAGAAGGGTGGATCTGAGACAGGAGGCTCTCCATTAAATCACCCATAGGTTCAAGAACTAGGTTCTAGAAAAACTTGACATAGGGATGTGAGGAGAACTAAAGACACATAAGGAGGAGTGAAAAGTTATTCTGTTGGAGCTGTAGGTTTCAGCTATGTGATTTTTAGGTTGACTAGCGAGATCATTGACTTCATTGGTTAAAAAGTCATTAACCCTTCAGCATCATTTAAAGTTGGAGAGAGGTGAAGCTTTTCATTCTTCTCTGCAGACATCTTTGGTTGGAAAACAAAAACCAGCAAAGACTTTCCAACAGCCTTAGTATCCTGAAGAGCTGGCTTAAAGATTTGGCCTTAACTGGGTTGCGGTGAGTTCCATCCTGACTGGACAATGTAGCATACAAGTAAATAAATAACCATATATGACATTAAGAACTTATACTTCTTAAATGCCCTTTTGAGGGTAAAAGCTATGTTTAAGCAGAGTAGAGGAGTGGATTTCCTGAAGAGTGGTGAGGATTAACCAACAATGAGCAGAGAATTGATCAGGCAATAACATTCAAGCCTAGATTAGATTCTTAAGATTTTAGAGGTAACCTTAGTTGCCACAGTGTAAGCTCATTCATTTTACAGAACAGGAAACAAACCCAGAAAGGTTAAACAATTTGTCAAAAGTCACACAGTTAATCTATCACTGCCAGGTTCGATGTCAGGCGATGGAGATACAAAGACAAAAAATGAACTAGTCCTTGCTTTTAAGATGTTTTTATTCTATTAGGAGAGAGAAAGTCATGAGCAACCCTAAGCGTATGAGTACTTGCTCCCTCAAGTGCTTCCCAGTTAGGTTCCTTCAAATATGTGCACACTTCACACATTGAGTACATTGGTGGGAGGGTATGATCTGATTTTATATGTGTATCATAATGTATGTTATTATTTATGTACTTGTTTTAATATAGTGACATGTATGATATTTCTTTTGCTCTATTATCACATTAACTTTTAAGTTTAAGATAAAAATGTACATTACTGTAAGTTGCTGATTGTGTAGATAGACTCCCACGTTGGGTGGGAGCCTGAGAGGGAGAGCAATGAGTTGGTTGGTTGGTTCATTGTGGTCCTTTATTTTCAAAGAAGACTGAAATGACATTATGATGAATGTCTTTTGACTCATACATAAATTATATTTAATGAGGCAAAGTTGCACAAAGCTGTCAGTGTCACACTGCCTTCTAGAGTCATCAAAGTTTAGTGTCAGGACAAAAGTCAAGATAACGGATGGTGGCCCAGGACAAAGTGGATGACTTTAATGTCTTTCATGTCTAACCAAACTCTAAGTATCTGCTTCAGTTGCCTTTATGGCCACAGGAGTAAAATTTTCTTAATAATAATATTACCCTCAACTTAGTTTAGCCTGTCTACTGAGAAGGTTTTCCTAGGATGTGGCCAAAGGGTGTGCTACAGCTTCTTTGAACCACAAGTAAGAACTGGATAGAAAGTGGAAACCAATGGATAAAAGCAGCCCTGAAAAGGGCTTAGCAAGCCAGAGGGCACTAATCTTCTCTGACATCTTGTACACTCTAGAGCAATGGTTGGCAACCTTTTTGGCCATGAGAGCCATAAACACCTGTGGAAGGAGGAGGTTGGAGGTGGAAGGTGCTGGAATATGGGGGGGGGGAGGCTGAAGGGCCCCCTGGGGCACATCCTGGGGCTCTGCCCAGACTGGCAGGTTGGGAGGTGGAGCCAGATATGGCTTGAGAGTCATACGTTGCCCACCCCTGCTCTAGAGTGATGATAGGTAAAAAGTGAATGGTACCTCCTCTCAACAGGATATTCCCTTAGAACCCTAAAAGAATATGAATGGAATCATGTGGTAGTGGTCTGTCTCTTGGAACTTAGAACTATTCATGAGAGAGCAGGTTGGAGTGAATAAGGCAAACCCAGAAAGAGTGGAGGTTTTGATGTGCTTAGTACACCCCCACACCCCCACACCCACCCACAGTTATATATATATATATATATATATATATACACATATATATATATATATAGTATGGCATTGGTAACTGTCACATCATTCTCTAATGTTACATTATGGGAATTTGGGGGACATGGGGGAATATTACCTAGACCCCATTAGTAATGCCACACATTCATTTGTATTCCCATGCATGGTGGGAAGGACATTGGGTTTGTAGTCAGAAGACCTGGGCTCAAAGAAGTTCTGCTTCTTCCTAAATGTATACCTTGGGAACATAATTTTTCTTGGGGCTCCCATTTCCTCATTTGTAAACTGAGGGACTTGGACTTGATGAACTCTATTATTCCTTCAAGCTCTAAATCTTATGAGCTCAGAATGGAATATCCAATTATAGCTTCAAATGAGTTTTTGCATGCAGAATGAGGACATCCAAAGGATAAGTTATTTCTTCTGTGTCCAACTACCACTGTTACTGTCAACTAGAACTTAGTAAATACGTCCTAGTGGGTCATAAAGAGGTTTAATGATTTTCCCAGAGTCACACAAATAAGTTTCTGAGGCTAGATTTGAACCTAATTCTTCCTGACTTTAAGTCCAACACTCTATGCTCTATAGGGGCAACTTCCTTTAAACTGGAAGGATTATTATTCAAATATTCAAATGGATCCAAAATTATCTCACCGATGTGAATGTTCCCTCCAACCAAGAAGACTCTATTTCCATCCAGATCCATATCGATCCCATGTGATGCTTGTCTGTGGTCTTTTATGAATTTGTCATGGAGGATACATCAAGCATGCCAGCAGCCTCCCTCCAATTTCTCTTGTTATTGGGAAAATCATCACATGGACTCTCCTTTAGTTTGCTCTAAATATATAATCATTTTTAAAAACACACATTTCCCAAATAATTTCTTTTATTCCAATTCTTCCTAGTTCTGTGTTTATCATGAGCTTGCCCACGATGACCATTCGCCCTTCTCTTGCCATCTGAGCAATGCTTTCTTTAAATTCTCCAGGGACAAAGGTGTTTCATAATTTGTAGTCATACATATTTACATATATACATTTTATACCTGCAGTCAAAAATATTGACATGATATTGTTAATATTAAAAAGATGAGCTTTGCTAGAGGAAAAGTTTTAGATCTTTAAAAAATGTTTCAGTTTCTTAAAGACAATCTAGTCTTCTGTCTTTCTCCTAATAAGAGTACTTGTCATCTATATCTGTATATCTATATCTGTGTCAGGCCCTGTGTCTATGTCTTAAGCTAGCATTATATAGTGCTTTAAGGTTTGCAAAGCACTTGTGTTATCTCATTTGATCCTCACGATGACATTTTGAAATAGGTACTATTATTCTCTCCCTTTTAACTGCTGAGGAATCTGAGGTTGGATGAGTCCAAGTGACTTGTGTAGGGTCATACAATTCTTAAGTGTCTAAATCAGGATTTGAACTCACATCAGTATCCTATCCATTATGCCACCTATCTGATCTGTATCTATGTTTTATATCCACATACATACATACACACATACATCTAACAACTAGATTCTGGGTCCAGGGGTTTTGGATTGGGTACTGTCCTCTCCCTCTCCTTTAAGGGCTCCCCTCTAATTCATCCATGAACATGGTGACCAGATCTGGTTTGGTCCTGGGGGATCCTGGCCTCTAATAAGAGGTATTAGTTTCCTTTTCTTGGAACTGTTGGCTCATTAAAGTTGACAGAGTAGTCTCTTCCTCTACCACCTCAGAAAAAAATGACTTAAAACTTGGGTTTGCCTCATGTTTAGGGTTTTCCCAGAAACCAATAGACTGTACCACTGACAGAAAAACTTAAACAAGCAGCTCTATTATCTACTGGTATAGCTTCCTGTGAGGTGGAGACTTAAGTATAAGAACATGAAGTCATTAGGGGGACTGCTAAGTAGGCATTTTGCATTTCCCTTTGCTCTGTCTGCCTCAAAGTAGATAACTTCTGGCATTCCAAGCTAGGAATTGGGCTCATCCTCCAACCACAGGTCATCATCTCCAAGAAGAGAAACTCTCCTTACCACTAGTTGACTTGGACCTCAAGACCTCCAGTCTCTTAAATTTATAACATTGCCTCCAAGACCAGATACATCCTCCATTACAGGATTTCTGTTCAGCCACCTACACTTATGAAAGGGAAAGCAGAAAGCAGAAAAAGTCAGTTAGGGCCTCAAAAACCCAAGCTTATCTTGCTTAGCCAATAGGAGAGCAATAGCCATTTCTGTCCATATTCAGAGGAGAGTGGTTGGCTTTTCTCCTTACATTTCCAAGGGCATATTTGAACTGACCAGACATAATGTGCAGCTAGGAAGAAAAGAGAGAGCTAAACACGAATCCCTCCCTTTTGAAGATCAAATATAACACTAACTTTTCCTTCTCAGAGGACAATAAGAGGATTTCTTCAGTAACGAGTCACACTGGGCTGGCTGGAAGGAGACAAGGACTTCATGGTTCCCAAAGCTCCCAAGACTGAGCTAGTACATGTGGTCAGCCAGAAACAACAGGACAGATGCCTCATATAGATTCTGTAAGTTTAAAAATTAATATACAATAACCCCAAGTATATTTTATAAGATTTATTAACAATCACTAGAAGTAAAGGAATAACAATATCTAACAAAATAAAACCACATGCCCAAGTTAAACTACCTGCTCCAAAAGTATGCTCCACTGTATAAATGGAGATTTTGTACTTTGAACTATATACCCCAGAATTCCTAAAACTACATTACCCAGGATGCTTTTCCCTTTGTGCACATTTGCATCTTTACATAATGGCTTATAAGTTCTGTAGCTCCTCCTGCTCTCCTCTTCTCTCCATGAGCATGGCTGAGTTCAGTTAGTTGCCTTTTTACTTTAGTTTTTATGTTTGTTTTTATTAATAAATCTCTTAAAATAGTACTTTGGAGGTATTGTATATTAATTTTAATCTCCACACCACCAAAGTCACAACAGGAAGACAAGAGAAAAAGAGGAGGAAAAAGGGAGAATTTATACCCAGCCTACGTCAGTACAGAATGACAGGAGGAGAGTGGGGTACTAGGAAATGGAGTTCAAGGGTACAAGATTTCTAAATACACAATTCTATATGCTAATGGAAATAATTAAATTAAATAATGCTTATAATAGCATGAATTTTGTATTATTTGGACCCAGAAATAGCTATAAGGCATGTATATTTTTTCCTCTATTTTTAAAAAATCTTTACCTTCTATCTTAGAATCAATACTGTGTATTGGTTCTGAAGCAGAAGAATGATAAGGGCTAGGCAATGGGGGGGGGGGGGTAAGTGACTTGTCCAGGGTCACACAGCTAGGAAATGTCTGAGGTCAGATTTGAACCCACAAGCTCCCACCTCTAGACCTGAATCTCAATCCACTGAGCCACCTAGCTGCCTCCACATATATCTTCTCTAGGAGGAAGAAATCAGTCTTTCAATAATTGTTACTGGCCAGCAGTTGGTTGCTTAAATTCTTGCTCCATGAGTGAAGGCTTGATGTGGATTGACAGTTCAGCTAGCCAAAAATAGGGTGTAGGAAAGCCACAGGTTTATCTTCCTTCTCTTCCTCCTTTCTACTAATTCATTATGAGAAGGTCCCAAGCAGCAAGCACTGTGAGAAAGTGAAGTGCATGTAGTGACTTCTAAAAAGCCAGCACAAACAGGATTGGACAGACCCTTCTGGATTCTCTGGCAGCCACTTGTTGTTGCCTGCTTCACGTCCATTTGCCTCATGTCTCCCCACTCTAATCCACCCTCCATTTAGCCACCAAACAAGATAAATCTAAAATGCCCTATTTGGCATTCAAAGCCCTTCATAATCTTTTCCCCTCCTACCTTTGCAGGCTTCTTACACCTTCCTCCCCACCATAGACTCTTTCATCCAGGGACACTGGCTTCCTGGCTATTGGACAAGACTGTCCCTCTGGGCTTCAGGCTTTTTCTCTGTCTTCCATCCCTGGAGTGCTCTCCTCCTTATTTTCTGCCTATTGGCTTCCCTAGTTTCAAGACCCAACTAAAATCGGATCTTCCCAAACCCTCTTCATTCGAGTGCCTTCCCTCTCTCAATTACTTTCTACTTATTTTGTATACAGTATATTTGTACTTATCTGTTTGCTTGTTGTCTCCCCCATTTGGTTGTGAGCTCCTTACAGGGAGGGACTGCCTTTGATTTCCTTTTTTGAATCCCCAGTGCTTAGCACAATACCTGGAAGATTATAAGCTCTTGATAAATATTGATTGATTGATTGATTGACTGACTGACCTCTCTGCCCATTTTGTAAGTATATGTAGATGGGAATGAAGGATGTCTTGTTGGAGCCCTGCTTGGGCAATGCCCTTAATGTGGCACTGTCCTGATTAATAGTATAACAGAAATAGAAATAATATAATATATAATAATAGTATAATAGATTAATAGAAAGGGCAGGGAGGTAGTTCAGTGGATTGAGAGTCTAGCTCAGAGACAAGAGGTCCTGGGTTCAATCTGATATCTGACACTTCCTAGCTGTGTGATCCTGGACAAGTCACTTAACTCCCATTGCCTAGCCCTTACCATTCCTCTGCCTTGCAAACAATAGACAACATTGATTCTAAGAAGGAAGTAAGAATTTAAAAAAAATAGTTCATATAGCTGCAAAAAGCTTAAAGAGTCTTTCTGGAGACTGTCCTGGGAACCAAATCACCTGAATTCTGAGTTCCATATTGCTGACTGACAAGTGAACTTTTGTACACACCTTTTTAGTCAGTTTTGGACTTCCAGGATCCACAAAGCTCCATGCTGGGTTTACACAGCTTACGCAGGGGAGTTGAACCTAAGTATTATCCTGCAAATGACACCATGAACTCTCTTTCAGAGCTGCTCAAAGCTGCTTCTCTTACTGAGGTTTTCAGAGCTAGGATTAAAGTCTGCTTTTTCAGAGATTATTGGTGCAGCCCAGCTCTTACCTGCAGGGGACAAGTGCACTTGCTTGAACTCTGGGATTAACGTTGCGTCATGCCCGAGTGCCACTCAGTTTGGTGAGGTGCTGTCAAGAAAGAGATACAACAATGTCTCAGGAATGTTCCCTGCCCCTCTCATCCCAGAGGAGCGAAAGGGGAGGTCAGCCACTTGGAGTTGCCAAAGGGTTATGTTGGAAAGGTCACTGGACTAACCTTGTAATTGGTTTTCTTGCTTCAAGTCCCTCACCACGCTAATGCCCCACAGAACTGCCAAAAGCGCAGATCAGACAATGCCACTCACTTTCCCTATTATAGGATCATAGATGTATCTTTATAAAGGACCTTAGAAGCCACTGTTTTCAGTTCTCAGGATTTAAAGATGGGGGATGGAAGCACCCCACTAAGGTTCAGTGACTTGGCCAAGGTTGCACAAGTAATAAGTGAGTCAGATTCAGGATTTGAACTCAGAACCTGACCCTACCTGACCACCTCTAAAAGATGGAAACATCTGCTGATAGATATTGTTTTAAGAAGCATTTATTAAAAAACAAAACAAAACCAGGAGAACACTGTACACAGTAACGGCAATATTATATGATAATCATCTATGAAAACTTGGCTACTCTCAGCAATGTAATGACCTGGGACAATCCTGAAAGACTTACAAGGGGGCTGTTATCCATCTCCAGAGAAAGAACTTTTGGAGTCATCTTTCACATCAGTGTATTTTTGGTTTTATTTGGGGGTTTTGGCTCTGTATGAGGGTGCTCTTGCTACAATGGGCAATATGAAAATGTGTTTTAGATGATAATATAAATCAAATTTAAAAAGAAATATTTAATAGGGATTTTATTTAAAGTATCCAAACTGTCTAAAAAGCCACAGTCATGGGTTAGACATGAAAAAATATTATGCACATAATACAAAATTAAATGCTGAGTAGATAGAATAAAAGAGCAAAAACTCTCTGTGTAACAAATAAAAGGTGGTCTGGAAGCTCAGCACCAGAGTTGGAAGCATTTATTAGTGAAGAGAGGTAGAGAGAGGTCTCAACCTTTCTAACTTAAGGTAGACCAGGTCCCGGATTTCAGCCCAGCAAGTCCCCTTCCATGCTGACTGCCCCATCACTAAACATCAGCCCAGGAAGTCAGATTGCTCAAGAATGGAAGTAGAGACTCCTTCCCACACATGCCTTTTAAACCCCACTTGCTCCCCCACAACAATGTTGCATGTTGAGGCTCTCACTGACACCAGGGGACACCAGGGCTAGACTCTGTATTCTGGATATACACCCCCTAAATAATTCACTTCACACATCAGCATCTTAATTCCCTTCTGCAGTAGAATGAGAACTTAATGATCTCCAAAGTTGCTACCAGATCTAATGCTGTGTTCTATTCTAATTTGATGTGGAAAGTCCTGCTGCTTGCCATCTTTTCAACCTTTCAAAGCTGTGGTGTGCATCAGGGCTTATTTATTGATCAGCAGAATAACAATAATTCTCTTCTTCATAGGGGATAGTCTAGAAAGATTGATGAAATACTTGCTATGGGTCAAGTATTACACCAAACATAAGGATACAGAGCAAGACAGAAAGATCTCCTGTTCCCAAAGAGCTCATAGTTGGAAATGACATATGCAAATAACAATGTACAAATGTAAGGAAGGGATTTGTGCAAGGTGAATGGGACAAAAGGAGCCAGAGAAGGAGTGGCTGATGGTTGGTGACAGTTGAGACCAGAGGGATTCTGGGAATTTCTCTGGAGGAAGGAGGAGGAAGAGAGGATTTCTGGTAGAGGTCTTCGGGCAGAGGACTGTGAGGAGAGAGGAGGTGGACATCTCAGCTTAAATCCAGTCCTGAGGGCTTCCTAAGGATCTTTCTTTGGACATTGAAATCCTGATTCCCTGGTCAAAGATTCCATCACATCTCACCCAGCAAGACTTCAAAAATCAAGTCAGCTAAGTTTTGGGACTCCATTTTGGGAGCGATCTCTTACTCTCCTTCCCCCTTTACCCAACCTTGCTGGGAGACCCTCTTTCATAAAAACTTATAATTATAGAAAGGGATAGAAATAGAAGTAGAAACAGAAGGAAAAGGGGGAGAGAAGAAACTTGGGAGTAGGAACCCCAAAGGTTCCCACCCAAGTAATGGACCCCATAGAAATAGAGAAGAGGGCACCCCCAAATCACTCTGGGCTTCACCACTTTCCCCAACCCCCAAACTGTGAATAATAAAGGCCATTTATTAGTCAGATAGCATTCCAGAGTGCCTGGGAAACAACGAGGGGGATTGGAATCACGGCTTAGTCTGGCTGCCTCCATCTTGAAGCCAGACCACCCGCTGTGAAGTTGACTGACCTTGGGGGAGGCTTGCGTGAACCCCGCCCTCATTCAGAATAATATTGGGGTACCACATACCTCATCTTATAGGGAAGCTTTACCCCCAACTCTTGTGGGGCAGCACAACCATCCAGGTCACCCAGTTTCAGGGTGACACCCCTTCAAAGTCTCTCTCTCCCCTCTATTATAATATTAATTACTGGCTCTGTTTATTATTATAACAAAAAATCTATACCCAAGATGAATGTGAAATAATCAACAAAGAAGAGGCACCAGAATGAAGCACTTTAAATTGAACAAAATGTTGACCTAATGGCCACTGCATGAAATAGATAATATAAATGACATTATACCCATCTTATTGATAAGGAAACTGAGGTTTAGTGGCTTGCCCTTGGTCAGATATTTTAAGAAACAGAGCAAGGAAGGAGTAGGAATAATGATCTCAGGCAAAGCAAAAGCAAAAGTCACGTTAATTAAAAGAACTAGTCAGGGAAACTGCATTTTGCTAAAAGATACCATAGATAATGAAGAAATATCAAAAGAAACATATTTTCACCAAATGACATGGCATCCACATTCTTAATAAACACACACACACACACACACACACACACAAAACTTTTACCTTCTTTCTTAGACTCAATATAGTGTTTTGGTTTCAAGGCAGAAGATCAGTAAAGGTGAGGCAATAGAGGTAGGAAGTATCTGAGGCCAAATTTGAATCCACGACCATCTGTCTCTAGGCATGGCTCTCAATCCACTGAGTGACCTAGCTGCCCCCCATGCAAATTCTTAAAGGAAAAGTTAGATGAGTTAAAGGAGGAAATAAGCAATAAAATTATAGTAGTAGAGGACATCCATTTACCTGTCTCAGAATTAGTTAAATCTAACCATAAAATTGACAAGACAGAAATTAAGGAGATGAATCAAATTTTAGGATTATTGGATTTGATAGACTTCTGGAAAAAAATTCAGTGAGAATAGAAAAGAAAATATCTTTTTCTTTGCCATACATAGCACTTTCACAAAAATCGATCCTATATTAGAGCATAAAAACTTCATAAGCAAATACAGAAAAGCAGAAATATTAAAGGCACCCCTTTCAGAACACAATGCAATTAAAATTACATCAATAAAAGATCTTGGAAGCGAAGATTAAATAATTTAATCCTAAAGAATGAATGGGTCAAAGACCAAATCATAGAAACAATCAATAATTTTATTAAAGATAAAGACAGCAATGAGATAACATGCCATAAATTGTGGGATGCAGTCAAAGCATTATTGATGTAATCAATAAAAGAAAGAAAGAATAGATCAATGAATTGGGCTTGCAACTAAAAAATACAACACTAGAAAAAATAAGTTAAACATCCTCAATTAAATACTCAACTAGAAATCCTGAAAATCAAAAGAGAATTTAATAAAATTGAAAGTAAACAAAGAAAAAACATTAAACTAAAAAATAAAACTAGGAGTTGGTTTCATGAAAAATACCAGTAAAACTAGATAAACTGTTGGTTAATTTGATTTTAAAAAAGAAAGAAGAAAACTAAATTAGTATTACAACTAATAGAATGAGTAGTAGTACAACTACTAATTAAATGAAATGAAGCAATTATTAGGAGTTATTTTGCTCAATTATATGCTAACAAAATGGATAATTTAAATGAAATAGATGAATATTTACAGTTATAAACTGCCTAGATTAATGGAAGAAGAAATAGAATACTTAAATAGCACAATTTAGAAAAAAAAGAAATTTAACAAGCCATAAATGGGCTCCCTAGGAAAAAAAATCCCCAGGACCAGATGGATTTACAAGTGAATTCTGCCAAACATTTAAAGAAAAATTAATGCCCATATCACATAAACTCTTTGAAACAGATATGTAAAGGAGTGCTACCAAGTTCTTTCTGTTACGTAAAAAAGGTTTTAAGACCTAAGCCTAAGGAACAGAAACTGAAAACAATAAGCCAATTTTCCTAATAAATATTGATGCAAAAAAGTTAAATAAAATACTAACTAGTAGACTAAAGCAATATATCACAAAATTCACAAACTATGATGTAAGTGGTATTTATATCAGGAAGGCAGAACTGGTTCTATATTAGGAAGATCACAAACAAAATTGGTCATATCAACAACAAAAATGACAAAAACATATAATTTTGTCAATAGAGGCAGAAAAAGCTTTTGAAAAACATAACACTCATTTTTATTAAAAATACTAGGGTGCAACTGGGTAGCTCAGTGGATTGAGAGCCAGGTTAGAGACCGGAGGTCCTAGGTTCAAATCTGGCCTCAGATACTTCCTAGCTGTGTGACCCTGGGCAAGTCATTTGACCCCCATAGCCTAGCTGTTACCACTCTTCTGCCTTAGAACCAATATGGCAGGAGGCAAGAGTTTAAAAAATAAAAATACTAGAAAGCATAGGACCAAATGGAGCTTTTCTTAAAATGATAGGTAGGATCTATCTAAAACCAAGAGCAAACATGATCTGTAATGGGGATTAAGTAGAAGCCATCCCAAACAGATCAGAACAAAACAATAATTTTCATTATTGTTCAATGTGTACTAGAAATGCTAGCTCTAGCAGAAAAAAAGAAAGCAAGAAGGAAAAGAAATTGAAGGAATAAGAATAGGTAGTGAGGAAACAAAACTTTCTCTCTTTGCAGATGATAAAATAATATATGTACTTAGAGAACCCAAGAAAATCAACTAAAAAACTAGGTGATACAATGAAAAACTTTAGTAAAATTATAGGATATAAAATAAATCCACACAAATTGTCAACATTTCTATATATTATCAAATTACCAAAAAACTTCTTTACTGAATTAGGAAAAACTATAACAAATTTCATTTGGAATAACAAAAGATCAAGAATATCAAGGGAAATAATGAAAAAAAATGTGAAGGAGGGGGCCTAGCAGTACCAGATATTAAACTATACTATAAAGCAACAGTCACCAAAACAATATGGTACTGGCTAAGAGATAGAAGGGAGGATCAGTGGAATAGACTTGGGGTTAATGATGTCAGCAAGACAGTGTATGATAAACCCAAAGAGCCCAACTTTTGGGACATGAATCCACTATTTGACAAAAACTGCTGGGAAACTTGGAAAACAATATGGGAAAGATTAGGTTTAGATCAACATCTCACACCCTACACCAAGATAAATTCAGAGTGGGTGAATGACTTGAATATAAAGAGGGAAACTATAAATAAGCTAAGTGAACACAAAATAGTATACCTATCAGATCTCTGGGAAAGGAAAGATTTTAAAACCAAGCAAGAGTTAGAGAAAATTACAAAATGTAAATTAAATGATTTTGATTATATCAAGCTAAAAAGCTTTTGTACAAACAAAAACAATGTAGTCAAAATCAGAAGGGAAACAACAAATTGGGAAAAAATCTTTATAAGAAAAAACTCTGACAGGGGTCTAATTACTCAAATATACAAGGAGTTAAATCAATTGCATAAAAAATCAAGCCACTCCCCAATTGAAAAATGGGCAAGAGACATGAATAGGCAATTCTCAGGTAAAGAAATCAAAAGTATCAATAAGCACATGAGAAAGTGTTCTAAATCTCTAATAATTAGAGAAATGCAAATCAAAACAACTCTGAGGTACCACCTCACACCTAGCAGATTGGCTAAAATGAAAGAAGGGGAGAGTAATGAATGCTGGAGGCGATGTGACAAAATTGGGAAATTAATGCATTGCTGGTGGAGTTGTGAACTGATCCAACCATTCTGGCTGGCAATTTGGAACTATGCTCAAAGGGCTATAAAAGACTGCCTGCCCTTTGATCCAGCCATACCTTTGTTGGGTTTGTACCCCAAAGAGATCATAGATAAATAGACTTGTACAAAAATATTTATAGCTGCACTTTTTGTAGTGGCAAAAAACTGGAAAATGAGGGGATGCCCTTCAATTGGGGAATGGCTGAACAAATTGTGGTATATGCTGGTGATGGAATACTATTGTGCTAAAAGGAATAATAAACTGGAGGAGTTCCAGGTGAACTGGAAAGACCTCCAGGAACTGATGCAGCGCGAAAGGAGCAGAGCCAGAAGAACATTGTACACAGAGACTGATATACTATGGTAAAATCGAAATTAATGGACTTCTGTACCAGCAGCAATGCAATGACACAAGACAGCTCTGAGGGATTTATGGTAAAGAACACTACCCACATTCAGAGGAAGGACTGCAGGAGAGGAAACATATAAGAAAGACAACTGCTTGAACGCATGGGTTGGTGTGGACATGATTGGGGATGTGGACGAGAAACAACCACACCAATGCAACTAACAACAATATGGAAATGGGCCCTGAACAAGGACACATGTTACAACCAGTGGAAATTACGTCAGCTATGGGTGAGGGAAGAGCGGGGGGGTGAAGGGGAAAGTAGGGGTATGAAGCATGTAATCAGGTTAAAAATGAATATTAATAAATGTATAAAAATAAAAAAAATGACTACAGACACTATAAAATATTTGGGAGTTTATCTGCCAAACAACTATATAAACATGATTACAAAACATTTCACACAAATGAAGACAGATCTAAACAACTGGAGAAATATTAATTTCTCATGAGTAGGCTGAACCAATATAATAAAAAGGACAATTCTACCTAAGTTAATTTACTTATTCAGTGCCACACCAATAAAACTATTAAAGAGTTATTTTATAAAGGTAGAAAAATAACAAAATTCATCAGGAAGAACAAAAGGTCAAGAATATCAAGAGAATCAGTGAAAAAAAGTATGAAGGAAGATGGTTTGGAAGTACCACATTTTAAATCATATTTCAAAGCAGTCAATGTGAAAACAATCTGGTACTTGCTAAGAAACAAGTATGGATCAGCGAAATAGATTAGCTATACAATGTACAGAAGTAAAAGGCTACAAATACCTATTGTTTCTAAACCAAACTATTGGGGCAAGAAGTCATTATTTAACAAAAACTGCTGGGAAAACTGGAAAGCAGATGGCAAAAACTAGGCATACACTGCATACCAATATAAGTTCAAAATAGATACATCATTTAGATACAAAGAGTGGTATTACCAACAAATTAGGTGGAAATTAAAAAAACTTACCTGTCAGAGGAATGGAAAAGGGAAAAGTTTGACTAAATAAGAGATAGATTATCATAGGAGATAAAATGAATAATTTTGATTGCATGGAATTTAAAAGTTTTTATTTAAACAAAATCAATGCAACTAAAATTAGAAGTAAAGCAGGAAGCTGGAAAAAACTTATAGCAAGTTTCTCTGACTGAGGTCTCCTTTCTCAGCTATACAGGGAAGTGAACCAAATATATAAAACAAAAGTTATTCCCCAATTGTTAAATGGTCAAAGAATATAAACAAATACTTTTCAGAAGAAGAAATCAAAACTATAGTCACATGAAAAAATGCTCTAAATCACAAATAATTCAATTGATGCAAATTAAAACAACTCTGAGATGTCACCTCACATCTACCAGATTGAGTAACATGACAGAAAAGAAAAATAACATATGCCAGAGGAAATATGGAAAAATTGGGACATTAATACCCTGTTGGTGGAGTTATGAACTAGTGTAACCACTCTAGAAAACAAATCAGAACTATGCCCAAAGGTCTATAAAACTGTCTATTGACCCAACAATATTGCTACTTCCCAAAGAGATAAAAGAGAAAAAGGACCTATTTGTATGAAAATATTTATAGCAGCTCTTTTTGTGGTGGCAGAGAATTGGAGATTGAGAGAATGTTCATCAATTGGAGAGTGGCTGAATAGGTTAAGATAAATGATTGTAATGGAATACTATTGTGCTGTAAAAAATGATGAAGGGGATGTTTTAGAAAAACCTGGGAAGCCTTAAATGAACTGATGCAAAGTGAAGTGAGCAGAACCAAGACAACATAGTTTACTTTAAGAACAATATTGTAATGATGAATTATCAAAGAATTAGCTATTCTGCCTAATACAACGGTCCATGACAATTTCAAAGGATTCATGGAATAGGTGATGCTGTCTACTAATGGGAAAAAATGCCATCCATCTCCATGGAGAGAACTGCTTAAATGAATATAAATTGAAGTATATTTTTTCATTTTCTTTATTTTTCTTGCCTTTTTTTTAAACAATCTGAACAATATGGAAATATGTTTTGTGTGACTTCACATGTATAATGTATATGTTATTTTTTGCCTTTTCAAAGGGTAGGGGAGAAGCTTGAGGGAGATAATTTGGTATTGAAAATAAATTTTTAAAAGACCAGTCAAGATTTGAAACCACATACCTTGACTCTAAATCTTACTGTTCTTTTAGAGCATGCCTTCTTTTAGAGGGACCTTTGATACTCCAGAGATATCAGGAAGAAATGTTCTTATGCCATATTTAAGTAAAATGAGACAAAATTTCTATGGATGTATGGATGATAGATGTTGAGAGATAAGAATAGATCAATGGATATATAAATATGGATGCATAGATGTACAGATTTGGATGAATGAATAGATGGACGGCTTTGGAAATTGATGAATGGATAGATTAGGTAGACAGGCCAACAAATAGATGAAGTATTAAATTTTCCTCTACTAAGTGCTGGGGATATAAATAAAAGTAAACAAGATATACCCTACCCTTAGAGAATTTATATCCTAATGGAGGGAGATATCACATAAAAGGTGTGCTAAAATGGGGATCAAGGGGAAACCTTCCCCGGAACATAAAGAATAGATAGCTGGGAAATATTGTGGAAACCTGGTCCTAGCAAGATAAGGAGAAGCTCATCTATCAAAGCCAGGGGATCCAGGGATAGAAGCTGAGTTTCAAAATCAGAAAAGTCTCTTTTCCATTGTGAGCTTTAGTTTCTAAAATAAACTGAGAAAGCTGTACCAAATGATCTCTAAGAAGCTTCCTTTTAGATTAGAGACAAGGAAGTGGTCACAAATTCTTCCTCTCAGACAAAAGTTGAGCCTGAGTGGTCAGTAGCTAATTTTTATCACGGGTCAACTGCAAGAACCTGAAGGAGGCAACTTATTCCTAGTTTGGGAATGGAAAAGTCCTGCGGAGAAAGGAGTATCATTTGAAAAGAGTAACTAATTTGAAGGTCATTCATTTACTTCATGTAAATAAATCCAAATCTAGTAAACATCTATTAATCACACATGATATGCCAGGCATTGTGCTAAGTACTGGGGATAAAATTGATAGTAAGAAAAACAGAAGGAAGACAAAGAACAAAAGGTAATAAATAAGAAAAGGGCACAGGAAGACCAAAGAATATTTGTTCCATGGACTTGAAACCAGTCAGGGCAGCAGATGCATAGTGGGATGAGCTGAAAAACCTAATTTCTGCCCACGATAAAGGAAGGCTTTGGGAGGAGTTTGGCACTCCCCCCTCCTGCCTTCTATATAGAAATCTATATATAAAGCACAAAGAAAATTAGTAGACAAGTCAATATTAGTTGATTAATATTGATAACTTACATTAGTGCTATATTTCAAAACTATTTTCACAGATAGCATTTCATTTAATCTTCACAATAATATTGCAAAATGGGTCAAGACAATTATTTCTCTTTAATAACCAAAGAAACTGGGCCACTGAGAGATGATTTGAATGAGATCACAATAGTAACTTAATGATAGAAATAGGGCTGGAACCCAGGTCTTTGAGTTCTCAATAGAGTAAATTTTCTGCTATATATCCTAGGGCAGCAAAGTAGTACAATGGATAGTGTGTTTGGTCTGAAGCCAGGAATATTCATCTTTCTAAGTTCAAATCTGGCCTCTGACACTTACTAGTTTATGACTCTGGGCCAGTCACTTTACCCTGTGGCCTCAGTTCCTTATCTCTATAATGAACTGGAGATGGACATGGCCAGTTATTCCAGTATATTCTCCAAGAAAACCCCAAATGGGTTCACAAAGAGTCAGACGTGACTGAAACAACTAAATTACCACCATAACCACCACAATAACAATACTACCCCAAGCTTTCTGTGGTCCCACAAATAGTACAACAAATACCCATCTTGTTATTTCCCATATTTCAACTCTGACACCTTCTCTTAGGTGGAACTAGGCAGTTTGGAATTATACCCAAAGGCCTATCTGACTGCTATTTGCATCCTCTAACCAAAAATACCATTACTAGGACTGTATCCCAAAGAAATCAAAGAAAAGGGGAAAAGGACCTATTTGTCCAAAAATGTTAATAGCAGTTAATAGCAGGGGGCAAAGAACTGGAAACTGAGGGAATGCCCATCAATTGGAGAATGGCTGAAGAAGTTGTAGCATATGATTATGATGGAATGCCATTGTATTACAGTATAAGAAATGACAAAGGGTTTCAGAAAAACCTGGGAAGGCTTATACGAATTGATACAAAGTTAAATGAGCAGAACCAGAGTATTAGACATAGTAATAGCAATAATGTAATGATGATCAACTGTGAAACGCTGATCTTTTAATCCAAGATAATTCCAAAGGACCCATGATGAAAAACACTATCCATCTTGGAACTCAGATTGTAGACTGAAGCATATTTTAAAAATTTTCTTTATTTTTCTCTGTGTGTATGTATTTTTTGGCAACATAGCTAATATGGAAATATGTTTTGCATGACTTCACATGAATAATAGATATCATATTGCTTACCTTCTCAAGGAGTGGGAGAGGGGCAGGAGAGAGGAAGAGAAAATTTTGAGAAACAAATGTTACAGTTTTTTACATATAATTGGGAAATGTTTATTGAAATAAATAAAAGTAAATTTTTTTAAAAAAAGAAAATTTAACAACTGGCTCTCCTCACACAGTAAGAACTGGCTGCTGTACACTTCTGGGTATAGGCAAAGTCTGATGAGAAGTTTGAAGAGACATAGATGTATCCCTTTCATTTGGAGAAGTCAGTGAAGGCTTCTTGGAGGAGGTAGTCTCTGAATTGGGCTTAGGATTCAGTCAATAAAAGAGAGGTGGAGTAGTATTTTCCAGGTATGATATAACAAAGGCACCAAGTCACAAGAGGGCAGGACATGAATGAGGGTTAGAGAGCAGTTCCATTTTCTGTAATTTCAACTTTAATAATAATGATAGCTAGCATCTATATAGATCTTTAAGGTTTTGAAAGTACTTTATCTTATATAATTCTCACAACCATTGAGGCATATGCTGTTGTTTTCCCCATTTTACAGATGGGAAAGCTAAGACTGAAAGAGGCTTTATGACTGGTATAAGTCTAGACAAATCACAGGTAAGTATCTGAGGCAGGATTTGAGCTCAGGTCTTTCTAATTCTAAGTACAGCATTCTAACCATTGGACTACTAGCTGGAACCAAGTAAAAGAAGGTAGCATGACACCAAGATAAAAAGGTAGACAGGAACAAGATTGTGGAGGGTCTTGAATGCTAGATTAGGAATATTATAGCTTTCTTCATTTTATAGGCACTTGGGATCTACTGAAGACTGATGAGTAGTCATGATCAGGTCAGTGAATTTGGAAAACTTTTCAGGCAGTGATGTTAAGGATAGATCAGAGAGGAATGAAGATAGAAGGGAACTCTGTACTCAATAATGGAATGGTAATCTGTTTATATAGGAAAGAAGCTATTCCATGAACCAAATTCAACAAGATCTCTTCCAGCTCTGTAACTTAGTGATTCTTCAATTTGAGTTAACCAAGATGGTCCCAGGCTCCGGGAATTTTCTAGGACCCTCTTCCCATTATTCTTCTCTTTTCATTTTTTTTCTGTAACTGTAATTGAGAGAATATTGAAGAAAAATTATTTTACTCCTCCCCAAAGTAATTCTTATAGTCTAAGCAATTCTCTCCAACTGCCTCTTTCTTGTCAGTTTTCTATCATTTTATGTTTGTTGACTCTGATTTTTTCTTTGACTCCCGGTCTCTCATTTCTATCTTCTTTTCTCCCCGTGTCACTGCCACTTTCTCTCTGGACCAGAAGATACCTGTTTTGACAGAGGAGGACCTTTAATCCCAACTAAGTGCCATTAGAATATCCCAAATAGCACCTAGGATGGAATCAGTTATCCTAGCCAAGGAGAGGAACTAGAATTCCCCAAAGATGTTAAAAGAAGTCTGCAAACATTTTCTTTTAAAGGTGCAATTAATTTTATACTAGTTAGAATACATGAATCTTTACATTTTTCACTCGTGGATTAATTTTGATATGATGTTATGCCTTTAGATGGACATATTACTTTTGATCACAGTAGTAATGAAATAGCACTTGGCAATTTTTTTTCTCAGTTGATTGGAGGGCAGAAATCTTTGTACCTGGCCCATATGGCCTTACTTGAACCCGCTGGTCTACCACACTGAGAATTATCTATACATATCCTAAAGGGATGTTAACTACCTGATGAAGGGAAAGGTTTGTTTTCAGAATATAAAAGATCATAGATTTGGAGCTCAGAGGGATTTTATGGATCATCTAATCTAATCTCCCCCCCCCCCTTTTTTTTAAATATTTGAGGAAACCTAGGTCTCAAAAGCTAAATGACATGCTCAGGGTTACACAACTAATAAGTAGCACAGCTGAGATTCTAATTCAGGTCATGTAACACCCAATCTATCCTTCTTTCCTCCAGGCCCGAGTTAAGAGATTTGCATCATACAGGTGGCAACTTCTTAAATTCCTGGAGGGTAGCAAGCAGGTGATTCCACTGAGGATAGATGTAACTTGGAAACAGGAAATTACTTATTCCAAGTCAGGCCCTTCTGTTCATCTTATTCAGAGGAATCTCTGATTACTTTAATCTAAGAAAGATAACATTGAGACCCACCCAGATCCAAGAAACCTTGGTGAAGACAAACAAACATGTGCCAAACAACACTTCACCTCTGTGGAGCATCTGTCAGGAGCAATTTCTCAGAGCCAGGCTTTGCAAAGAGAAACGGAAAAGAAAAATTCCAGACCTGAGTTCTTCTCAGGTGTGGTGGAATATCCACAAGGAAAATATCACTCACCTTGAAAGAAGCTGAGACCAGCCACAGTTCTTTACACTGAGGAACTCTTGTAGGTAGATGAGGATTAATTTACCATATCCTTTAATTCCCTCGCTAGAACTCTGCCCACACAGTGAAGGTGCTATTCCATCTGATGTAATTCAATAAACATTAACTCAAAAAAATTAATAAAATTCAATAAACATTTACACCCTACTTTTCTCAAGGTGCCACTTTAGACATGAATAATTCAAAGGCAAATATGGCATAGACCTTGCTTAGGGGGAAATTTATGGTCTAATGTAGCTAGAGAAAGGGGAAGAAGGAATTAATTAATTAATAAAGCATTTATTATGTGTAAAGCATTGTGTTAAGTGCTTAGGATACAAATAGGAAAGTAAGACAGACCTTGCTCTCAAGGATCTCATGTTCTTTTAGGGGGAAAAAAAAACCATATGGAAGACTTCAGGTGCAAGCCACATGGAAAAGTCCCATAGTCCTTAGGGACCATGCAAAGGGACCAGCAAAGCAGGTGTTCATGCCTCTTCTTTAATGTCATTTCTATGATGAAAGGGAGGGAGGAGGATAAATGACTGAAAAAAAGGAGAATGGGATAAGTACAAAGGAGAGGACTAGGCAAAGTACTATGAGAAATGTGTGGAAGGAGAGCTCGCTTTCTTCTGCAAGGCAGATTTAATGGAAGGGACTGATCTAAAAGAAGATTTAAGGAAAGTGACTGTATTCTTGGGCTTCTTTCATAACTATAAACAGTTTTAGTTTAATGCTAAATATATTTGCTGAGTGGCCTTGCGCAAGACTTGTCATTCCATTTGATATAGGAGTCAGAGGAAGTCCACTCAAGGCATGGGAGACGGTATTAATAAAGGCACTGAGACAGAACAGGAGAGGGCAAGAATGGGGGATAAATTAAAGATTAGTTGTTGTTCTGAAACACAGAGTCCATGAATGGGAGTAATACAAAATAAGATAAAGAGCTGGGATGCAACAAAGAGGCCATATGGTCCAAAGTGCTCATTTTACAAATGAAAAAACCCAGATCCTATGGACTTTCCCAAGGTCACAGAGGAATTAATAATCAGATGTAACATTTGAACCCAGATTTTCTAACCCTAGAGTCAGTGCTCTTACTATGGTATTGAGCCAAATTATATAGAGGACCTTGAATGCCCACACCAGGATTATAGATTTTATTCACAAGGCAATGGAGAGTCATTGAAGATTTTGGAATTGAAGAGTGACATGACCAGAGTGTAATGTTAGGAAAATTACTGGAGTAGCCCTGTTGGAGGTGGGGAATGCATTGGGGATCAGAGGTTGGTTAGAATGGAGAGCAGAAGATCAGGTAAGAGGTTACTGCACTAGTTTTGGTATGAAGTGAAGACCTACATGAAATAAAGTGATCGATGTAGGATACAGGAGGATGGAACAAATATTTCCAAAGTAAAATAACAGAATTCAACAACTGATTGGATTTGGAGGGTGAAGGGCAAGGAAGAATCAACAATAATTCCAAAGTTGCCAGTCCAGTCCTTTGGGAGGATGGTGAAACTACTAACAAAAACAGAGAAGTTGGGGGAGACACAGATTTAAGTGGATTGATGATGAGTTCCAATTTAGATATGCTGAGTTTGAAGTTCTAGTGAGATAGCTTTTTGGAAAAATTTAGCCAGAGGTTGGAAATACTGTCCTGGAGTTTGGTATGATACTGGGGAGGGTTTACTGAGAGGTAATAAACAATCAAAGTCATGGAAATGTCAGATAATCATCTTGACATTCCTATGAGAGCTCAGATAAAAAGCTTTGCCCAAAGGAGCTATCTAAAGCTCCCCATTCCCTAGATGAATGGGTGAAGGAAGACTCTTTATGAGTTTTTATCTTGGAAATCCCAAAGCTTGGAAGAGGTCAAGGTCCTAAACAGATGCAGAAGTATAGGGAGAGCTTTGACTGTGACATTTCTTCTGCAAAGTCTTTCTTGATTCTGGAGGGCTCTTCCATTCCACAGTAAAAAAGGGAAAGAGTGAGTCCTTCAATCAGATCACAGTCTTCCTCTATAGAAATCATCCCCACTTCTAGGCTCTGGATCCCTTATTGAACTAAAAGGATTAAGCCTTCAGGGAATAAAAGGAAAAACAGTAATTTAGGTTTTTTAATTGGCACTGTGTCATTATCGACTTTGTAGAACGGAAAAGAGCTTAATCTGATTAAGCAAGAGGGCAGAGAGCAAAGCAAAAGGAAAAATAGATTTTTAGTCCTACTCTTTTACTTACTGCTTCTATTTCCCTGGCTAATTACTCATTTTGTCTGAGTTATTAACTATTAACTAAGTAATTATTGTTAACTAATCTTTACTATTATAGTATTATGGTTATTAACTGTAGGTTGGACAGGGAGAGGTGGTAAGAGAATAGTGGAGAAAACACAGGTTTTGAAGGCCCAATATTGGGGTACAAATCTAGCTCTGCTATTTACTATTTGTGTGATCTTGAGTAAATCACTCTCTCTCTAGGTCTCATTGTGCTAATCTATCAAAAAAATATGATCTTTGAAGTGAGCCAGTTTTATGGGGGAACCTCAAGTACAGCAGAAGAGACTGGAGCCTTTCAGTGATTATCTATCAGCTCTTGTCTCATAGCTTCTAGAAAGGCTTCTTTAACTATTTGAATCTGTCCTTATCCTTCTCTATATTAAATTCTAAAATACATGAAATCTCTTTGGCATATTACCTGGCCCTTAATTCCCTGCCACTTTGCATTATTCCCTACTTGTTTTACAGTACTACTTTGTATTATTCTCTAATTATTTTCCACGTATTCATCTCTTGTCTTCCCGTGTATACCTCCAAAAGTTACTACAGTACTCTATAAAAGAAAGCCAGTAATTGTGCTGATGTTCAGTGATAAGTACCATGATTGCAAGGTCCTAGAGGGGTGGTGTTCTTAGGCCTCTTTCATAATCTTTACGGTTTTAGTTTAATGCTAAGTGTATTTACTGGGTCACCTTAGGCGAGTCTTTTAATCTTTGCTGGCTCTGGTTTCCTCGTTTGTAAAATGAGAGGGTTGGCCTGCTAGATGATATCTCAGGCCTATCTCATCTCTAAAAATTCATTAATTCCATGATTTTAGCAGGCACCTAACAAATGCTGGTTGAATGAAGTTCAATGCCCTCCCAGTGACCTGGTCATGAAGACTCTGGCTATCTGGACTTGATAGGGATCAGACCAAAGCCAAAGGCAGATTTTCCTCAGGCACTGAAACCTCAACATCACCTGTGCTCACAGGCTGATAGTAATTAACTTGAAGGTCTGCTCCTGCCACTCAAACATCTGGAAGATACCACAACTTGGCCATGGGAAAGAGATGATGGAAAGCATGACCTCTTCCCTCCTCCCCCAGCTTGACAAGGATCAGAAAGAACCAGGGCATCACAGAAGAGAGGAAGGTAAATGGCTCATCTTCTCTGGGCTTCTTTAAGCTTTGATTTGAATAGCATACTAGGGGTGCTACTGATTCACCAGTCATTTACATCTGGAACCTGTGAGGAAGTGTACTCACCATTTAGATAGAAGTCATTACACGCATGTGCGTGTACTTACACACACATAAACACACACACACACACACACAGAGTCCCTAGCTTTCCCCCCCTAAGCTCCAAGGACAAAGCTAACTCTTATTTTCCATACTTATCTTTTGAGTTCCATTCAAACTCAAATTCACTTATTCTTAACTTTTATTTCATGGAATGCCCATATTATCACCATAATAGTGGATGGCTTTCTCTTTAAGTTGAGCAAAGTCCTTTTATGTTATTTCATTTCATCCTTACAATAGTTAAATAATAGAAGTATTATTAACTTCATTTTACAAATCGGGAAATGGAGGCTCAGACAAAGGACAGGACAAGATCACTAGTATGTGATATAAGAAGTATTCAGATACAGGTTCATCCCAACTACTGCAGATCCACAACTTTTCCCACTACATGATATTTCCTTCTATTTGATCATCATTAATTTGGGCATCTGTTACTTGAAATAATAATTTATATTACTCTTTGAGGTTTACAGAACACTGCATGTGTTATCTCATTTGATCCTCAACCCCATGCTATTATTCTCCCTGCTTTACAGGTGAGGAAACTGAGACTGGAAGAGGTCGAGGGATTTGCCCATGATCATAGTAAGCATCTGAGGCAGGATTTTGAATTTGGTCTTCTTGATGCCAGTTTGGGGGCAAATAGAATGCCAGGTTTCAAGTCAGAAAAACTCATCTTCCTGAGTTCAAATCTGATTTTAGACACTTACTAGTTGGGTGACTCTAGGCAAGTCACTTCATCCCTGTTTGCCTCAATTTCCTCATCTGTAAAATGAGCTGGAGAAGGAAATGACAAACCATTCCAGTATCTTTGCCAAGAAAACCCCAAGCGGGATTATAGAGAGTCAGACATGACAAACAACTGAACTACAAGACCCCAAGCCCATCACTCTACCTACTGTGCTACCTAGCAGTCTTGCTGCCTTAGAAAGTTATATTAAGGAAAGCATTAAGGATTCAAAACAGCTGAAATGCTATTACACTATAGAAGGGAGTAAGCTGGGCTGCTGTGCAATAATAAACACACTAAGTAAAACAATGCTAGAATCAATGGTTGGAAGTCTTAGAGAGGCTGATTTAAGCTCATTATGAAGAAGACCTTCCTTCAGTTTGAGCTATCTCAAATGGAGCAGATTATCTTATAAGGCTCTCTGCCACTGAAGGCGCTCAAATGGAGCTTTGATGACCACTTGCTGGTTATAGAGCAAATTAATGCTCAAATATAGGTTGGGCTAAAAGGCTTCTGAAGTCTCAACTCTGATATTTTTTAATTGAATATAAACAATTAGTTCTACTCTGAAACACCTGTAAGAGAGTAAGGTCAAGTAATTTGGTTTGAAGGACTAAGAAGCAGAGCAGAGCCACAGGACTACTTCTCTTTGAAGAGGAAATACATTTGTAAAAAATATTTTCAAATGACCCTAGACATCTCTACACCTATGAGTGAGTCTTGTCCATGGACTCTATAGAATAGAAGTCATTTTCCTACCTTGTACAATGCTTTTCTTCTACTCCTTGTTGTTTAGCCATTTTGGTCACGTCTCACTCTTCATATCCCAGTCGGGGCTTTCTTGGCAGAGATACTAGAATGGTTTGCTCTTTCCTTCTCCAGCTCATTTTACAGAGGAGGAAACTAAAGCAAATAGGGTTAAGTAATTTGGCCAGAGTCACATAACTAGTGTCTGAGGCCAGATTTGATCGGAGGTCTTCCTGATTCCAGGCCTGGTGTGCTATCCACCATGCCACATCATTTCTACTCTAGTGGTCTCCAAACTTTATTGATCATGAACACTTATCAGAAAAAAAAATATGTTTACCCCTCTAATATATGGGAAGTCAAGCTATAAACATGTACTGCTATGTTAAAATTATGTATATTATAAAACTTACACTAAAAATGGAAACATTTTAAAGGATGAGATAAAGATAAATTCTTATTTGATGCCAGAAAGAATAAGAAAAGAGTTGGTAAAGTTTACTGAGTAGAGAAGAAAGTAACATGATGGGACCTGTGTGGGGAGACCAATTAAGAGGCTATTGCAGGGGCAGAGAGGTGGCTCAATGGATTGAGAACCAAGCCTAAAAGCAGGAGGTCCTGGGTTCAAATTGGACCTTGGACACTTCTTAACTATGTGACCTTGTTTAAACCCCCTTGCCTAGCCCTTAATGCTCTTCTGCCTTGGAACCAATACCCAGGATTTATTCCAAGATAGAAGGTAAGGATTGAAAACACACATACCCAGGATTTTTTTTTGGTTTTGCCATCATTACCACTACCATTGCTATTACCACCACCATTACCATTGCAACAACATTTACTAAGGATCAATTAGAATAGGATACTGTCCTAGGATCTGGGGGTTGAAAAAAAAAGATATAAGGTAGTGCTTGTCTCCGTCTCCATTCCCCTGCCTAGGGAGGCTCAGGCCCTCATTACCACCCAACCAGATTGTTAAAATAACTTCCTCCTAATTTTTCCCATTTCCATTGCGTCCCTACACCAATCGATCTTTCATATTAATGCAAGACTAATTTTCTTTATTCAGAAGTATAACTATCGCTAGGAGAGCAGGGCTTTTCCCCAGGGTAGTAATTTTAGAGGGTACAAAAATTTAAAAATGCATTCCTTCAGCATCATAGAAGAAGGTGGGTTTAGATGTAGTGAAGAGGAGAAGAGAAGGTTCAAATTCCTGGTAATGAAGTGACAATGAGCCAGTTTACTTCTGGCATCCCATTAAAGACTCTCCAAACTCTTCTGCCCCAGGGCTCCTCCTTTCTTCCTTCCTTTTTAGGACACCCCCATAATGGAGATATTTTTCTTCATGTAATAATCCTTATTAAGATCCCTCTGGTGGAATAATCAGAGCTAAAAATTTATATAGCATTTACTATGTGTCAGGCACTTTGCCAAGCACTTTATAATCATTATCTCTTTTGATTCTCATAACAACCCTGGGAGGTAGGTGCCATTATGACCCTTATTTTACAGATGAGGAAATTGAGACAAACAAACGTTAAATGCCCTGCCCAGGGTCACCCAGATTGTCAGTGCCTGCGGTGAGCTCTATCCGTGGCACTAGAAAAAACAAGGCACCCCAAATCCAGTGATTTAGACTAGCTAGATGACATCCTTCCAAGATGAAATCCTATCTTGTAAGTCACCATAACTAATTCTCTCTCTCGTTCAACTGGATTTGTCTTAAATGTTTCTTGAAATATTTTCAGTCATGAACAACAGAGTTAATTTGAAAGTGGATCTCTTATAGTTTGCTCCCAGTATCAATTGTCCTGAGCACCAAACTTCCTAATTAGAACTTTGCCCTTTTACATAGATAAGAGATAGACAGTGGACACATTGAGCTTTGAAAGATGGTAAGAGTTGGATAAGTGAAGGGAAAATGGGAGGTATTACAAGGAGCCAACTCCAGGCTTTACAGAGCTGATTGTTAAATTTGCAGTGTGTTTATTTATGCCTTGAAAGTCAGTAAAGACTACAAACCATCATTTGATTTATTGTTTAGTTGTTTGTCCAAACTTAAGGAAGTGATGGAGAAAATGTTAATAATGCAGATTAATTTTTAAAGTTTGTCATGTCGTTTTCACAAAGTCCATTGTTAAACACTTATCGGCACATTTCTGTGTGAGGAGTGAGGAAAACCAAAATGAATGGCAACATAGAATAGCCAAGAATGTGCGTGGCAGGTCTAGAAGATAGAGAATGGACCAGTGGTTATTTCTTTAAAGTAAATAGAGTAGGGCAGCTAGGTGGCTCAGGGGATTGGGTGCCAGGCTTGGAGATGGGAGGTCCTGGGTTCAAAACTGGCCTCAGATACTTCCTAGCTGTACGACCCTAGTTAAGTCACTCAACCCCAATTGCCTAGCCCTAACTGCTCTTCTGCTTTAGAATCAATAGAGAAAGTTAAGGATTTTAAAATAAAATAAAGCAGAGCGTGTAAGATGACTGATAGGGCTATCTGTGAAGTACCTGTCATTTACGTCAGGGTATTAGGACAGACTTGTCTCTGGAGTGAGACTCCTTCATGACCCATGACAGCCTTGGCCATCTAGGGACTAAGCAGATCTAGACCCTCATCGGGGAAAGTAGATGCCTGTGACTGACACCTTGCTTTTAAGTTTTGATTAAAAAAAAAACCTTTACCTTCTGTATTAGAAACAATACTATTGGTTCCAAGGCAGAAGAGTGTCAAGGGCTAGGCGACTGGGGTTAAGGGTTAAGTGACTTGCCCAGGGTCACACAGCCAGGAAAAATCTGAGGTCAGATTTGAACCCAGGATCTAGCTGCCCCACTCTTAAGTTTTTATATTCATTTCTCCAATCCTCTCATGTTAAGATGAGGAAACTGATATCCAATAAGAGATGTCTTGTGACTTGGTCAAAGACATATATCTACTGTAATGAGTAACCGAGCATATTAGAAGCCAGATGTTTTAACTCCCCATCAAATGTTTTGTCAGTCTCCAGTGCCCACTTATCTCTTACCTTTTAGCACACCAGTCTAAGTAGAGGGGAAAGAATTCTGGATTAGGTGTAGTGAGGTTTTGGATTTGAATTCTGTCTCAGATACTCACAAACTATGTAAGCTTGAGGAAGTCACAAGACATCTCTTTGTCCCTCAAACTCCTCATCTGTAAAATGAAAAGACTAATCTCAATGATCTCTAAATTCCCTTCCAGCTTTAGAGCTATGATTCTTCCTTCCTTCCTTCCTTCCTTCCTTCCTTCCTTCCTTCCTTCCTTCCTTCCTTCCTTCCTTCCTTCCTTCCTTCCTTCCTTCCTT